>NC_041334.1:23956581-24556581 GCF_004354835.1 Perca flavescens | reverse complement strand
TGTCTTACACTGGGGGTTACAGTGAATAAGCTAAATTCCCAATAAGTCGGTGTGTTCCTTTAAATACAATAAATTACAAAAGGGGCAAATATAAACCTACAACTTATAATAAAAGTGTATTTCCTTAAGTGTTCCACTCAAAGTCAATAATGTCATCCATGTTTCTTCTGGATATTCAGCTGTGATTGTTGTTGGCATTGAACCTTAGTTGTTCTTGCATGTTTGTCTCAGTTTTTAGACCCAAACCAACACAAGCGTGTATCTGTTAAGTCCAACCCTGGATTCCTGGAACGGTTAGGGGAAACTGCAGGAGGAACAGTTGTTGGTGTCGGACTGTTTTTCCTCTCAATCTATGTTCTTTTTACCAATGAAGTAAGTAACACGCACACAGTGGAAAACGGTCGTGTATATCACATCAAAGCCACAATGCAAACTATTACAGTCAAAGTAAAATTGTTGTGTAATGTTGCATGTTAATGTAACAGCAAACTAAGGGTTAACAGTGCATGCTGTCTGTAAACTGTTTCTGTTCTTAGGGACGGGCTCTGCGAACAGCATCTTCCCTGGATGAGGGTCTTTCTCAGGTTGTGTCGTTGGGGCCGTTCTCTAGCCTCGACCTGCAGAACAACTACCGTTTAGTTCATCTGTCTGCACGGCTGCGCACCTCACAGGTAGACTACTCTCTGTTGTGTCAAACTATTCTCTCCAATCACACATCAATAATGAATTCACCGAACAACTGGGATCAGACTCAGCACTTTGTGTATACTCAAGTTTATTATTTATGTACATCTGATCCCTCTACAATTTCCTGAGTGTATCCTGTATCTTCCATGAATTAATGCCATTTGTTTTTATTTTCTACTCTTAAACTAAAATCTGTAATTTATTTATCTTTAAACATCGCCATGTTTTGTCATGTGTATAGTGGAATGTTGTTATTCTTCCTTTTGCCTGTCTTTTTGTGAATCTACCCGAGTCAAACTTTCGTTTAAAAGCATAATTAGGACCGTAATGCTACTTTTAAGATTTACCGTATTCTCGTTTTGGGTCAAATGGCCTTTTGAATGGGAGTGCTAGGTGCACCACTATGATAGCATCAAAATCACTATTTTTAAAACCCTAAGAAGGCTCGACACAACCATGAAACTTTGCTTGAAGTATCACCAGGGGCTCTACACATGAACTCCAGCTTTGAGAACATTGTTTGTGTACACACAAAAAGAACGGTTTTAACAACTCACTGTAGCTGTTGTTTTTTCCGGTCACTGTCCATTTTGCCAGTCAAAAAGCCTAAAACTTAGTTTCATATAAATGCACGGATAATTAGTTGTTTTGTTGTTAGTGAAAAACAATATTGACCTTGTAATTGAAAAAGGAGCCTCATATAAGAATAACATTTCCTCCTATGGAGTCCGTTCATTCGCATTTGGAGATCGACACTTTTAGACTGGCAAGATGGTGGATAGCATAAACAACTGCTAAAGTGAGTCGTTCAAAAAATCTTTTTAGTAAACTCTGTGTAGACAAACAATGTTCTCGAAGCTGGTGTTCACGTGTAGAGTCCCTGGTCATACTTCAAGCAAAGTCTCATGTTGTGTCGAGCCTTCTTAGGGTTTTAAAAATAGTGATTTTGATGCTATCATAGTAGTGCACCTAGCACTCCCATTCAAAAGGCCATTTGACCAAAACGAGAATACGGTAAATCTTAAAAGTGGCATTTCCGTCCTAATTTTGCTTTTAAACGAAAGTTTGACTCAGGTGCGTTCACAAAAAGACCCTAGGTTGCATTTTGGCGAGAGTAACGCTTTAAATAAATCTATATATGTTGATCCAAGTTTCTGTAGAGAAAAGAGATCAATACAATAACACACAAAACAGGGGAGGGGACAGGAAAGGGAACAGACATCAGAGTGGACACGCTCCTATTTGGAAATACAGTATATATTATTTTTTAATATCAAAACTTGTGTTGCAATTGCATGAAGAAATTGCATTTTATTTAAAAAGCCTTTTTATATGTACAATTCTTTAACAACCACATTTAAGAGATCCTTATCTAAAATGTTTGTTTTAGTAAAAAGAAAACCGTACACTATAAAAACACTATATTGTTATCAGTGTGTTTTAAACACAGTAAGTTCTGTATTTTCTCTTTCATATCAAGTAATACTGAGATATATATATATATATATATATATATATATATATATATATATATTCTTGTAACACGCTTAGTACAGGTTAGGGGGTAAAACAGGATGTAGTTTCCAGACATTTCTGACCATGTTTGTTTTATTCTCTTGCTTATTTGACCATTTTAAGTGGCATGCTACCAGAAAACAATGCTACGTTGCATAGTTAAAGCAATACTCTGAAGTAAATTGTACTTGAGGTGACTAATCATCTGCACCTGTGTGTCTGTGTAGCCCCTCCATGACCCAAATTACAGAGTGGTGGTGCAGGCAGTGAAGCTGAAGAGGCAGGTGGAAATGTATCAGTGGGTGGAGTACCGGGAGAGCAAGTGAGTCTGCTGTCTGCATACATATGTCAACATTGAGGGCGGGGTCAGGTGTGTAAAACGTTGGCTGGAATACAGAGCATTATTCGCTCAAAGTGAGTTTGTTACTGTATGACTAATTTCAGGGACTACCAAGAGGACGGTGAGACCAAAACTGAGACGACGTACACCTACAGTGAGTTGTTTCTGTCAGTATTTGGTAACGACATGGTGTGCTTGACCCTGGTTGAAGCTGTGTGAATTGTTTAGATGTGTGATGTGAATTGAAGCAATGCAATTCCTTTTTTTTAGACACTGAGTGGAAATCAGAGCTGGTCAACAGTCGTCATTTTGACTTGGAAATGGGACACCAGAACCCAAGGTACTCGTTATTCTGTTCTATTCTGTGGCATTAGAAATAACATTTTGTGTGTTTTGTGTGCAGTTAATCTTTCAATTTAATATTGAAATCTTAGTGCCATGGCGGTTGAGAGTGTGACAGTCGTGGCTCCTGAAGTCGGAGTTGGACCTTTCAGTCTGTCTAAAGGTATCTTTACTGACATAAAGACACTACATACAGAAATTACACAGATACTGTATTGTGTGTGTCACACTGTTTTCGATTTTAATCATAATTAATCAACTGATCGCTTGGTAATCCTCAGGCCTGGTGGAGCAGATAAATAATTTCCAGACGCTGCGTCTCAGGGATTTTTCATTCGACCCTTTTCTCAGCATCGATGACGATTATTTCTATCACACTCAAAACCCACGCAGGCCAGAGGTGAGCATCATGATGGGAACTTCTAGATACCTAAACTGCTCTGATGGGTTATGTATTCTACATTGGTGCCGTTATTGAGTTGAGTTTTTATTTTCATCAGGTTGGGGATGTGCGCGTGAGATTCTCCTTCGCTGGACTGAGCGGCGAGACGTCTAACCTCGGCCCGGCTCAAACTGTGAGTGCTGCACATGACCAGATATTGATTGACAAACTCATGATGACATGATATCACTGAATCATTGCCTTTTAAGTATTTTCTGCATGCATTTTCTTGGTAGTTATCCCATGCATCGAAATCTTTGATTTAAATGAACTAAACTGTTCAAACTAGTGCTGAAACGATTCGTCTGGTGCACCAGTTGATCAACACAAAGTGAAGCAGCATTCATTTGGATAATAAATTAATCGTTTAAGTAATTAAAAAAAAAAAACGTTCACTGGTCCTAGCGCCTCAAATTAAAAGGTTTGTTGCATTTTGCTGTTTTATAGCATTGTAAATTGAATGTTTGGGATTTGGACGATTGGACAAAACAATATGAGATGTCTCTTTTAGGCTCTGGGAGCTTTTCTGACACACATAACTAAACATGACCAAATGATTAATCAAAAAATATTCAACAGTTTAATCAACAATAAAAAAAAAAAGCATTAGTTGCAGCCCTATTTTTATCGATGGTACTAATTTTTTTTAAATGTTGAAACTATGGCTTCAAAAACCAATTATTCTCACAATCAGTTCATCTGCTGATTATTTTCGGTCTATAAAATGATATCATGATATCCAACTGCACAAGTTTATATTGGTGTCAGTTAACATAAAACCGGTAAAGGGTGTTGATTGCGATAACGGTTTTTCAGGTCAGTATTGTGGCCATGCAGAGAGGGGAGCAGCTGATGCCTTTTAAAACCAAGTCAGGAGACACTCTGGAGATCCTGTACCTGGAGGAGCTCTCTGCAGAGGTCAGTGTGGATTTTATTTCATTTCTTGGACACTGCAGTTGGTTTTTGTCAACTAAATTGAAATAGTTTTCGGCGGAAAAAAAGAAGTGTGTTATAATATTCATACACATATGTGTCTAATTAACACATTTTCCACTTGGTCTTTTGGTTCTGGTAGTTGATTCAGTTGTTTTGTTTCCTGTAGGAGGTTTTTGCGAAAGAACTCCAGTACAACAGTATGAAGACATGGGCACTCAGGGCTGCTGGCTGGGCCCTCATGTGCCTTAGTATTCAGCTGACCATGCGCATCATCTACACACTGGGTAAAACAAACACTCGCCGCTCTACATCCACATCATACATTGATTTCTGTCCCTGCATTTTTCGTTCATAATACTCCTTGTTGTATGCCTACAGTGGATTGGGTTCCTATTCTCAGGGAGCTCGTGTCCGTGGGGCTGAAGATCTTCGCCCTGTGTGTCTCCTGCTCTCTGTCCCTTCTCACCATCGGAGCAGGTTGGCTTTTTTACCGACCATTAGTGGCTGCTGCTCTGGGAGCTCTAGCTCTGCTTCCGGTGTTTCTCGCCCGCTCAGGACTTCCGGCCAAGAAGAACGAATGACAAATAAACTGATGATTTTCACAACAATTGCTGATGCCCGGCTGTAGCTATTCATCAGAGGAACAAGACTGTGTTGTGCAGCTGTTTTTTTTTTCCACAGCAGGGTTACAAGCCACATAAGACTTGCGTTATTCGGGTAAAACGGACATTCTATGGTGATAAGGGGGGATTCAAGGGGCTTGAACATAATATTTTTTTAGTTACAGTGGGCATCATTTTATCACCCTGGAGATATGTTTATGATTCAAAAGAAATCCCACGTCAACCACTGCTGGTGTCGTTGCTTTCAGACCGCAAATGTTATCAGATGTGGCCTTTCAAAAGTCTATCCACACATGAAAACCCTCACTCCATCATCTTGATATTCTGTTGCTTGCAATGAGCAACATAAGATTACTGTAGTTTCATTTTGACTATAAATGTAATTCGTCAAAGAGTTGTTCCTCCCTCCACAAAACTTACTTATTTGCCAGTTTATTAGGTACACCTAGCTAAAGCAGTCTAATACAACTGCCCTACAGTAAATTCTACCTTCATGAAGGTTATAATGTTCAGTTTTTGTTCATTGTTTTAGTGAGTTGTTGATTTAACTTTACGGTCATTTTAGATGGCTGTCGTTTGAGGTGCTGTTGAATTGCACTGAGAGGTACTTATAAGGTCTGCACTCATCGATGTACATTGGGTGGAAATATTTGTTTGAACAAAAACTAACGTTTTACCCTTCATGGGGCAGGATTTATTGCAGGGGTGTTTATTAGACTGCATTAGTTTTAGCTAGGTGTGCCTAATATAAACTGGCGAGTGTGTTCCTAATGTAAAACACAAGTCATTTTGATATATCATATTTTCTCATTATCTGCAACACTTGTTGCATTTTCAAAATTTAACATTTCTCATATCATCAGGGATTTCTTCATGAATTACAAACTGAGTGACTTGAAGTGATGTGTAAACATTTTTAATTTTCTTTTTCTTTTGGAAAATGATGAATGTCATTGCTTTGTTTAGACTAAAAGACCAATCTTTGTAAAATACCAAAGAACAGAATCTGCAATTTTATTGTATTGTTTGTATGCATGTATGTTAAATAAAGCACTTATGTTTAATGGGGGGTGCACTTCAAGATGGCCCGTAATTACAGGCACCGGCAAGTTGAGCCTGAATGGTATTCGATTGTCACAGGTACATTTTTTTATCACACAATTTAAGTCAGTTATGTCAATTGTAGATTAAAAAGATTTTTGAACTTTCAAATAGTAATATTGCCCTCAAAAATCCTGTATCTGTCAGGCTGTATGATGAGATAATCAAATATCGGCTTGTAATAATCTACAAAGCCCAACATCTCTGCCATTTGCCCTTGAGCTTGCAAGGGCTGTCCTCGATTAAAGAAACATTGATTAAATCAAATGATCTACTCTGTTGACGACAGATCAGTAAAACTGAGTTTTTCCACAATAGCTTAACTTAAAATCTTTTTTACCTGAGATGTGCTCATACATTTCTTGGAAATATTTAATTCAGCAAAAAACATGAATAATCGACTAAAGAAATCTTAGTCTACCAAGGCCGTGTTCAGACTGCCTGCGTCGACAGTCCGGCAAAAACGCAAGTCTATCCTTTCATTTTGAGTGGGGGCAGCATGTTTAGGCTGCGGCGGGGTTTGCAGCTCAAACGCAGCGGGCCAGCGGCAAAAAGTTAAGATGGACTCAACTTCAAGAGAAACACAAACCCTCATCACGCTGCGGTGGCTAATCATGTAACCGGCGATCAGACTTGTGTTTTAAAACACTATTAAGGGGTATAAAACGAAAACAAGCACTGAACTGCCCAGGAGTTTGTGTAATACCTCAATGTTTCCTGCAACAACAAAAGCACTTGCCATGTCTCGCTCGTCTCTTTTCTTTCTCTCCTGTGAAATAAAGCTGCCTTCAAGTGTGGTCGGTCAGAAACAAGATCTTTAAATGATCCGACGTTTAACAGTAATCGTGAAATATATAGTCTACTTGTGCTTTGTTGGACGCTTTAAGAACAAGCGGTCACACAAATGGGCCGTTTCATTGACATTCCCCCCACCGCACCACCCTGCGGAAAATCGCCGATTTCTTTTTTTGTGAATGGCCCATAAGATAAACCGATTAGTTGACTAATTGACTATAACTAACTGACTAAGAGGGGGCAGAACCAGAGTTGCACTGTGGCTGACCCTGACCCCAACTCTGAAATGCACGTGTAGTGACTTCGACTATACAAAAGGCCAATGTAATTCTATATCCGAGCGGGACTATAATAACTCACTGGGATAAGTGTCATTTAATGTTTATCAAGTAACTGATTCAAATTATCAAGATTCTTACAAAGTAATTTATTACACAAAACACTAAGTTTCCATTTGCGTTTTAACAAAATGAGTTTCCAGTCTCATATTGTGCACGTGATCATAATGCACATAGGATTTGAATATGGAGCACACAAACAAATTCGACTTCATGTGCACATCGGTTTGTTGAAATAATTAAAAGGACTAAGGGTCACAGTGTACAGGTACTTCACCCTAGTTGGCTGTGGAAACATTCCTCAGATCAGCAGGCAGGGCTTAAGCACTTAACTGTAGTTGGCAGGTATGACACAGCAGGTCCCCTGGCTGACCTCTTCGATTACATAGTACATGTTGATAAAGGAGGTTTCATTATGGCAAATTTACTCGTTAAAGTACAAAAAATATTTTCCATAACCTCAAAATTGAATACTGACAGAACCTGACTACTTTTGCTTAAGACAAAAAAAGTAAAAGCATTACACCTTTAGTAAAAACTGGGGAGAACAGTCTTTTGTGTGGGTGTGTTTTGGGGTAGGTTTGACCTAATGCTCCTTCTTTTCCCCCTGTAGGAAGCAGTCCATGTGCCCCCGCTTACAGTAGGACACATTTATTGCTCTTCTTTCCTCGCCTGGCCTGTAGTGCAGCCCTGGTGGCCATCTCAAACACTTCCCTCACACCATCCTTTGTTTTTGCAGAGCACTCCATGTATCCAAAGGCACTGATCCTGTTAGCCATGTCCCGTCCATCCTCTGGTTTCACAGGTTCCTTAAGCAAAGGTCAGGAGAAGTTTTAGGAAAATAGGCATTTAACACTAGAAGACGTGAGTAGAAGATGTGTACGGTTACATTTTTTTTTTTACCTGCTTCATTTTGGCAAGCTCCCTCCGGGTGTGCTCATCGTTACGCAGGTCCTTTTTATTTCCCACCAGTATAATGGGAACATTAGGGCAGAAGTGTTTCACCTCAGGAGTCCACTTCTCAGGGATGTTCTCTAAATGAAGGGACAAAAGACACCATCAGTTAGAACACAGACACAGCTACATGGTGCATGTAGGCGAGATGAGGGTGAAGTGTGTTGCACAGGTTACTCACAAACTTCTTAATGCAATAAATGTCTTGATGAGTGCGTTTGTGTGTATGTTCAGTTGTGATGTACAGTGGTGAGCAAAAAACTGGCACATGGTGTGATACAGGAGAAGTGTGATAATATGCTTCCCCCAAGTCCAAAAATTTGCCTGCTTAACTATTTTTTGTGGCTACTTCTTAACATGACATTATTCAAGCTATTTTTAAAACTCAGACTGGTTTGTGTACTTCCCTCCTAAATATAGTAATAATATCAGTTAATTGAAACTACATCTGAACTGTGTTTACTCTCTAAATAATTCTTTTGCAAACCCTTTGCTGGCATTTACATGTAAAAGAGAAAAATGTACATCGCCAGATCTATGTTTCAACTTACCGAGACTGTCAGGGCTGTCGATGGAGAAGCACATGAGAATGACATCAGTGTCTGGATAGGAGAGCGGGCGCAGTCTGTCGTAGTCTTCTTGACCTGCTGTATCCCAGAGTGCTAACTCGACCTGCCATGAGAGTTAACAAGTTATCAACCACATGAAGCCAAACCATATTCACTATGCTACAGGTCGGAAGGTTTGACGTAATACAGACTTAATGAGTGCATGCAAACCAATGTTCAAAATCTCAATCTCAATTTACCGCTGACTATTGTGGTAGAAAACATAGGATATATAGTAAGGGTTATGCTTTAATATTAATGTTCTTTGGTCTCTGCCTTTATTCTAACTTTTGTATCCTAACTATCGTGCAAAGACTGGAGTCAGGAAGTCAGTCAGTAACTTACTGAATCATTGTCATTTTGCAGGCGGAATATAATCTTTGCATCATAGAATCAGCCGCATTACATTGTGGAATTGTTGGTAGAAATTCTGAATGTAAAACGTATGCACTGCGTTTAAAAAACAATCCCTTAATTGAATAAAAAGTTAGTGTCCATATCATGGACTGCCACATAGTGCATACGTTTCACACAAAATAAAATGCAATGTTGATTAAGTAAGAGTTATGTCAGATCGAGCAGATTCATTTGTGTGATTTAAAAAATGATTCGTACCTGTTTGCTATCAACTTCAATGTCAGCAACGTAGTTCTCAAACACTGTGGGCACATAGACCTCTGGAAACTGGTCCTTACTGAACACAATGAGCAGACAGGTCTTCCCACAGGCTCCATCTCCCACTATGACCAGCTTTTTCCTGATTGCTGCCATAGCTGCAGACAGGGGACAGAAAACAACCAATGTTACAACATTTTATGTAAACAAAAAAAACAAAACAGGGAGGTCAATTTTATTGCATTCAAGCATTGTGCAATGTCTACCTCTACGCATGTGAGAATCGATGAGCAGCCACTAACCTTCAGCTGTTTTGACACAACGCCCGTCTGAAACCAACACTCGAGGCTAACTATTTAGCTTTCTGTGGCAACATCACGGCTGTTTATAGCCAGTCAGTCAGCTATACCGTAGGTTTTATTCAATGGAGGACACGTGGACAGCATACAAAGTTGGGAGCTCATGTCACCTATGTTGATTTAGGAACTCGCTTCCATGATGATACATTTCCGCTCCAGTATTTCTGACCCACCCCAGGATTCAGATTGATACATTTCTACGTTATACGTTTGTCCTACATCACCATTAAAGCATTGCGTTAATTAACCTAAGATGTAACGTGTTGCTGCTCGCTGGCACCAATATATAATTGTGAATCATTGTAGTGCAGGCTGACCTAGATTTCAGTTAGCTAGGAGGTTCTGTTTACAAAAGACGTGCTAGCTGCTGTAGCTAACCAGCTAGCGTTAGCCGGATAAGTGGCTAGTGCGCTACGTTAACACCTTTATGATATTATTAACGGTGCGGGATACATGTGCGATATTTATGATAAAATGTATCTAATGTCACGGCAGTGTTTGTGGTTCCAACGACTCAGTCAAACCTCGCTTTTCCTTTGAGTCACAAACCGGTACAGCTAGCTAGCGAGCTACCCAAGCTTAGCTTAGCATAACGGAAGTCAAAGCGACTTTATCAGTCCGTTAGCTAGCTAGCTGGCTAGCGTCAGCAGAATATCGGATGAAAATGTAGGTTAACAAAATGTATAACGATATTATTGACAATAAAACATACTGACAATGTAGTGAATCTCAACGTTGCTTGTAAATATAACATGCTTACCTAGCGATTGGGTTAAAATCTATCCAATTGATTTCCAAATATTGCTTTGTTGGCCTCAGTCGCTGCTCCCTGACTGCGCTGCTGCTGCTGCTGAAGGATTAACAGGAGGGAAGTGACTCAGGGGTGGGGAGAGGATAACAATACACTATTGTATAAACATGAAAGATTATACCTTATACTTGTAATATAGTAGGCCTATGATTATTATTATTATTTTGTTATTGTTATTGTTAATATTATTACACATTTAGTTATTAGTATTAGCCTTGTTTCGTATCTTGCATACAATATGTTAAATATTATGATTTATGTATGTTGTCTTGCATGATTATTCCTTTCTATAGAGTCAATACAACACATGTTTTGTATGTAGGACCTGCTGTAACTTATATTGGTCCATGTGCAGTGGTGAGAAGAAACGTTTCTGACTACTGAAATACTGTAGTACAATTTTGAGGTATTATTTATGCCCATAATTAACTTGCTTTGGGGCTCCAGGGCAAAAATTTGCTGGGCCCCTATTTATCCACCCATTCCTTCTCTCTGTGAACTATTCCAGGATTAAGATGTACATGGCTCCAAGTCAGCGGTTTGGTAGTTGATTATTGGTTGGTAATTTTATAAAAGAAATGTCTCTATGAAACGCAAACTAATTTAGGAATATGCTACATTTAAGGAAACGCACAGGTGTAACTAATAACATTAACGATTCCTCAGGTTAAGTGTCTCAATCAGTCGTGACAGTGTGCCAGTATTCACAGCAGCCATCATTCATTATATGTTTTACACCTGTGTGCCTCTCCTATTGCAACATGTCAACATGTATCATGTCCAAAAGGCCTATGTCAGCAAAAATAATGAAAAAAATATATTTTGACATAAGGTCTCAAGATCAAGTAAAGAAGCAGGACCCACTATAATGCTGTTATATCAGTGGGTATTGTGCTTCAGTTTAGTGCATGTTCTTATATTTCCAAGCCTGGGTCTGCAGCACCTACCTTGGTCGATATTGTACTGTAGTGGAGCAAATTATCAAACAAATTTGCAGCTAATAAAATGACCACAAACAAGTTGACCTGCAATGAACCTGGAGCTTGCATGGCCCCTACAGGTCTGGATCCTTGGGGCAGTTGCCCACTTTTTCCAACTGGTAATCCAGCTATGTGAGAAACGTACACTTAACTTGAGAATTTCCATTTTATGCTACTTTATACTTGTACTCCTCTAAATTTCTTTAGGGAAATATTGTACTTTTTAATCCAATACATTTATTTTAGTGGTGTAGTTACTTTGCAAATTCCAATTTTATAATCTGTATTGCATTGATATAGGTTACACTACCCAACATTATTCAAATTAGCTCCACCTCAGGCAAGTAAAAAAGCTGTTGACACATTGACACATTGACACATCTTTAATTATAATCAATTAATATAATATATATAATATTACTCTCTGAAGGGAGCTATTGCATTATGTGTACATTTACATTGAAAACATTAAGTACACTTTGCTGACAAGACTTTGAATCATAATATTGCTACTTCTACATAAAGTAAGGATATGAGTATTTCTTCCACTACTAGGTGTTTATGGTGCAAGTCTGACATATGCATGAATGTCAGCTACAGCTACTTATTCTCTGTCAGTTGTTTAGTCAGACCTGGTGCAAGGATGATATTGACTGCAGGTCAGAAACATCTATGCTTTCATGAAGCTGATAGAGCTTGTAATAAGAAAAGTGTTTTGATTATGCTGATAATTTAAATTTGGACTGAAAAATTATTTAAACGTTTCAGACTGATAGGTTGGGACAGACAGAGAGAGATAGTCCATTCTCAGTTGGTGCAGCGGTGTATTAATAACTGCAGCTCTTACTCTAATCCTGATAAGAGGCTTTCTCAGCTCTGCTCAGTTCCACCTCCTGGAAACCAACTTAAGCGTGTTTCCATGAAAACAGTAATACTAATACCTTATGTATGTTCAAGTGGCCAGTCTTTTAAAAATGAAAAAAGACACACTTTGAAAAAAGGGAAACATTTCTGAGGTTTATTTCTCTAAAAATTCACAGAAACGCATTTATGATGACAGTTTTTTCCACAAACTGCCTTTAATGTTCATTATGGTAATGATTTTGTAAGAAGATATCTGATTGTAGGAAAATGATTCTGCACATTAAAAATACATATAAAATAAACACTTAACCCTGTCTTTTGTAAAATCTTTTAAAATAATTAGTCACCCACCTCTGCCCCATCAGTCTGCAAGTCATTTAATGTCTGCCTGACTTCATAATATTGGAAATAGCATGTTGTATCAATGTACCCTCAACTACTTAAATCTTTAATTGTACTGTGATTAGATTTGATGTCCATAAAACCCAGACACGAAAGAAGTCACAGTGACATTCTCTGTGTAGCCTTCTCTTGGCTTCAAACAAATGAATTCTTGAATTTCCCCTTGGCAATCAATAAAGTATATCTATCTATCTATGATCAAAACACATGCTATATCAGGACAGCCATAACACTAAATAAAAAGAATGAAAATACATGTTTAAGAGATTTTGTGATGAACATAATAGTGACCAAAAGTGTTACATGAGGTCACTTTTGGCTTAACCATAGTTCAGTAGGTTCATTGATTTCATGAAGAGTGAATAAACATTGCTTTGTTGAACACTCTGCAAACCTCAGGCCCTACAAAACGAGCTACGAAGCAAAGAAAAACAGAGATCCTAAGAGAAAAATCCAAATTATTTCTAATGATATCTCTACTGGAACAACAAGCAACCAGTAGCTGTTTTTTCATTGGTCTATTATTGATCATTTTGGGTTGTCTAAGATGTAAAAACAATTGGGACCACTGGTTTGAAGCATGCAAAAAGCTATGTGACACTATTCTTACTGGTGGGAAATAAGACAAATACAGATTTAAAAAAAACTCACATATTGGCATTTTAGAAATAAATCAATTTATAGTAGCAGAAACAGACATATGAAAATAATAATAATAAAAAAATATTCTGGAGAACAAATGTAGCATTGTAGTAAGACTGAGCTCATTCATTTCAATATCCCCCTTCTGGGCCATCACTGTTGCCTGGGGTTCCAGATTCACAGTGTGTGGTCATGGTCTGACCCTGACCCATGTCAGGGTCACACTCCATGGTGTCCTGCACCAGAGGGACATAGACCCTCATATGTGGAAACGATAGTCCTGCAGGTAGTGCAGCAGAGGCTTTGGGAGTGGCAGTTGGTCAGGCCAGTTTGTGTGTCTGTTGATGGTGATGCGAGTCAGGTGCTGCAAAGAAGGGAAAGCCTCTGGCTTGTGCAAGGGCTGCGTCAGCTTGAGAGGCACTCCGCTGTCCTTAGCCATGTGTTTGGCAGGGTCAGGCTTTGTTTGGGGATGGCTGTCATTAGACGCCTGGGCTTGTGGCTTGTGGCCTGAGGCCGTGTAGTGCTGTATGAGGCTGAGAACATCTGGGAAGGACTGCAGGTGAGGCAGGCCTGGGGAAATGGAGTCCAGCCAGAAAGAGCCCCTGCTGTACTCTATGCGTACACTGGTAGGTCCACATCGGGTCTTCACTGACAGGGCCAGCATGTACTGAGGATGACTGCTGTCCCGCACCAGAAATGTGCCTTCAGACTTTTTTAGGAGAGCTTCCCGAGCTTCACCCGCTGAGATGGAGCCCCAGTACCAGCCTGGGATTAGACAGATGGTTTGGATATCACTTTTTATTATTATTAAATGAATGTAGTTTTGGTGAATGTAGCCATACGAATGGTTTTACTGCTGGTGGAGTTAAGTTTGAGTCCTATATTTCTGCAATACCTCCCGCAAAGCCATGTGCTGTGCAATCTTACCCCACCCCAAATGTCTACCATACCAAATAAATAACACTTAAAGGAGATGGACTCAAAACAGTAGGATGTTGTATTTCAATGAAATAAAATGTGAAGTGAAAATCCGTGAGATTGCTGGTGTACCTGAGGTCCGTAGATACTGGAAGGATGTGGTGATGCAGCGGAGGTCCTCTGCTGGGTCACAGGCTGGAGGAGGTTCATGCCGCCCATAATGAACCTCCTCGCTCCTCATAATGAAAAGTGGTCACTGCCCAGGCAACCATTTCAGACTGACAGTAAGACAAATTACATTAAAGACAATAAATATATTTTTTTGTTGCCTGTCTAAAATTAGCTAACAAGCACAAAACCAACCAACCACTAGTAGAAGTACTTAGGTTTTTTACTTAGGGTTTTTACTTAACTAAAAGTAGCAATAATTACCACAGAGTAAACATACTCCATTACAAGTCCAGAATTCATTTTTTTTTAAATAGTATTAGCATCAATATAATAATATACTTAAAGTACTCAGCAGAATGGCCCATTTGCGAATATTGTATTTTGTATACATTATTGAATTGTAATTACTGATGCATTAATATGTACATCATTTCAATGTTGCAGCTGGTAAAGGTGGGGCTAACTTTAATTACTTTATATACTGTTGGATAGCTTCTGCATTTCACTAAGGATAAATAAAATCTTCATCCATAAAAATACATCATGATTTATTTATTGATGTCTTTGTACTATTAATATGAATCTGCAAAGTAACTAGTCACTGAAGTAATCAAATAAATGTAGTACAGTAATTAATAACAGTAAGTAAATGCACTTATGTTACAAAACCAACATACTAAAACATAAAATAAATCTGCTAGCAAAAAACCCTAAACAACCAAAAGCCCACACAACGCAGACATAATTAAAAATAACTAATTAATGGGCCTAGAAAATTCCCAGGCTTTTAGTCTTGCAATCATTCAGGCATCATAATTTCTTCATGAATAAATACTGCAATTGTACATATGCAATTACATTATTTATTCGAAAATTCTAGAATACAAGACTTTGAAAAAACATGAACCAATTTTTATTTTTTTGTCATTTCAATCTTACCTTAAATCAAAGAGAATCATAAGGATCGTGATCAGTTTG
The DNA here is from genome assembly GCF_004354835.1 of Perca flavescens. Lineage (NCBI taxonomy): Eukaryota > Metazoa > Chordata > Actinopteri > Perciformes > Percidae > Perca > Perca flavescens. The sequence goes on along the minus strand of NC_041334.1, from coordinate 24,541,160 downwards.
GTAAACAGTTGGAAAAAATAGTCCAGTGAATAATCCAGCACTTTCTTACAGTTAATAATTAATCTTAAGGGCGGAATATTCTCAAATGATGGCGAACAAGAGAAAATATTCCTTGTTCTGTTGTATTCATAAAAATTAGAAAAAAAAATATCCGTGTGACCGGTGGTCTGCTGTAAGTGAAGCTGTGCGGCCGAGCCGGAGTGTGTGCTCTATATTCAGTGAACTGCAGGACAGAAAACAGCTTAGCTCAGTTTGGATTGACCGAGGTTCCCGGAATCTGTTTCCACTAAAGGTTTTGTGTTTCAGCGCCAGCAGTTTCACTGCGCTCGATCAACAAGCACACTGTCAACCCACACTACTTCCTGTACGGCTTTCACAATAAGATTAAATTATGGAGCTCCTAAGTGGCAATCGAGTTTTTAATGACATGCCCCCTTTAAATGATTAACATCCGACTGCTAATGTTACTAATTATCTCTCTCTTCCCATCATGCTTTGAACAATAACCTTTCCATTTTTTATTTCTTGTTGTATCATCATAAAGAAAATTGCCTGCAAATATGGTTGTTTTGTTGCCCAGGAAATTAACTGAACCGTGTTATGTTAGAAGTCAGTACGTTTTCAGTCAAAGTTCATCATCACCCACCACACAGTTCCCACAAAGATAACAGCTACTTGAAAACTGCCCTTTAGCTCTGAACCATGTTTCCAGGAAAACATGTTCACATCATCATCATTTCCCAAGAGGTATGAAAACAGCAGAACTGCCCAGCTGAAGGTTTCTGAGTAGAGGGACTTCTTGGAACACACGCACGCAACCAATTGACCTCAACTACTGAGCCTTGATCCTTGCTGCTGCTGCTGACCTGCATGACTATAGGATATATCTCTCTCTCACACACACACACACACACACGCAGTCAGAGAGAAATGAAGACACAAATGCTAGAAAATAAAGAAAACATTTTATTGTAGGACCATGTACAACAACAGCCTTCAGCTGAGTTTAGTCAAACCTCGCTCAGGTGACTGAAGAAGGCAAAGGCAACTGTGAATGTGATGTGGATGAATTTGCATGTGGAACCGTGGGTAAAGCATAGGCTGCCTTTACCTAGGCAATATACAAGATAATCCAACCTAAAACAGAAATGTCATAGCCATTCCCCAATGATTGTGAATACCTGAATCAATATTAGTGATACTCGTGATAATAATCATTAATTATAATATATATAATAATCGTTGTTATTTAAGGGCTCTACACTTGGGTTTTGTACGGATTAAACAAACAAGATATAATTAGTAAGCTTGAGAGGTGCTGGTAGGCACATTTTGTTATTATTGGACAGAGCCAGGATAGGCGTTTTCCCTTGTTTCCAGGCTTTATGGTAAAATAAGCTACCTGGCTGTAGCTTCGTGTTAAACGTAGAAACATGAGAGGTGTATCAATCTGTTGTTCAAAGTCTTTATTGAAACTATATTTACATCCACATAGTAACATATTATAAGTGTTTTGTGCATCATTTTATACACATTTCCCCTAAATTTAGCCTGACATATTTGGTATCTCCAGAACGTTTTGGATCTCCACTAAAAGTGAAAATAAAGTTTTGTGGGTTTGAAAAATGTTTGGCTGCACTATAGTTTGCAATGACACACTGGTGGATAAGTATGATGTAACAAGAAGTTAAAGACTTTGTAGATTGCCCCCCACATTATAATTACATTATTATTACTATCTCACAATACTGCCACTTTATTAGGACTTATCATGTACAATTCAAATACATTTAATCTTAATAAACCAAAAGATATGTCCACATATCAGCTAACTATCCTGGTTAGACTAAAACTACTAACAGCTATCACTAACAGCTTAGCTATCACTTTCATACAAATGTTTACATTTAAGAGCTTTTCTTTTACCACCGGAAAATATATATAAATTCTGCTTTATGTTGGATTTATTTTTTCCCTGTTTTCAGTGTAAAATGTGTTTTTCGCAAGTAAAAAGAAGAAATGGCTAAAAGCTTAACAGTCAAATAACAAGTCAAAATATAAATATTGTGTAGGTGTGCTTGTGTACTTGTGTGTGTGTGTGTGTGTGTGTGTGTGTGTGTGTGTGTGTGTGTGTATGTGTATGTGTATAACGTCTAACTTTCTTCCCCGTTCTCCCCTGCATCCTTGATAAGGCGTTTGTTACCCCTCATCCCTCCTGGTCCGCGGGGCTTGGCAAAGGCCTGCTTTAAGGTGTGTTCAATTGGGTGGACCTCCTCGTACAGAAAGTCTTCTGTCAGGCCGTCGCCATTGTCTATCTCCATCTACACACACACACACACACACACACACACACACACACACACACACACACACACACACACACACACACACACACACACACACACACACACACACACACACACACAGTAATGGCTACTCTTTTCAATATAACCAGTTTATACATAATTTATGGTGACTTTGTTTACTGTTTATCTCTACAGTGATATATTATATTATTATTATTGTTTGTGGGTGATTTGGGTGACCTGTACCTTTTTGGTGACCTCTAGCTGGTAGTCTCTCTCCACATCGTCCAGTAGCCTGTTCTTACAGCTGGAATATAACATCCGTTCCTTGATACTACAGGTGTACCCAGGCATCGAATATATGAACACTGGAAGGAATGTGAAGTCGTCACTTAAGCAGCTGATATTTGTGACTTCACTGGATGAGATTTACTCACATGTCTGCTGTTACTGTAAAGTTCTTTGTGCTATGAAAAAGAAACCTCTCAGACGCTAAAAAAAAACACTCTAACCACCTTCTCTAAACTACACACTACACCAGGGGTGGACAGAGTACTAGAACACCCAGTACTTAAGCAGAGGTGCTATCACTTGACCTTAACCAAACAGAAGTGGAGGTGAAAACTAGTCAATAGGAGCTGCTGAAACGAATGAGTAACATTTTAGCCACTTGGGGGCAGTGGAACAAACTGAAAACACAGCATTGACATATTGTCACTTAATGAGACAAAAAGTTGTCAATTTACATCCTGCCACAGAGCAACATTATCATTCATATTTCATGTTTCAAACCTGACAAATGTATGTCCAATATCCACTACCTTTTTTGCTCTGTTTTGGTCCCCACCAACTCCTGAGTGAAACATTTGGCTCTTTAGCTGCTAAATGCTCCACTATGTTAACCAGCTAACTTCGTCAGTCTATTGTTTGGTGCTGGACAGATATTTTACAGTGGGTTTATCACTGAAAAACAGATGCATGCTGCTGTTAGAAATGAGGTTTTTAAGAGGTGTGAAACTGCAGAATCGAGTAATAATTTTCTGTGGGTTCCTTTCACATTAACGTTACATGATCTAAGGTGCCTGGGTAGCTCACCTGGATGAGCGTGTGCCCCATGAACAGAGGCTCATTCTTTGCGGCCGTGGGTTCAATAACAAACTACGGCTCTTTTCTGCATGTCTTTCCCACTTTCCTATATTTAGCTGTTCTGTCTAATATAGGCCTAAAAATGCTCACAACATAATTTTTAAAAAAAAGAAGTTCCGTGATTATTGTTAATATATGTTGAAAACAAATTTGATTTGTTAATTTTTACCAGGGGGGACAGACACGGTTTCTTTCGTTTACCCGTGACTAGCGAATTTACGAATCTACTTTAGCACCATAGACAGCGACATGAATTTATCAATACACAGTTAGGCTACTGGTATTTCTGAGCCATGATCAGGGCCATAGATTCTAACTTGCACAAACCTTAGTCAATTACAGGATGAATGAGTCAGGCCAACTTGACTAACATATTCAACTAAACAACCCTTCAGCCCCTGCACTCTCTCTGCTACAGTCAACCAGTCAATTTTATTTGTCACATGAAATCATACGAGGTACATCCCAAGCCTCATCTTGTGCATGATTCGTCATGAAGCAGAATATGGCTGTCAGATCGGCACACAGAAATAGGGGATGGAGAGTGGGGATAGCAGGTTAACAAGGTGCATGCATGCAACAAAGGGAATAGCATCCCCCCTCATATCGCCTACTGGTTATAGGAGATTCTAGGACTAACATGCAGAAAAAAAAAAATAATATCATAATGTATATATTATTGACATGGAGCTCCCTTCTGATTTTCGAAAACTGAAAGCTAAATGATAGAATTTGATATCTCTATATACTAGATACTTAATAAATAGAGAGCATGATGTTACTTTCCCTCGCCGCATTAGCCCACCACTGTGCTCACACCTGCAGTGAGCCTGTGTACTGACCCAGTGCCTCCTGCCGCTGGCCCTGGTGGGAATGTTTGAAGATGAAGAAGTGGTATCTAGGTGAATCCGTGGGAATCCTGTAGGGAAGCTCGTGGGTCTCCGTTGGTTTGGTGTGAACCAGCTCAATGGTCTCTTTCTCCACATCCAGCCTCTGCAACACGACATACACAAACAAGATCTGTTCAGGGGTCAAGTCATGCACATCCAATTTGACTGACAAACACTAATACACAGTTTGTTCCTGACGGCTTGTTTTTTTCGTTTTCAAGGAATATGTTGCATGTTTTGCACGCTGTGTATAATTAGTAAAAGGTTTTCTATCCAGGCTCACCAGCTGTATGTAGTTGATGCGTCTCTGCTTGAGTTGCTGCAGAGCTCGTTTGGCCTCTTCTTGTAATGGGAATGCAAGACCTTGAAGAGTCTGTGCCCTTTTGTCCAAGCCAAACTCCATTGTAACCTGCAGGATAAAAATAAATAAAAAATAAACATACAAAACTCAGAGCTGATATTTAATTTCATTTATTAGGAACCCCCCATTAGCTGTAGCAGAAGCAGCAGCAATAATAACAACAACAATAACAACAACACCAAACCCCAATACAACATAATACAGGACCCAGCTCTAATCAGTAAAATCAAAACAAAAAAACAAAATCAAATATGTCTCAACATTGAGCTGTAGTAATTGAGTAGACCATGGCCCATTGCAAATCAATGTAATATATGCAGTGGTGGAAGAAGTAATCAGATCCTTCACTCAAGCAAAAGCAACAATAGTACGTTGCAAAAACACTGTTACAAGTGAAAAGTCCTGCATTCAAAATCGTACTTGTGCAAAAGCACAAAAGCATCAGCACCAAAATATACAGCACTGAAAGCAAAAGTATTAATCTAGCAGAATGGCCAACTCCAGAATCATATACACTATACTACTGCACTACAATTAGTGATGCATCAATGTGTTCATCATCCCAATGTTGCAGCTGGGAAAGGTGGGACCAACCCTAATCACCTGATAGGTCCCAACCAATGACAGAAAATGAAATGCCAGTGAGTCAAACACATTGTAACAAACCCTTGCTCGTGCTGTTGGAGTTCCAATTCGTCTACGTTCATCCTGTGGACATAAGAGACAGTTTTTAAATATCTTCTTCATGCACACACAGTTGAATTGAATTAGGAAGAAAGCAAGAAAGTAAACGTACCCACACAACTTTATCCTGCAGGAAAAAAAAAAAAAGTACACAGAATGAATACACCTAATGTATGTATGCGGTTCATATCATATTCAGTTTGTATTGTTTAAATTTTACCTCTGTGACTTTAATTCGTTGTAATTCCTGCTCAGCTGCTGTTAGCGGAGCCGGGGAGCAGCAGGAGGACATGTGTCGCAGGTATCCCTGGAAGCACAGGTCATCCTGCAAACAGCCACACAAACAGGATGGTACTTAATCACCAGCAGTCAAAGAGTCACTGATCAGTCGTCATGCTGGAGGGATTCTACTCACCTCGACTGTGCCAAACATTTCATCTTTAATGTGACCTCCTCCAAACTCTTTCTTCAGTGTGGCACGGGTCGCTGCATACACCATCTTCTGCCTCACCTAACGGGTGCCAGGACAGGAGGATGCAGTAAACATTAACTATGGTTTAATTATGGTTTGGGATTTTGCGTAACTTTAGATTTCTATAGCCATTTTGTGTATGTTGTGTTGAGAGAGGGTATAGTTTTTAAAGCACCCCGAATACATAGATGTGTTTTGCCTTATTGTTATTATTATTATTGTCACTGTGGAGAATGATGTATATGCAGAGTTTGACACTAGGAGGCGTTTTTTTTTTAACAACAAGCTGCTGAAGAGGGAAATCTGAGTTTAGGGTGTGTACATACCAGCAAGATTTATGACATCACAACTAGTTTGGAAGAGAATCATGAGCCAGTATGCAACAGTATGCAACACAAGTGTGATGTGGAAACCTAAAGCCTCCAACGCACACTGAGAATAGACTTTTCATTGAAGTAGGAGACATCTTGTGTCCAGTAATAAACTTTTGAACTGAACAATATGTGAATATTCATAGATTTGGGGGTTTTCAATAAGGGGGAAGACGTAGATATAATTTTTTTTGTGGAAAAACAATAAAGCCACAACTTATTATTCAAAGCAGTGTTTTATGACTTAAAACATGATTATATTCTCTTAGACACAATGGCGTTTTCTATTGTACATATACACAACATCTAATTGTTTTTTATTTAGTTTCTGACATGTTTTAGTAATTTTTGGTACAAATTGTAATTTAAAGGTGGAACGATGTAGCTAAAGAACACATATGTTAAATGTGTTTAATGTAGCTGTTGTGTAATACCACATAAACAATAAATCAATTGTAGTTATTATTTCAACCTTCAAATAATAACAATTACAATCCAAGCTTACCTTATGTATAAAAAATAAAATAAAAAGTAAAATTGTGTCAACATTTTTTTTTTTGCCTGCGTTTGAAAATTAATTTAAAATGTTAATCAAGTTTAAGTTTTATGGTAGTTTTAAAGAAAGGCTTAATTTAGTTCAGTTTAAGTTTTTCCATCCTGCAAAATCTTTTTTAGGGGTTAGGGTCATTTTTAATACAATCAATTTGACAGCAGACTTTGAATAACTAAATTTGATCAGTGATCAGTGACAACATGTCTATCAGCCACTCCAGACATACTGGTGATTGGTCAGGTGACCAGGCGATGAAGATCCACTCATATCCCTGTGCATTCAGGGAGTCCAGACGGTAGAGGATATAGCAGGGTTCCTGAGGCGTAAGCAGAGGAAGCAGGAACTGATCGTAATCCTTGTCCCAGCTGTGTGCTGGCTCTCTGTATGAATCTAACACCAACTCCTCTGCAGACAAAAAACACGTATCAGCATCTGAGGATTCAGAACAAGTCCCCTGAAAGCGTACTTGTGTCAAATCTTTCTGAATGTAAAAAAAAAAACCATCTAATGTTTACCATTTCTGATGACAATCTTCATTATTCTGATGGCACCTCCCCTCGCTCGGGCCAGAAACTCTTTCAGCTCAGATGTTGCTAAAGTAACCAAATATAAGGCGGACAAGTCAAAACTGAGGATGGGGGGTTGAAAGCAAGGGAGACAGAGTTGGGTAGGTAAGAACCTGAGACTCCACTTCAGGGAGAACATTTGATCCTCTGCCACATAGTCACACCATCACCAGTGACTCAGACAGGGGACGTATACCAAAGAACCACGGTGAAATTCAACTCTGAATGGTAAAACAGCCTAATTACCCCCCAATTTCCAAACCTATTAATGCTAGTTTGGTACTGAAAAGCAGATTTAGCTATGTATTGCACTCAGTGCTTCTCTCTCACTATGGTTACCAAACACAGAGGTCTCATAAATGATGTAAAGTCAGGTGAGAAAGGTGAGAGAGGAACGCTTCTGCCAACCCCGTCCCCCAACGCTCCAATTACCAGATGCCATAACACACACATTGCCTATACGTAGCTCTTAAACTATCCATAAATGCCTGTAGGTGCTAAAGAACACGATTACTGGTATCACATCATAGAAGACAGACATTTTAACTGTGAATCAGTTCTATAATGTACAGGCTTATAGATGTTTAACCTTTACAGTACCCAATTATTTAGAGTGATCAGGAAGACGATCCTAAAAGAGGATTTCAGAGAATAGATTGTTAGGTTGTATTACATGCTGGGGCACAGCTCAAAAGCTCAAAAGGAAATTTAAAAAAACACTTAAAACTGGATTTGGAGGCAACTAGACTAATACATAAAACACTCTGCTTTAAGAAAACTTACCGTCAATTCCGGTTTGGTGTGACATCTTTTGGCCTTCAGCTTCACACTCCACTCATGCAAGAAGGACCAAGTCCTGTGTCTTCGCTCTTCTTTCTCAGCAGGTAGAATGCCTCTACACTGATGGCAGACAGATGGACCCATGCGCATCAGTGACAAAAACGCCTCGACGGTGACTCGGGGGATTCCTAACACCTGAAATACAATCTGCGGAACTGTGGCTGATGAGTAATAACGTGCCTGTCAGTGGATATGCCACCCTAACCACTGATCTAAAACTCTTTGCGTATCAATAACCACAACTTTAAAAGTCTTGGTGGGGGAGCGTCTCCCAAGTCACATAATATCCTGTACTGTACTGCGTTTGAGGCCATGAAGAAATCCACCGCTCATGACATCATGTGGTCAGTACAGTGTGTTCAGATGCTGTCAGTGCGCCACATGTAATGACATTTTTTTTGTATCACTTATTAACATAGAGACTAGGTAGGCTGATCGGCTCAGGCAGTCTGCATGATATTAAATTCCAGCTACCTGGTCACAGAAATGTGACACCGAGCAACAATCTGACAGCTACATTTCAACATGTTCAATAGAGCAAGAATGGAGGGGGGGGGGCACCAGCACGCCACAGTATTAAAATATGAGTGTGATGCTTCATATGCCAATATATAAACGCCTTTCATTCCAAAGTGTGGGGTAAAGAGCTCCAGATAACTTGTTTGAACACTAGAAGAGTTGGTTCCATCACACACACACACACACACACACACACACACGGAGGTGAGAGAAAGATAAGTGTGTACCTGTGAGGTTACCTGTGATGGGATCATCCATTATTCACTCAGTGGTGAGTACTCAACCCAAGCATCTATACATTATTCAACAGAACCCCCACCCTTTCCTCTACTTCAGGAAGACACACTTTATGTGCGCAAAAAAAGGAAAAAAACCCATTCATTAAATTAATTAAAACTGACTGTGTTTCTCTCACGCTTGCATGTGTGTTCACAGATTGGTTTGCTGCTGAGGAACTTGTATTTTCATCTTATTGCCAATGTTTTGAGAAGCAACAATATAATAATCAAAATTTTCTTAGTAAATGTTTCCCATGTATCTATTGTCGAAACAATTAATAAAAGATGGGACTTTTAGAAATTGTGATTCCAATTTTTCCACCATTTTTTTTATTACAAATTACTTTTGTTGGAAAAAAAGGTCAGATTAATTTATATCGAAAATAATCACTAGTTTGAGCCCTAGTAGTTATCCGATGTATGATAAAACTAAGGATGTCAAAAAAGGAAAAACAGTAGCTTATTTTCATCTAAAACACTTTATTATCAAAAATTCGAACAATAAACACACTGATTATGAATTAGTTAAATTTTACAATATATGGTTGAAATGTTAGCGGAATGTAATGTATCTGAATTGCGTTAAAAAGAACTGAGGTATGTGGGATTTTTTTGTCACAACAGCATCAACAGCATCAACCCTTTTAAAAGTTTAAAAATACTGCAGGTAAAAAGTTTAAAATGTTTTTTTTTTCTCTGTTAAACTATCAGGCCAAGGAAGGCAGTCCAACACATAATCTTACATCAGGATGTGTTTTACAACGAGAGTTCCCTTTGGCAATGTCCCTCTATGAGTCATCAATACACGGGAGCCAAAATGTCTGTTAAGAAAACAGAAGAAGAAATTGCGAATGAGCACTCTGTTCATAGCAGTTTGTCGAGCAGCAGTTACTGTACATGAGAGACTGATGTGATAAGTTTGATCTCACCATGTTAGTGCAGGCACTGGCAAATGTCATGTATCTGGGGTTAAACTGCAGAGTGTTGATGGGTCCTGGATGTTTCCCATCCAGCACAGCCACCTTCATCCCACTCTCAGTGCTCCAAACATGGACTCTGCCGTCCTCTGAGCCTGCACACCAAGACACATTTGAACACAGTCACCAGAGAGATCTTACAGGAAGAAACCAAAACACTAAAAGTGACAGGTTTTAGGCTTACCAATCATGACAAACTGAGAATCAGGAGTGAAGCAGGCCTCCAGGGAGATGCCTTTACTGTTGTTGTAGCCCTTAAAATAAGTAAAGATAGGAAAACATTCAAGTAATCATACTAATAAACAGACAGACGTGATTTAAAATTGTCTTACAGAAAAAGTGTGCAGCACAGATCCATTGAAAGCATTCAGGACACGAATCATCCCTCCATTGGTGGAGATGAGAATCTGTTTTCCATCGTTACTGAATTTAAGCCCAGTCCAGTCACAGAAGCGATTAAACCTCGTCTCAAATGAGGCAAAGGGACCCTTTTTTACAGAAAGATAAAACACATTATAAATATACCAGAGAAAACAATAAAGCAGGTCAAATCTTACTGAACTTACTAACACAGTTATTTGCATTTTACCTTGTCAAAAGCACGGAGATCGTATAGTTTAATGGCCTGTGATTCCACCCCAGCAGCAAATATCAACCCATCAGGGTCAAAGGAGCATACAGGTTTCCCCAGCGGGTTAGTCAGACCCTGAAACAAACGCATCAAAATAAATCCAAGAAAAAAAAAAGTGACAATTGCAACAGGAAGTCCGGATTTTTATAGAGATATTGTAAAAGTATGCTGCTAATATTTCAGCCTTCCTAATTAATGACTGCAGTTTCTGTCGTACATTTTTCACATTAATGCCTCTCCTCCTCTCCCAAATTGAGTCTGTTTATAGTACAATGTCTTGTAGCATTGAGAGGGCAGATCCCACACTGAATCTCACTTCTCTTATTTGATAGCTCCTCAGAGCTATGAGCAAGGAGATATGAGAGCAGCCTTCCCGGAAGACGAGCTGCTGAAAGCCGTTGCTCATTCCGCGTATACAGCTGACAAATTCATGTGACGCTTCAGAGGAAAGGACTTCTTATCCCTCTGAAAACCCATTTCCTCATTTCCTCTCTCCTCGCATGATTTCCTCCCTCTCCCCCATGCTTCCGCGGTGGCACGAACTAAGACGCGAGGAAGGGAAGCAAGTGGAGGAACCATGAATTAAATTTAAGGGAAGTGAGATTCAGACCAAGTGTAGCAGTGGTTCCTAAAGCAGGTCTGGGGACACCCAGTGGGCACAGGACAAATGCCTACTAAAAGGGGGTTTGGTAACTACAGATGTACAGTACCTTGCTGTGCAGTAATCTGGAAATTCCTAATCTAATGCAGTAAGAGCTGTAGCAGTAGATGTAATTATACATTTGAGAAAAGTGCCCACAGAGAACAGAGGAAGTGTCATTTTCCAGCCTACTCACTTGACAGTTTGGAGCACGCAGATCCCAGATCCGGATTGTTTTGTCCAACGAGCCCGAGATAAATGTATCATCGACTGGTGACATGGAGAGTGCAATAACTCTATAAAAAAAAAAAAAAAAAGATTACAAAAGAAACAAATTTCAACCTGAAGTAATAAACGATCATTTTGGAGAAGACATGCACAGAAATAAGACAATAAAAGACCAGATAAGACAAAGTGAAACCTCTGATGCCTGTGGAGAACTGAGTAACTGTCAGCTGTGAAAGAGGTAAACATGCTACTATTCTTTCGTTGTGTATTTGTAAACAATTGAGTGGAAATGTGAAGATATTTTTATTTTTTTTAAATCTGATGTGCATAAGAGCTGCAATGATTAGTCAATTTATCGGTTGGTCAACTGAATATTTTAAGTTTTGGGCTGTTGGTTGGACAAAACAAGACAGGAAATGACAGGAAATTGTAACGGCCATTTTTAACTGTTTTCTGATGTTTGATAGACCAAATGATAAATCTATAAAATAACTAGCAGATTCATCGATTATGGAAATAATTGTTAGTTACAGCCCTAATGTGCATATACTTTGATAGTACTTTTCCACCTAGTGTGCATTCCTTGTATTTATAATTGGTTTGTGAGTGGAAATAGACTTCTTTGTTCAAATCCATATCTAGCATACCATATCCTTACTTTATTTTACTCACCTTGCAGTGTGACCTGGGAAATACCTGATGTACTGGTTGTCAGTTAGTGACAGATATCGGATGGTATCTACAAGACACAAAATCAATATTTGATTTACCAAAACACATCAGAGCAAATATATTTTTACTATAGTTAACATTGTTTTTTGGTGCTTTGAGCCAGCAACTGTCAGTACTGCGTTATTACCATCTAGTTTGTTGGAGCTGTAGACCACTGTCTGCGTATCGCCATGTGTGTAACGGATGAGGTCTACTCCATACTTCTTACTGAACAGGGTGCTTTTAGGTCTGAGACAGGACAGAATATTAAAACCTGTTAATCATTTAATCACCTGATGAAACGCAGTAAAGATGCTATACTGCAATGGTCCAGACACATATACGGACCAACTCATCTAAAGATAATTAACAATTTAAATATGGAAATTTATTTTCATATATTTTAGGCATAAATGCAAATTGGCCACTTACTTTCCCTCCCGGATGTCATATAACACAATGCAGTCGTCGTCGCTGCTTGATATTGCATTTTCACCATTTGGGCTGAAGTCCACACAGTTGACTTTCTGGGAATTTTCTCGATATGTTCTGGCAACCCTGAAACTTCGTAACACGCTGTCTGTGATCTTCATGTCTGCAGCTTTTTATAGCATATACATAGGCTACTGTGTAAAACCAAAACGTGGACCTCTCCCTCTGATTTAATGAAGCCTGCGAGGAATTTCTGGTCGAGCAATGCATGAGCAATACCATTTAGGAGCAGTTTCGCGAAATAAAATTACATTTTCAGAAAAACCAAAATAAAAAAACGGTGTATGCTCAGAGACCATAGAGCAACTTGGAGTGACAACAATTACATTCGGTTTATACCTCATTATCTACCAGACGGGCGGTGTTCTCTAATCACCATTATATTCAGTAGCATCAACAAAACGGGCAGCGGCGGGTTCACAAACGAGCATTCCTATTGTCAGAAAAAAGGAAATACGACACAACACCACAGGAAATTGCTGCATACATGGATTTTCTTTCTTTTTTTTAAAGCAACTTGACAAAATTGTTGTGTGAGCATTAAACTGCAGGCCATTAATGTTAAGTCAGCCTCTAACAACCACACATCCAAAACAAATATTTATTTGACTGAACTAGTGTATGTGTCACCAAAATCACAGCTGTTAAAATATTAGAATTTTGTATTTTCTTGTGTGGAAAATAAAGTTTGTACGCCTTTATTCTGAAAGGTGCGGCCCGGAGGTCGAAAGCCGGAAACAGCGAGCATGTGTCCTCTGGAGTTGTGTGTATCTCCAAGCTAATGTGAACTGCGTAGCTAGCTATACTTCACAATGAACAGCTATAGGAGACTATCCTGTAGTGACTGGAAATCCGGTTTGAACGTCGTCTTAACTCGGGTCAAACCGTGGACCAACTGCTGCCGGTGTCCGGAGGCAGCGCCGCCCCTCAGCCGCAGCCAGGCCACTGCCGCTGAACAGACTCCGGGCTCCGACACGGGGGAGAAGCCCCGGCTGAGGGCGGTCGACCTGGCGCGGCAGGTCCAGCAGGAGTGGAGGAAGCCACGGGCGGCAGAGCCTCCGCTATCCGGCCAGCAGAAGAGGGTGATGGAGCTGAAACGGTTCAGTCTGCAGCTACAACATGTTCATCCTAACGTGCTGGCCAAACACCTGCACAGAGCCGTGCTGTACCAGGACAAAGATGTAGTTGTCATCAACAAACCTTATGGCGTTCCTGTCAGAGGTAAACCAACAGGAGCTAAAGACAGTTTACTGATTTACACTGATTTTAGTATTTTGAGTACAGTAAAAGACAGTTTGTGTCAACTTGGTTAATTAATTAAAGTGAATTAATCTTGTAATTGTCCAAGTAAAATGCCACAAACTCTCTGGTTCCAGCTTAAATGTCAGGACTTTTTGGACTTCAATTATTATTTTTGTAATAGTGCACTCAAATATTTCTTATAATGGACTTATTTTTTCTGAAATTTCTATAGACCAAAAACTGTTCAGCAGATTAATGGATAAAGAAAAAGCCTTAATTAATTGCAAGCCTAAATGTGCTCATACTGATATTAAGTCAACATGGGCCAGTATTGGTCTGCTGATATATTGGTAGAGTTCTATTCCAATAATGTTACTGTATAGTATTGCAGTATTAGTTACGGAATAGGTTTAAATTACAAGATATTGACAGAAGTGTTGAGTCATGCTGAAGCATGAGAGTATCTGGACCTGAGTACGTGCACATTTGTTGTTGTCGTTGCTCTCAGATGACTGTGGGGCGACATCAATCTCCTCTGTGCTTCATGTTCTCTCCAAAATGATGGATGGGATGAAAATCAAGTCTGATTCTCAGCTGCTCCCCTGTCTGAGGCTGGAGAAGGAAACAACAGGAGCCCTCCTGCTGGCCAGGAGTGAAGAAGTAGTCAAGCACATACTCAACCTTCACAGAAATAACCAAGTGCAGAGAAAGTACTGGTAAGACATAGTGAGGGGGAGAAAAGTGGTTAAAATAGGACTTAAAGATCATGCTACAATAACATGTTTGCCAGTCTTTAATGTACTCACTGTTCCTCCTCAGGGTCATCACAGTTGGTGTACCTGTTCCATCTGAAGGAGTGATTGACATCCCCATCATAGAGAGAGAGGTCACAGGCTCTCGGCCACACTACAAGGTGTCTCCTATTTTGTGGTTTTAATGCTGTAATAATTAGTCAGTTCATCAACTGACAGAAACTTAATTCCAAATGTGAAACTTGCTGTAGTCATTAGTAAAAAAAAACAAAAACAAGTACCAGTTTTAGCTTTACAATTGCAAAGAGCTGCTTTTTTTTTTTTGTTTGTTATATAGTAAATTGAATGCTTTGGGTTTTCTTGCTGTTGGTCACATCATATTGACCTACTGTATATATATATATATATATATATATACCTACTGTATATTGTCTATTTACAGTTTCAAGTAAATTACTAGTCAATGATTCAAATAATTATTAATTTTGGTTGTATTGTATGTAGAACTATTCATAAGAACTTATTTATTTAAATTTCAGATGGCTCTAAGTCCTCTTTTCAAAATGAATGATGCAGGCGATGGTGTGACCAAAGTCCGCGCCCATAGGCAAGCCCACCCTGCAGTGACCAAGTACAGAGTCTTGGAAAGCAGCAGTGGTTGCAGCCTCGTGGAGCTCCAGCCTTTTACTGGTAAGACACTGGAAGTGCTTTATTTATCACCGGAAAATAACTGCCAATTCAGTTTGTGAAATTTATTTTTAAGAAGATTGGACCCATTTTTTCTGTGTTGCTTTCTTGTGTCCACAGAAGTGAAGCACCAGATGAGGGTTCACATGGCACTTGCTCTGACATGCCCCATTCTTGGTGACCACAAATATTCCCACTGGAGCAAACTGGCACCCCAGGTAAAATATGTTTACAGTGTATCACCAAGAACACGTTAACAATTGCCAGTAGAACATTAACTGCATACCATGTGCAGTTACACCTCAAATAAACAGGCGACAGGGAGTACGTTTACATGCACACTAATATTCCACTATTCTTTTGAATATGACAATATTCCGAATCTTTTTACGAATTTAGCATTTTCCAATTAAGACATGTGGGATATGCCAGTATTCTTTCGACATGTAGATCATGTACAGCGCATTCAGAATATGCGTCTCAATCTGGGTTTTTACCTGCAGTTTGCGGCCTCTTGCCTGTTTACGGCTTACGGTCAGCTCTGTAAGTTGCTATGGTTGTTGTACACAACCCATTAGCCAACAGTTTGCAAGGCTGCGGTAGAGATGAATGCCCAAAAGAAAAGGAGAAACACACCTACTTTTAAACATTATGAAAGACTTGGATATCAACAAGTGTTTGGAAATGCACAAACATCGCAACGGCGACTTGGATGCTCTGTCCGCATGGTCGAACAAGTCCGCCACCGGTGGAAAACTGAAAGAAAAATGTCTTTTGCACGGCTGCATGTAAATGGGAATATTCACTTTCATTAGCCATGTACACAGCTTAATCGGAATAATACCTTTTTTGGAATATTATATGCATGTAAACATAGTCAGTGTGATGTCACAAATATGGCCTTTGTATCCTATAAATGTATTGAAATGTAAACGGTCACACTATGGGCTGGGGATAAGCCAACCAGCGTTGTTTACTTTCATCTCCCTCCCACATGACAAACATTTACATTCTTATTGTACCACTTTAAGGTTGTGGCTTCACTAGTCTGAATCAACCAAAGTTAATTTCCAGGATAATTGCCTGACTCCCGTTCCGCTCTCCGGAAACAACAAACTTCGAGCTAACAAGCTGAAAATGGCAAGTTTTGGCAAGAAGAAAATTTGGATTGTGCAATAAGGCAGGCCTGCTTGGTTCTTATGAGGAACGATTGTAGTTTTACAAAGAATATGTTTTACCTGTTTTTACCATTTACCATCTAACTGGGACAGATTGGTGGGGATTGTTGTGGACAGAGTACACATAGTGATACACTGGTAAGAGCAAATTACATTTAACCATTTATCCAGCTAATTTAAATAGTTCACTATGTATTGTGTGAACAGTTAACTTCATTTAATATTTTATGTGGCGTTTTCTTTTGCGGGGTGCAAATATTCCACCAAAACAAGTTCCTTCCTGAGACAATTTAGCAGATCCACCATCGCTGCGTCCAGACCTTGGTGCTGCCATAGACAATTGTGATTGGTTTAAAGAAATGCAAATAACCCAGAGCGTTTTTTTTTCTATCCTGGAATGTATGTGTGGTGCAGCCACACCTTTCTTCAATGCAATGCGAGACTATGGCATTACTAATCCTGAAACCTACTGGCATCCAAAACAGGGCCTTTTTTAAATCTGTTGGGTCATGCTTTAATTTACTAACCTGTCAAGTGTGAAACCTTTGAGTTTTTTTTGCTTTCACGTGGGTATATTGTTAAACATATACAAACAGAGGGGAGCTCAGTTTCTGTCATTTAGTATCTTCTATATTAAATCACAAGTTTGTTCATTTTGGTGCACAGAAATTACCTGACCATGTGCTGGGAAAGCTTGGATTGGAACAGAGCAAGATCCGGTATGTTCCTCTACATGTGCTCGCTCGACAGCTGATTCTGCCAGGTACCAATGGAGCTGACGTCAACGTGTCCTGTCCCCTGCCTAAATACTTCACACAAACGTTGAATCGACTGCATTTAACCCTTCTGGACAAAAAAAGACAATAAATAACCACCTCTTCGTTTTTTTGTTAAATTCTTAGCAATCCAAGTGATGTCTAAATGTTTTGGGCATCGGTTGTAAAGGATTTTAGACTGCACCGTGGGTGAAAAGTATCATCCTAAATGCAGCATTAAATCAAGCTGAGTTATTGTGAAATTATCAAATGGAAAATGACTGTACAGTGCTAAACTCATTTTTCTTTTTAGTAATAAACAAAGCAGAACTGTATCAACTATTTTTGTCAATGTAGTTAATCCAAATAGACGATAACTAGACAATGGATGCTGTTGGTGTAACTTTTTTTTTCTTCCTTTTTTAAAAAGGCCTGCAACTAATCCTTTCAAATACCAGAGTTGTATTTCTACAGATAACATACTTAATACTTTAGTTTTTTGAATTGCTTGTCATGACTTTTGAGACAAGGATTAATACAGTTAACTAAACAAAGACTTTTCCATGTGCATGTCCTCTTTAAAGGTCCCATGACATGGTGCTCTTTGGATGCTTTCATATAGGCCTTGGTGGTCCCCTAATACTGTATCTGAAGTCTCTTTCCCAAAATTAAGCCTTGGTGCAGAATTACAGCCACTAGAGCCAGTTCCACAATGAGCTTTCCTTAGTATGTGCCATTATGACCTCATGAGGAGAAGATTCCAGATCGGCCCATCTGAGCTTTCATTTTCTCAAAGGCAGAGCAGGATACCCAGGGCTCGGTTTATACCTATCGCCATTTCAAGCCACTGGGGCACCATAGGCAGGCTGGGGGAACTCATATTAATGTTAAAAAAAACTTCAAAGTGAAATTCTCATGCCATGGGACCTTTAATAACCTACTATACATACAGGAATAAGTTGGCAAAAAATCCTTGATGGTGTTAAAATCACTAGCTTTGACCTGAGAAAAAATGTTTCCAATCTCCTGAATGACCACAATATAGCACTTTGACCTTGTGAATATCTGAGGTTCGACTCACTTAATGATCCACAAGCATAAATAATGACGTCATTTTTGAAAACAGGCACAAGTTCTTCAGTTTTGAACGTATCAATTATGTGATCCAAAATGCAGTCAGTATACAAAACAATTGTGAGAAGAAGTCCCTGTAATTGTCCATTAAGATGTCATGTATCATAGTGGGACTTTGAAGATACGTAATATGTGTTAAATGGTCTGTGAGGTTAAGCACTGTAGGGTTATATCATCAAATTGATACTTTTATAGGAAAACCACATTTGCAGAGTCTAGAGGGCAGGAGGTCAATCAAAGTCCAGCAGCGGTGAGACTAAAGCCTCCCTTACTTGCCAGTTTAAAGGTTACAGAGGCAATGGCTTACAAAGGTAGTCAAAAGAAAGAACAGTCCAAACCATCAGCTGAAAACAGAAAATGTGTAGAGAGAAAAAAAATCTTTGCTTTTATGATGCACTCCTCAGAGAGCAAATGATTGTTCCAGAAGTTGTTCCTTTTGATTTGAGATGATGGTCATTGAGGTTTATGGAGTCAGGATGGATACTGCATAGTCAACAATCAGTAACTGGAGAACAAGTTTCTGTGAGTTCAGTCAGTCCGGACCAACTGCGATTATCTCCTGGATCTCTCGGACCACGATGATGCGGGCCAGCACGTGTTCAACTTGCTGACTCGTGAGGGGCTGAGAGGAGTACCACATCGGACTGTTGGGTGCAACGACAGGCTCTGGAGTCATGTAGTATGCATCGTTGCGTCCCTTAACACTTTGAGGACTGGAAAAGGAAGATACGGTTTTTTTTGGGAGACAGACAGACAGACAGACAGACAGACAGACAGACAGACAGACAGACAGACAGACAGACAGACAACTTACCATTTGAAGAGATAAAAGTCATAAAGTTTAATGGGGCAGCGAAGGGGATTCTCAGGATCCTCAGCCTGCTCTTCATACATGTCATCAGTTTCTGAAACAGACGTCACACAGCACGTCAGCAACTTCTGATGTCAAAGGCTGTGACTTGTAGCAAGACTTTAACATGAGGCTTACTGTATTGAGAGCCATTCTGTGCTGCACTTTGTGGACCTTGCCCTTTGAGAAGGCGGATGCTGGTCGCTTTGTCCTTGGCATTAGCGGGGTTCTTCCTCGTGTGTCTTAGGACCTTAGAGAAAGCTACTTTCATGTGCTGTTCGGGTGTGGTTAGGTGGAAATGCCTGTAACAAAGATGCGTTTTTACCACACGCAGTAATGAAAAAAAATACATGTCTGTGTCATTAAAGAAAACAGATTCAGCTCATTCATTGGGGAGATGCAGTTACTCACTTAGTGTTGAAATACATTAGAGTTGTAAGCAATGTGGCTGGTGAATGTGCACCAAGCTGTTTACACTCCCACAGCATCTCCTCTGTTACGTGACTTGGGATGACATAACCTAAGATGAAAAACATGCAATGAGCAATTCTTTCTATAAAACAATTAAATAAAAATGTATATGTTGACTGTCTCTTACCTAAAGGATGGACACTGGGTTTCCAACCATCCAGGATTTTGTGTAAACACCCACAAAAACGTGTGTAATACGGATCAGAGAAAATATCGTCCACACGTCCATTTTCGGAGAGATACTAAAAAAAATAAATAAAAAAATTTGCAGGTTAGAACTAGAGACGGCCCAAGACCATTTTTTTGCTTCCCGATACCGTGTACCGACCCCATACCAGTGTGTCTATATATTTTATTATGTTTTAACAACTGTATACTACTATCCCTGTTTGGATGTGATATGATTTCTATCTTTGTTGTCGGTCTGGCTCAGGTTAAACTCTTTGTGAAACATGAACAAACACAACAATGAATGCCACAGAACTTTCTTTTATTATGCAGCGTGACAGTCAGTTATAACGGAAAAAGAACATAAATAATCTACTTTAACGTAGATTTTCTTTAGGGCTTTATTATGCGGTATTGGATCGGTGCATAAGCTCCAGTACTTCCTGATACCGATACCAGTGTTTTAGGCAGTATCGGAGCTGATACCGATACTGGTATCGGAACATCTCTAGTTAGAACTTAAAGTAGACAGCCTTTTGGCAAGATGCACTGTTTGAGCATGGAGATACTAACCTTTTGTATGCACAAGAAAACATAATATAGAACATCGGATGTGAATTGCTCTTCGTCTGATCCTCGTGCCTCCTGCGTCATCAGGGAAAGACCCAAGTTTAGCTCAGCTACCGCGCTGGACACCAAGTCTTCTTGAAAACGCAGGGGCTGACGACCTGTACACAGCCACAGACAGGAGTGCTTTAAAGTTTACACACTTATTTCTCAAGCAGAATAAAAGTTCTCAAGAAGTACAATATGAACAGCGAATGCTTCAGGAATTGAAACTCATCGTTTTATTGTTTCCGGTGGTTTGAGTAAGTATACATAATGATAGATATCAGTGTTGTTTATGAATGGGTGTTCAAACAATTATAAGTTGACTTACGTCCTATGGGTGCAAGCTTGTTCTTTTCCTGCTTGTTTAGCTCCGCGTTTTTTCGTTTCACCCAAAGGCGCCAGACCTCCAGGCCTTCCTCTGGCTTCAGGCAAACAGGAACCATGATCTCTGTAGGCGGTTCAGCATGAGACTCCGTCTCTATGTGACCCTGCACCAGACCAAAAGAAAAGCGTCAGTTAATGCTTTCTGGGAAAGAGGGCAGCAAGAATAAAACGCTAACTTTGTAATCACATGATAATAATTTAGCTAGATAATGTTATAATTACAGTATGTAGCAATAATTTACATTTTTCAAGACCAGTATAAAAATGACATGCAAGTTTACAAAAAACAACAAAAATGCATTTGCATGGTTTCAAGCACGATCATGTCAGGTAATGTTCTTAGTATTTTCCTGACTATAGCGATACATGTCTGCCGTGTTATTCATTCTCATTACAGTACCAAGAACAATTTTAAGATTATTTTTTTATCCATTTTATGCTTTGAGCTATGAAAAAAAACAGGGTACACAGCATAGGACCAATTCAGATAATGAAAGTCCTAACGCACCTGCAGATGGAGCTGCTGCTCTTGTCCCTCTTCTCCTTGGCTCTGCTGTTTATTTGGGTCCCATATGTGTACCGACTGTGCAGCGTTGTAAGTCCCTCCTACAGTCTGCACTGCCACAGGGATGTGAATGTTCCCGTTCATGAACTGTGCTGGGAACAGGGTCTGTACTATTTCTTCCTGCGTCCCAGTGGCGGCCGACTGCACATCTGCAGACCTTGATGAGGAACTGGGGGACATTTTGTCCTTACCGTTGGTGGTGGCAACTTGCATTGTGCTGTATGTGTCCTGTGGTATGGCAATGTGAGTTACCCCCTGCTGCTGTGGAGTGGAGTACACAGGGATGGTCCAGGTCTCACCTGTGGGACCTGTGATTGTTCCTGTAGTGCTGTAAAGTTGAGCGCTGTCAACAGTGAGCAAATCTGGTCGTAGGGACACATAGCTCTGCTGCTGCCCTTGAGGGATGGTTAGAACTGTGGCTACCTGCTGCCCTTGTGTAACAGCATAAGACACAGATAGAGGGACATCCATCTTGCGCTTTTTGGCAGGTTGGAGAACAGTTGGGACAGTGGCAGACCTCCTCTCTGCTTCCCTGGGTGAGTCTTGTTGCTGTGAAGGAGACATGGCCTCTATGGTCTGAATCTGGATCTGTTGGCCCCTCTGTAGCTGAATTTGTTGGCCACCCGGTAGCTGAATTTTTTGGCCACCTTGTAGTTGAATTTGCTGGCCACCTGGTAGCTGAATTTGCTGGCCATCCTGTAGCTGAATTTGCTGGCCTCCCTGTAGCCGAAATTGCTGGCCACCATGTAGCTGAATTTGTTGGCCATCCTGTAGCTGAATTTGTTGGCCATCCTGTAGCTGAAATTGCTGGCCATCCTGTAGCTGAATTTGCTGGCCATCCTGTAGCTGAATTTGCTGGCCATCCTGTAGCTGAATTTGCTGGCCATCCTGTAGCTGAAAATGGCCATCCTGTAGCTGAAAATGTTGGCCATCCTGTATCTGAAAATGTTGGCCATCCTGTAGCTGAATATGCTGGCCAGCCTGAAGTTGAATTTGCTGGCCACCTGGCAGCTGAATATGCTGCGTTCCTTGTAACTGGATTTGTTGTCCACTTGACAACTGGATTTGTTGTCCTCGAGCTACAGCAGCAACCAGCTGTGCCTGAATCTGTGGAATACAGTTGACATAGTCACAAACCAGCATCACACGAATGCACTTGATATGGGTGGGTGTTTAAAAAAAAAAAAAATCCTGTACCTGCTGCTGCTGTTCCTCTGTGAGCTCTCCCTGCTGGACAAAATGGGCTGTTGAGATTCCCTGCAGGTCCTGCTGTGAGGGGGAGGCCACCTGAAGAACCTGGCCAACGGATTGGCCCTGCTGTTCCTGAATCTGAACCTGGCACAGAGGGAATGTTTGAAAAATAAACAGGCCTGTCATACCTTAATGACTTACACTGACCATTGTGAAGTACTATTTGAGAAAAAAGAATGTGAATGTAAATGTAGAGGATAGTGATTTTATGTCCTAAGTAATGACATTTCTGATAAGAAAATGTGAAGCTGCACTAATACAAATACTATCAATACTGAGCATGTCAAACAGTCTACACGTCACAATGTATCAGTGAATTTAACCAAAGAAACAGTTTCTTCTACACAGAAAATGTTACACAACCCTATGTTTGTGCAAATCCACAGTAGAGTAGTTGTCTATTGTGGAATAGACCATGACAGGCTTAATTAATATTTATAAATTTAAGGACATTCAGTAGACAGAAGTACAGCAGTAAAGAGAATGTGAGTGAATGAGTGATCCCACTTTATTGTGTAGCCAAGGCCATGCCTCCTAACATCTAGTAGGAGGCCAATAATCACTAGAATCATTAGGCACCTTGCAGGTAAGAAGCAATGCTTGTTAACTGTAATATATATTTATTATTATACAATTGTAGATCTGGAGTTACCTCAAATGAAAAACTGATCATCAAAATCTGACATTTTGGCTTTGAATTGGAATCAGTAAAATCCCTCCCCACCTCCTTTTCTTAACAGTGAGTGGGTGAAAGTATCAGAGCTGAGAGAGCAAAGCTACTTCACTCCAAAATCACTTTAACGTAAAGACTCAAACACCACACTGTTCTCATTAATTTTTCTTCTTCTCATTAGTGAGAAATATATATCCGTGTTTCGGGTCTCTGCAGGCCCCATCTGTCTTGTGCAATTTTACCATAGCATCTCATAATACGAGAAATTGACATTGCTGATAAACTAACCTGCACCTGAAGCTGCTGTTCAGACTCTTGATGCACAGACAGATGAGGCAAAATCTCTGCTGAGGTCACCTGTACCTGTCATTAAGCACGTATATGAAGTGCAGCAGATTGCACCACAGTGAAGAATATCATTTAATATCAACCATAATAAAAAAAAGGGACCTGCTCTTACCGGACAAGCCAGCTCTAACAGAGAGCCAGCCACCTCTGTACTGTCTGCGTAGACACAGTTGGTAGCCTGCTGCTGGTACACCATGGCTGTGGTGGTGGCCGCACCTTCCTGCTGGCTGAACTCCTGCAGCACCTCTGGGCCCTTGGAAAGAGACTCCAGGAACTCCTTCATCCTGTGCTGAGGCACAGTGCGGGCCTTCTGCCGCACATACTCATCAAAGGAAACGACCCCACTCCCCTGCTCACTCATCCTCAATTGACCTAGAAAAAGGTACATTTTCAAACATTTGAGAGTCCAATCAAGTCCAAAACAGCTCATATTTACTATGTATTGAAAGCACAGACATGCATAACGTTAATGAAGAATATTGTAATAAAAAAGGGACAGTGCAATTTTATAAGCACGACATTAATTTGCTAAATACGGTCATTTAAATAATAGGGTGACGTTGTAATAATTTACCAAGCACACGGGACAAAGTGCATTTGGGCTTAAGTTAATACGTTAACATTACAATGACTGCTGCGCTTCCATCAACTTTTTCTAGTAATGTTAACTTAAACATTACAGTCCGAGATATAGCTCACATCTAACTGTAAATTGTTAGCTACAACATGAAAGACAATTTTGGTTAAATGTTTATAGAGCACCAACAATACATTTGACGGACTGTACTGTACGTTACAGCTAACGTTAGTGGTTAGCAAGCTAGCTTCACGATGTTAGCAAGGCACTGTTTTGTCACAGCCCATATGGACAGTTGGCTTGCTAGCAACCCCAAACTGTATTTCACACCGCCGAGTTGTTATATCTACCGTAAATTATGCAATTTAGCTACATATTTGCTCATAACATATGCTAAATAATAAAGCAACAGTCCATCATTCCATACATAACATGACGCTAGGTAGCTAGCTAATCATTGTGCTAACGTTAGCTAGCTAGCTCGATGGCTCTGGATCATGTCATGCTACCTTAAATAAAACGAAATCCTCTCCTTTCCGCCAAGGCACGGTGTTTAAAACTAAAAAGCCAATAAACGTGTAACAGCTACCACCAGCACACCATTCACTTCGCTACATAGTGCGCGTAGTGGCAGTGTAATCCCGCAAACAATGCTGTTTAGATAGCGATAAAAATGTAACAGCAGCAGCGAGCAGGCGAGGTCTGACGTCTCCAGGCACGCTTCGGAGTAAAACAAGTTTCACAGCTCCAGCAAAAGCACAGATGTATGTATCCAGTTGAATTCCGAGTGGTATTGCTACGACCTACACCACACAACGACACATACAAAAAAACTCCACTGTGTTTATCCAGTGAGATATAAAATGACGGAAGTATAGGCCCCGAAAACAACGCGACTCCTCTACAGACTGCTTGCGACGGCCTGCCGGGGTGTTCTGTTAACAAGAGTTCCCATCCAGAGAGATGACATGCAGGCACGGGTTTATAGTCTGTCACAAACTGTAATGATGCTTCATCAGATTTTATAAACAATATTTGTCCAATTTAAAATACCTCACATCAATATTGTGTGATCTGGAGCCATACCTATATTACATTCTTTATTATCTGGCACTAAAAACCAGAGTGGGGGAATAACATGGAAAAATAGGCGCTCATAGTAGGCCTATATGCAGTCGGATATATAATAGATAGATAGATATTTAATCTGAAATAAAAACATTAATTATAGACAATTATTTAAAAGAATAAACCAAATTTACAATTCACTTAAACGTTATTGTTTTTTGCTGAATTTCGTTGTTTATTCGCCTCATGATATTCTCTGTATGCTACAGCACCTATGAGTTGTGATTGAAAGCTCTGAAAAAAGCTAGTAAATGGACCATATTTTGTCAGACTGCCTCCTTTTATCCCTATAGGCCTATGTTTGACTCTGTACAACAGGACTCTGAAAACCAAGTTCCAGGTTGAGTCATTTAAAATTGATACATACAGTATATATAATTGCAGCAGTGTTAAAATGCTTCCCAGAGATGTTCTGGTGATGCCTGGTAAACATTTGAATGCATGTACCTTTAACAAAATCTAACTTCCCCAGTCTGCCTTAAAGAGCCAGGCATGTGCTACTGAGGGCCTCCCCCAGTACTCTCCACAACAAACTGCCTCTCGCCCGTCTTAAGGTGGACCAACACAGATGAACTGTGGGCATAGGCTATGTCCACTACACACTGGATAGGAAAGAGTTAATTCCCACACTCACTGCAGACTGCAGGGGCTCTTTGGTGAAAGTGGTGGTGGGAGTAATATGCTTATTACCATTTTTTCTTAAATAAAATCAAATTAAAACATAATAAGATTCATCTAAGTGGCGACTGTGACTAATAGTCTTTTAGTCATTTTAGCATACATAACATCTCTCCATATGTCATGTCATGTTTGGCATACGTAACCCCTCAAATGTGCATATGTTTCAAACTAATAGCCAGTGAGTTGGCATAAAACAATACTAGAATGTGTGTCTAGTTGGCTTCACATTATCACTTCATGTGACTTTGTGCTACTTAATGTAATCCTTTAGAGAAGGGATTAACCTGTTGAACAACTGTTGTAAAAAGAGGTAGATGAGGCTTGTCAGCTTTTATTAATAGTCAATTATTTACAATAAATGTTTCTTTTTTAAATCTGCATATGTGAAGACAATAATCCCCCAGAAGGTACTTAATTAAGAATTTTCTTTTCCAGAATTGGCCCCTGGTATTTTGGTTTTGCAATTGTTTTAGCAGGTGACACATCAGGATGGGAAGCTGCCAAGTAACCAGCCGGTGCAGTAATAGGAATAGGATGTCAGCTGGATGGCTGAAAGCATGCCTGTAAATCCAATGGGTTCAAGCCTCACTGTGATGCTCTTTATGTTCTACATCAGAAATCACATGTTACACACGCTTGAACTGCAGCTAGAGGTGGAGTGCTACCCATGAAGCACTTAAAGGAAGCAGAGCAAAAGGAATCACAGGTACGTCTGAGTTATCTGGTTTTATTGAAAAAAAAAATGTAATCTTTGGTTTAGTGTATAGGAGAATTTGTTTCGGCAATCGGATATTGTGTTTTGATAATGTTATGAAATTAATGTTAATAGTTGGAATAGTTAGAAAAAGCACCGGCTTGTTTTAGAGACTACTTTTGTAATGCTTTTGTATTTGTTTGAGTGCACTTTTAAAATAAATAGTACAAATTCTTAACAATAAGTCAGGACACAAGGCATTTCTTTAAACTTGTGGTTCATGTTTTAAGCAGTTTTAAAGTAAACAAACAGAAATAACGTTAATTTATCATCTAAAGTCACCTAAGGTTTCAGCAGGCTTTGGGAAATCAGTTCACCTGTAAACAATGTTTAGGTCATGCTGAAAATAATATTATGCATAATACTTGTGCTCTATTGTCTATTTTAATCATTTAAGCTTTTTATGATTTTTCTTGCAAATCATGTGTGATTTGCACATAACTTAAGTTGCAGCTTGGCATTTGTGACCAAAGGTCACAGACAGATCAGACTGACTCATGCTGTGAACTTTCATGGTTTTGCCAAGCTGTGTTGTACTTTTACTGAGATAAACCATTCACAGATGTTGTGCAAACGCACTGGATTACACAGGGAAATGATTGGCCTTTATAGGATTGAAACACAAGATTAATTATCTAGGAATCTGTGTGATTTATCCTGTATTAACACCGAATAAGGGTCTAAGTGGGATGAGGAATAGTTATATTAAAGTAATCTCTGTAGCCAATGTCAGTCTGCTGTGCCAGGCTGTTCCTCTCGTTCTTCTTTGTCGTCCTACAGGTTTTGGGATTTGGACTTAATATCAAAAGTGTCAAAATGGGTCGTTCATCTTTGCTCTTCATTTCGCTAACCGTGTCTCTCTCTTCACTTGGAAGCCTCATCACTTCACATTCACTGGACAACTCTGATTCAGACCGAATAACTCAAAGCACAGGCAGAAACAACAACGCTCCAGACAGCTTGGCCAGTGAATGGATCTTCCATTCAAAGAGCAGCAGTGACTCTGCGCAGGGCCGTGGACAGAGTGTTGACAGTACAGCATCTCAGATACTCATCATTCCAAAGAAGACTGAGCAAGCCAGCAATGAAAGCCGTTCTGGGTCTGGAATTCCTTTAACTAAAACACCAGCACTTACTCTACACCACTCAGGCGCTCATGACCAAGGAGCTGACAAAGCTAATACTTCAATTACAGGATACACTCACTCCAGTGTGCACATGATCTCAGAGGACTCTCTCTTGGAAGGCAGCCACATAACGACTGAGGAACAATTAAAAGAGAGTCATACATCCATTGTAAATGATGATTTTCTGCATGGTAAGTGAACATAGTTTATTATCTCCCATTAGCCACATAGTAAAATTCACAATTAATTCAAAATATATGTTTACAAAATTGAATTCTCCTGCATCAAAAATAAGACTTTTCTTATTTCTCCCTCTCTCTGTCTCTCATTTTTAGGTTTGGACAGCCCTAAACTCCCTGTCCAAAACAATGCGTTAACTTCCACTCCGAACCATTACCTGTCAGGACCTGGAGGTCCCTGTGTGCTTGGTCTGAGTCCTTGTGTTGTTCTAACAAACTATAACGGCACCAATCTGCTCTGGGATGACATGAGACGCACACTGGCATTTGCCTGGGAACTACATGTCTTTGGATCAGCCAGCCTCTTCATATTGATGGCAATCCTGGCAGTTATGGGAATGGCCGGTGCATGCACTCTTCCTCATCCCCTCTGTGACACCCTGACTTTAGCAAATACTCTCCTGATCCTCTGTGGTAGTCTGCGTGGTGTCCTCCTTCTACTTGATCCTTATGGCACCCGTCAGATCCTCTCTCGTGCTACTCTGGCAGCTCTCCATAATGTTCCTCTGCAGCTCCTTCTGTGGGTGCAGGTTGCCCTCGCACTGGTCACACTCAGAGGGTTGAAATTATTACTTTTCCCGCTAAAGCTGCAGCGCCCGTGGATGGTTGGAGTGCTGGCTGTATCACATTGCACTCCATTACTTGTAGCAGACCTTTTCTCTACAACTTTATCCCCCACTCTCCCTCTGTTGTTACATACCCTCTCCCTCTGCTGGGGCCTCCCATTCTGCATGGGAATCCTCAAGACTTTCTCTTATCGATATCCCCTTCTCAGGTCTTTTGCACGTCAGTGGGCTCCTTCACAGAGGATTGAGAAGTGTGCAAGGCGAGTAACAGTACTGTGCGCCTTCCTCGGGTTTCTCTGCTGCAGCCTTCAGATGTATAGTCTCCTCTGGCTTTATGGGCTTCTGGGGAACTGGAGGCGCTTTGGCTGGGGCTGGTGGCTTTGTCAGTTTTGGGCCAGAGTTCTTGAGTTAGCTTGGGGATTTTCGTTGCTTGTACTGGGATCCTGGATCTTCTGGACACCATCCAGGGGTCATTCAAGGGGCTATCATGGGCAGAGCAGAAGGGAGGTGCCTAAAGCGGTAGAGGAGACCCGCTTGTGGGGCAGGGTCTTGGCCAGGAAACGGAAAGGGCAACTAAGAAAATCTGAGAAAACCCTGGAAGACCTGATGCCAAACAACTGGGGAAAGTATAAGCTGTCTAGAACAGGTTTCAGCACCAACTTAATGTGTCTGTGTAATGATCAACCGTCTACCATTACACAAGAATACATGCCTGATCCTGTTAGCAATAGTAGCTATGACTTTCAGGCTACACCACTGTGGCAGACAGTTGGGGAACGCAAATGTATTCTTTCACTTATAGAATTTGACATGTGGCCTCCATCTCCAATTAACCTCAGACGCAGCATTGACAGTGCCCTTCACAATAGACAGCTTGTAACCGGAGGTCTGTTCACACTTCCACCTCCCTCTTGGACTCAAACTGTGGGCACAGACACCGCTGATGGAAATAGTGGTACAATAACATTCCCTCCAGCTTATGTTGGCTATGGGTGGACGTTGGATACCGAGTCTATTTCTGCATCTCTAGACCACTTCCATGGTAAAGACTCAGAGCTGATACAGTCAACCAGTATTATCACTGATTATGAGGGTAGTGTTGGGTCTCCAGCTGCTGCACATCAGGGAGAAGAATTTAACTTAGCACTCTCAGCAGTGATGCAATAGCATTGCTGGTCTGAAGACAATGTGACAGATGTTAAAGCTGCCTCTAATGTCAGGAGTACCACTTCTAACCTACCCTCACACATCTAGCCTTCATTAAATGGCATAATCACATAATGTGGACAGTTACGCTCTTGCGATATGGCCTCAAGCAAAAACTGCTTTACTTGTGGTGGTCTAATAGTGACTTAATCAAGACGTCACATGTATGTTTTGAAAATACAAGGGTGTTATCTATTCATCGCAATTTGACTTCCATTGGGTCTTCTGAAATAAATGTTGTTGTTCTAGCACAACTTAATCCACAAGTACATAGTGTGGACATTTCCCCCAGTAGATATAAAGAGTATTTCACAATATATAGAGTTTTATAATGTTTGTTTTTATAATATTAGTTTTCAATCAGTAAGTGTAAAATTCCTATCATCTCCGTCACCTCTCTCCTTTTGTACTAAATTAGTATACTAACTTCACTGGTTGAAAGTCATGTGAGCATTTGTTTGGCTCACCTTTGGTAATATGTGAAAGCTGCACTATTTACCTCTGCAGAAATAAATATATGATTGGATGTTTTTGTTGTGTATGAAATAAAGTGACTTTATATGAATCATCTTGATAATTGTAACTGGAATAATTGTGGTTGCATGTGTAGCAAAGTTTGCAAAGCACAAATGCATTTATATTATTCTAATGATATTTGATGTGTCCTTTATACCAGTATTACCCATGTAGTCTATCAATTTGACTGAATGGTGTTTTTTTTAAGTAGGTTATCCTACCTGCCTTTTTATCTGTGTTTATCATAGCTATCATCAATCCACTTCTGATTAAGTCCATCCAGTTTAACATTCAGTTTTTGTGTGGAATCTATCTGACAAACAACTATTTTAGTAACTAGCTTGTCTTATTTTGACAAAT
This sequence comes from Perca flavescens, assembly GCF_004354835.1. Classification (NCBI taxonomy): domain Eukaryota; kingdom Metazoa; phylum Chordata; class Actinopteri; order Perciformes; family Percidae; genus Perca; species Perca flavescens. The sequence continues at coordinate 24,510,271 of NC_041334.1, read as the reverse complement.
CACTTCCCTATGCCTTATTATCTATAATTGAACATGCACTTACTCAATTTTAAGTTAGGTTTTCTTCGGCGGAAGAGCCGCGACGCATCACCACATGTGCTCTCACCAAACCATGGCTGTGATTGGTTGGTTAATTAAGACGTATTGGAGACTACATGTATACAACTTTGTAACGGACAAGCTGTTGATACAGAAGCTGTTATTGTGCAAAGGCCTCCGTTGCAAGGCAGTCTTCACCTCAGAGGTGTGGCGTCTGATGGAAAACATGCAGCTGCGGTTCCAACACGACGCGGTTCACTTGCATTCAAGTTGGACGAACAGTGTGACCACAATTCGGTTATCTATCCTCTCGCATCTCTTATAATCCTGTGTGATCTATTATCCACAATGGTGCTGAATGTTTGATGCCACAGAGTTTATTGCGTATTAAATTATTAATGAAATAGGCTACTACATGGGGAATTGAATCAAACAATAATCAAAATATTAATCCTATTCAAGCTTTGATTAAATAGCCTATGTGTGATAGCCTATATTGTTCTAACTAAGTTAATGCATTCTAAATAAATGAACACACACACACACACACACACACACACACACACACACACACACACACACACACACACACACACACACACACACACACACCTATGTATTATATCCTCTTATTTTAAGATCTCAAAATTAGGCCTATTTTTATTTATTTATTGGCCCACAGAGGCCGTCTTCGGTGGGCAGAAATATGTTTTATGTCACAAATGTGCTGTAGTCTGCATAATGTGTTCTTGTATGGGGACATATACTCATCAAAATATAGCTCTTTTGGTAAAAAAAACTCCTCCGGGTCCTTTCTAAAACATGATGGAACCTATTATTTTTTAGCAAGCAATGAATGGTTATTGCAGTGTATTTTGGCAGGCCTGTTGGGTATGTTTGGATTTTTCAATCACCAAATTTAATTAGTTTATGTGCTTGTTTTTCCAGTGCACAATTTGATGGATGCAAAACTGAAGCGCATGGATCCATCAGTGCATTGTAGTGACAATTTGATGACTCTGAAGGTCAAATGACTCAGAGCTCCTCATTTTCTTTTAGATAGTGGTAGGTTTAAGCAGTTTGGAATTTTGGCCAATACACAATAAACTGTGTAAACCTTTTCTTCTAATGTCAAACAGGTGATGGGCCTCCTATACTCCTTTGTCTCAAATGCCCTCTGAATGTGGCTTCTCTGTGGACAGGTCCCGCAGAGAGGTGCGCTTTGCTGCACCTTACCAGAGCTGCCATATTACCAGCATAACTGAAAAATAACTGCACTTCATTATTCATTAAGCCTTTTCCTAACTTTTGTGTTTGGCTATTCCCTAGTCTAAATCCACGACCTTCCACTTCCGGGATTGCTCGGTTGCTGTTGGAAATTCCGCCGGATTTGACTCTTTTCAGCCGGGTATCCATTACCTTCCATTTTGTTTGTGTTTGTATTTTAAATTCTGGTCAATTTATGAGGACTATGGTTAACTGCTTCCTCAGATCTCTGCAGGATAAATCCAGACAGCTAGCTAGACTATCTGTCCAACCTGAGTTTTCTGTTGCTCGACTAAAACAACCAACGTACACATGTTCCACGACAACAAGTTCCTTCCCGAGGCTATTTTGCAACGGCCGCGCCTTTTCCCGGTGCTTTGCGCCGCCCATGAAGATTGTGATTGGTATAAAGAAATGCCAATAAACCACAGCAAATTTTTCTCCCATCACTGTGGAGGAAGATCTGGCAAAGCGAGACCAACTCTGTAAATAAAATCAATTGTTTGATCAATTTTCGGCCTGCTCTAACTTCTTGCATACAAGTGCTGCGTTACCACCACCCTCTGTTATTTGCTTCCTATCTGGGATGGTGGTGAAGATTGGTGGTATCGCAGCAAATTAACTCAAAGTTCAAAGTTAAGGGTTAGTGACTTAACATATTGTCATTTTATTGGCTTTAGAAAACTGCTTTAGTATATTTTTCTCATCTGTTATTAAAACTCTTTCAGTGTCTGACACGTGGAAGCCTCTTTCATTGGTCTGTAGCAGTTGTGGATTTGCTGTTGAAGTGCCCTCTGGAGGACTGGCCCTCACTACACCCTACAACAGAGGCTTGTGCGTAGAGATCAAGGTATGGTGGGCCCTCTTATGGTTAAAAATGGAAGCTGAAGTGTACTTGTGTTTTTTATTGACTCGGTTTGTTTCCTTGCAGGATAAGAAGTATTTACTCTCTCTTCTCTTGGCGGATGCTGAGCTCTTAGTCACATGCCCTTTGTTACAGGACGTTACACCGACCACAGCAACAACTACGCCTCCTAGTGATATTGGCCAGGTCCTGCAGTATCCTCAGTACCCCCATTTCCCAATGGTTTCTCAATACTCAGTGTTTCCTGGGCCCACTCCTCCACCACACACTCCTGCCCCTACCTCAGGTACAAAAGCACCGTTGCCACAACTTCCACAGTTTCCCTCAGGTGCTGCTACATTGAAAACCAAGAATCACCTGCAGCTCAGCACCCTGCATTTCTATTCATGCCACAGTATCCACATGTCCCTCAGTACCCTCTGTTTGCCAAACCTGTACCACCAACGCAATCTACTGCTAATAAAAACACTGCTGCTCCCCCGGCCCAACTACCTCAGATGCCGACGTCTCCATTTCCTTTTCCCCCCACAATTCCCCATAATACCTGGAATTTTTTTATCCAACAATCCCTCCTCCTCCTACTCGTGCCACAAGCATAGAGGCTTTGGTAACCACACCTGCCCCCACCACGAAGCATGATGGGAAGCCCTGTATTCCCCAGCAGCCAGTTTCCATTACCCCCTCAATATTCTTTCCTGCCATTCCCCAAACTCCTGCTGCCTCCACAAGGTCAAACTCAAGCTCTTCAGGATCCCAAATCTGTAATCCAGCAGCCAGAACCATATCATGTGTATCCTCAGACCTACCAGATCCCTGTGTTGTTTCCTTCTAAATATCCCTCTCAAAGACAAAATAATCCAAACGCTGCTCCTGTTACCACCTCAACAACCAGTGCAGCTATATTGCTTTAAAGCCTGCTGCTCATAAGCCATTTTATTACCCACACCCTTATATGCCAGCATATTATGTTCCCCAGCAGGCTCCCATTCCAGTATTTCCTGATCTTCCAACTACGCCTCCTGCAAACCCAGCTCCATCTGATGAGCATGAATGTCAGTCTATGTATCGTGCCATGCCATGCCTCGATTTTATCTTTTCCCTCCTCATCAAAGGCCAAAATCAGCTTCAAGAAACTGGTAAAGGTTCTGCTGATCTGCTGTTCTGCTTCAGACTCTGCTTTGTGAGTTTTGGTTAACCTCACAGATTTGGCCAGCAAAGCTATAACAGACTCTCTAAGCAACATCTCTTGCTTTGCATTTAGCAAGTGGGATTCAAAATTTAAAATTTCTGAAGAAAAATAAAGGGCAAGGTTAGCTGCACAATTACTGTCTGAATATGTTTTTTTGACGTAATGATGGTAAGACATTCAGGGCCGTAGTTGGATTCTAGAAACACTGAGGTCGTGAGTCCACACCCACCATAATTTTGTTTTTATTCTTTAACTGATAATATATTATTTTTTCTGGTAAAGTTCATTCATTTTATTTCTAAGCATGATGGCTGTTTCTAGGGCTCCAAACATTTTTTTTCATCATCAATTAACCTTCCTTTTTATTTTCTTGCCCAATTGTTTTGTCTACACAAAATGTCAGAAAATTAGGAAAAATCCAGAGTCCAAAACCCAAAGATGTCATGTTAATTACTATGGAAGTCTAAAAAAAAAACTAGTAAATACTCACATTCGAGAGGCTGAAAGCAGTGACTTTTCTGTTATATTTGCTTTATAAAAATGACTAATGATTATTCAATTATCAAAAATGTTGCTGATTAGATACACAATTGTGTCAACTCTGCATGCTTCCAAACCTTCTCCACATTGCCTGGAACAACCTTCTATTGGGCAAAGAGCTTACTGACTATTTTGGTGGGCCTAAAAACTGTCAAATCTTTGTTGAGTACACTTGAATCAGTAAAATACCAAGTATTATATTTTCCCGGACAAAACATTGAGGACACGACCTTAAGTGTTCTCAAATAGCTACAGCATTGGAGACCCTATCAGTATTCATATCTACAATCATAAAGGTCGAAACTAGTCATAAACGTAACCAACTGGTTTGCTACTCAGCTGTTCTGACGTCGAGCACGCTATATGACGTCACCGTGGGAGTGTTCCACCATCGGGAGAAATGAACGGTCATCAACACAATCCTCTCAGCGCCCATGTAAGTTGAAGCCAGTAAAACACACATTTTGCGATCCGGTCTATGAATGAAATGTTTCCATATGCTGTTATCCGTTCTGCAAAACGGTTACGGTTGATTAACGTTGTTTAGCCATTGTCGCGCCCGCCTGGCGAGGTGCCCTGTTTGCCTGTAGCTAACCATGGCTGAAGCGATGTTTTTTAGCTAGAGTGTCTAGCCAGCCTGCTAATTGACAGGCTGAGTGGCCAGGCGAGCGAGTAAGCGCCTGTTTTGTCACCACGACAGTCTGGATGGGCGATGTTAAGGGTAGTTACATGTGAGTGATTACGAAAAGCAAATGACTGATTGTGCTTAACATTGGAGACAACACCCAGGTCGGATTCAATGATATTTTCACAGCGGTCAGACCAGAATGTTACATTAAATTGGACTAGCTAGTGTTACTTTTAGCTAACTCTGAACAATTTCGACTTTGTCTTCAGCTAAACACTGGTTTATCAGCAATCTAAAGAGCGGACTCTAAACTAATGCAAACATATACTGTGAGAACTGTGGGATTTAAATATGCCACCGTGAAATACAAGACTCCAAGGTGTGTTTAAGAAACCTTGTGAGAGTATGTGACAGATGGCCACCCAATACCTCCATTCTAAATTCACCCGGTGTGTCTGAGCTTTTCACACCTGTGAGAGCCGTTTTATGGTGGTGGTGTCAATAGGATAGGATTCTTCTGAACATCAAAAAAATAAGGTTCATTTTTTGTAATCGTTTATTCCATATTTGGAGAAGACTTGATAATGACATAAACGCTAAACGGTGCCTCTATATCTATGACACAATACCGATAAATTATACCAACTGTCGCACCCAAATGTCACCTTAAGTTCATTGCAATATCGGTATTCAATTTGTGAGTTTGATGGCCAAACAGGTAGAGGGATTAAATTGTTCTGTAATGGCATCTATGGCTATGTGATACAACAAATAAGCTTCGAATGTAGGACCTGTCATGTTATTTGAACAGGTATATTACAGTAATCTACTTTATTGCACTAGAATCTCTACATAGTGGCCATATTCTATTAAAATGTTGAGGTGAAGTTGAATGTAAAGGCGCATGAGCAGTCCGTTTATTAGCAGATATGGCAAGTGATGAGAGGTAACGTCTTTTGGTAACTGGATGCAAGCCTACCCTCTGCTCCCTAGCCTTGCAGCATACATAATTATTAAAACATAGTCTGCCATTTATCGAAACCTATTTACTCACTTATTTAAAAAATGTATCAGGAACATTTAATAAATGTAAATAATTAAACAAAATGAAACGCTCTGGTTGTGATAAAGGGAGCTGTTGGACATGTACACATCTGACAGATGTTATACATGCTAAATATTTAGTAAACACAGCCTATCTACACATTTAAACTAACCTAACACTATGACCTCGCCCCGCACAGCAGCACGCACCGGTGTGCACTGCAAAGTAAAACGAACACCCCCCGGTGCACCACGTTAGCTTGTACTGCTAGCTACAAGAGGAGCAGAAAAGCCATCAAAACGGGGTCAACGATGTATCCTGACTTTATCTACCGTAACGGTTAGCACCACCCTACAATAAAACGATAAACTACATTGACGTTTTTGGCAAATATATCTTGCTGTTGGGTGTTTTAAAGGCTAGGCCTAGAAACGTTGGCTAGCGAGCTGCTAATTTATCCTCTTCTTATCTCTAGCTAGCTAACGTTAAACCGGTGGGCTCAGACTATTTGCAGTAACTTATTAACGTCACTCCTAGGTACAGCATGGTAGTTGTGTATCGCTACATGTCTTACTTTATCACACCATCTGTTTAAATTTTTAAACATACGTTAACGTTACGCGTGTACTACGGTTACCCTAACGTTACATGTAATGATACCGATTGCACCTGTAACCTATTGAATAATGTAATTAACTAACGTTAACCTACAGTGTATGGTGATGGTAATCTCTCGTAAGTGTGTTTTTAAATAAAGTTCGTTTAACGTAATTGTCAAAATAAAAGGAAACTTGTTAGGCGAGTAGATGTTATTATTGAAGGGGTGGTGGTGGTGATCTCATCGGAAGGCACGTATGACTGTATCCGCGTACTCATGCGGAAAGCGATGTTTGTCTGAGTACATTGTTGCGCTTACCATTTGTTTTGTTTAATCGTCACGTAGAATTATTTTGTCTCCGTTGTGGTTATTTGAAACTGGCAAATGGTTCATGCCCTGCAGCTATTCCCATAAGGGGCTATTCGGCACTATTAATTAACATTACACCATTAACGTTAATTATGCTAAAACGCCTTGGAGGCCTGTGCTGTACAAAATTAAAACGCGTGTTTTCATTTAGCCATTTATAAGCGATGAGGCCAGGTCATGTTGTATGAGATCCTTGTAAAAATGGCTTTACTGGTTCCTTTGGGTTGAGTAGCTAATCACTGTAAATGTTATTACCCTAAATATCAGATCTTGCAATGGGCTGCATTACATGTAGGGCTGCTCGATTATGGAAAAAATCAAGATTATTTTGGTCACTATTGAAGTCATGATTATTTAACACGATTACTCCTTAACTTTTGGTTTTGCCAACTTTGGGCAGAATGACTCCACAACTACCTGAAAAACCCAGACTCTAATATTATTGTATTATAACGTTGTTATGGTTAATATGTTAGTGAACAGTTTAGACATCCAGACATAAATAAGCATTTATTTTGATTTGTATTTCTGTGCACTAATGAATGTAAATCCAATATTCACTCTCCTATTAGCTCTTGTTTGGTCTGTGCCAACTCCTAATAATGAAAATAATAACAATAATAACAACAATATCATGGTTTTAGCTTCCAAGAAGATGATTACCTATATTCACCAGCTAATGGCTAACTTCTGTTTGCTGTTCGGTGCTGCTGAAATCTGCTGACAGTGCATGTCGGTTAGATTTCTGTCCAACTTCATCTCGACTTACTGTGACGCCAATGGATCAATGAAAACTATTGTCCTGTTTTTTTGCTTTCTTCTCACTCTGATTTGATTTTCTATTGATCCATTTTTGAAGTCATTTGGTTTGAGGTGGACAGGCCCGTCAATCAAGTCTAGGCAGCTGGCAATCTGATATGATGGCTGCCTTACATGAGAATTCTAGCCCAGCTACATTTTTATGTAAAATAAATGAGTCATACTGAGGTTAAACCATAGTCATGATGATCACAGATGGCCTATATAGCATTTCACACATCATTAGAAAAACAATTATTGGAGACTTGAGTACGACATGAATTGATCGGTCCGATAACATTTGATCAAATCACTTATCATCACTGTGTCTGAAGTGGTCAGTTTCAAAATGCCAGAATCTCTTCATAACATAACGTTTCTCACGTCTTGCCTCTGATTTTTTGTTTTTCTTTGCAGCATGTGATTTTTCTAAATGTCCACGGAAACAGCTGACTAAAGTTTGACAGCTATCCCACCAGTTTTCCATTTGTAAGAAGTCCCCAGAGGAAGCAGTGCTCAAAATCACTTGGATTAAGTCTTTTCCAATGTTAATAGATCCACAAATCATCCGCTGATGACCACATCTGAAGGTATGTTTATATTTGGACGTGTGTGTGTGTGTGTGTGTGTGTGTGTGTGTGTGTGTGTGTGTGTGTGTGTGTGTGTGTGTGTGTGGGTGTGGTAAAGAGAATCGTTTTTGGTTTTTACAGATCTTCCCTGAACAATGCTGTTACTCCTTTGAGTATACAATGTCCTCTTAACAAAATGTGACCAATAAGAGAAAAATGGAGGGACAATGCAAAGGAACTGCTGAATGTATATGATTTTCATCCTATACATGAATAAATAGATTTTTTTTTTGTGAACACACACATCTGAAACTAAATGGTGTGAATCTTGATGTGCAGATGTAGGATAACTGGAATAAATGTAGGCCTATGCTGTAGCATTGACCTAAGAGAACACGCTGCTTACAAATCCATAATTGGACTTGCAGAAATGTTTCTATAACACGAGTAAATGCTTAAATGCTGCTAGACATGCACAGTCCTCTGTAGATGGTGTGACCTTGGAGCCCTGCATGTAAAGAGAGTGCAAGGCGAATGTTGACTGGCCCACTTCTGAGAGAACACTTTGCCCGTAGCCTCCTAGAGGACTTAGACTTCATTGTATTTTCATTGTAGATGAGGGATATAGTTCCATGTCTGTGTGGACTGTCTGTTCCTATGTCTTGTCTTGAGTTTCTACTGCCATACATCACACTGAGGCACTGAACGGCTGTGTCTCTGTCTATGATCAGTGATTCAGGATCAGGAAATGTAATTGAAGAGTAACTGTTTTTACGATCGGAGGCATCTGCAGATGAAGCTTAGTAGTGTTAAATCAGTTGGCTACATAGTTATATAGTCTATAATAATTGATTATATAAGGACTATCCAATTGCATACAGAGTCATTTGAACTATGCCCATTGATCACGCCTCTTGTGCAGTAGAAAATACAGAGCAGACTCCCCAGACTAATGTTCAATCTTAAAAGATTGAGCTTGGTCTGGTGATAGCCAGACTAAGTCTTAACATTATGGCATGTCTATCAAAGAGCCAGTCAGATGTGCATCTATACCTGGCATCTGAGTTTTAAAGCAGCAGTGAAAAAAATCTGCATATGCAAACCTGCCCCTTTCAGGAGTGTAGACAACTCTGGTTTAACACATGATGACATAACGCAATCATTTATGTTAACTTATTTTTAAGTGAATGAACTTTAAAGTTACCAGAAGTCTGTTTACACTTAAAGTATTGCCCTTACATAGGGAGGGATGCTTGATGTGAATACTGTATTGATGTTTTAATTTATTTTGAATAATGAGTGAAATGAACTGCAACGGCAGTAAGTGAACAATAATACAATTTTAAAAATGAAGCCTTTTTTCCAGCATGTTGATCAGCAAGACTTGGTGTTGGTGCCTTTTTTTATTTTTTTTCTCTTATTACTGTACTATTCACTACCACCTACCCCTACCCTTTAACAGAGTGCATTCTTATCCAACACTGCAGATCTAACAGCAGGACCAGCAGTAATGAGTCACTGTGTATCACTAATGGAGCATTTCATAGGGTTTTTGGTGCTAGATTGTGCTGCTGGCTTGATAAGTGATACTTTATAGCTCTGCTGACTCATGGAATCGTTTTTCCATTTTTCTGCAAAATAAACCACTTACTATATAGTCAGATCCATCACTTTAGGCTTTGGCTATTTCCTTTAGAGAAACATGCTTCTCACTGTGCCTTGTAAAACAGCCTGTCTAGGTGCTCGAAGACTAAAGGAGGGTACATCACAAACTTACTGTTGAGAAATGAATTGTATTCTGGTCTTTTAGAAAAGCACAAGAGTTGTACTGTTTAGTAATGGGTGTAATTTCAGTTTAATTTAACAATACGTGATTTGAGCATTCAGAGGCATAGCAGAATTGTATGACCTGTATAGGTTTCTGGCTTTGGAAATGGGAATGTTTACTAGGGCTGGGCGATATGGCCAAAATCTTCAATCCCGATATACATAGGTAATTTTATTACTCGATAACTAAATATACATACGGTATATACTGTAGCATGTTTTTTGCTAAATTGATAGTCTATCTAAAATAACCACACGGTAAAGCCTATTTTTGTATTTTCTTGTGTGAATTAAATACTTAAATACATTTTTTTTCTCATTTTATTATGAACTTTTGTGCAAAATAAAAATAACATGCAGGGATCAGAATGTAAAGCATTGTGCAAATGACTAAATATTGCTGTACCGCAGTTTGGCTGCAGTTTTTTTTTTTTTTTTTTTTTTTTGGCATCACGTTAGAAACGATATAGAACAATTTATGCTTTAGACATTTTATATCGTTTTGACGATACCATCATCATGTTTAGCCCTATTAAACACTGAAGTTAAAGTACTCTATATCCAAAAATGAATGATAAGCTTGCAAGATCATCATCATCATCAAAGGAATTCCTTTATTAATAAATGTGCATTTAAACACAGAACAATTTATAGTAGCCAAAAAACTGCCTGCCATCTGGTTTTAAGAGTATTTTTGGCCATTTTGACTAGATGATGTAAAATAAGAAATCTTTTTAATGCAACTGTCCATTTGGTCATGTGAGACATCATCAAAAATGTAAAAATGGATATTTATATTTAAGCCAACATTTGTTGGCTTGTTGGCCTAGGAGAGAAGGACAGAAGGTCTCTCTCTCAGCTTAACGTCTGTCCCCCCCAGCTACAGATGAGTGACAGCTCCGTTGAGCAGCGTTCATGCCATGTTTTGATGTTTGTCTCTGTGTAGAACTGGTATTCTTATTACTTGAACAGTGTCTGCTATCATGTTAATGTTGTCATGTATGCTGTAATGTACAATAGTTGCCATTATAACATAACAAGGCTCATCCTGCATTGACTTACTCCTGGCTCATCGTTGAAAAATTCATATAGTCAGCACGTTAGAAGCTTTGAGGTCTCTCATCTGCGTAGCATTCCTTTACATATCCATTACTACCAGTTACTACTGAGTTGAAGGTTTGTGTTCAGGTCCGTTTATTTCTGTGTAATGCTACAGTATGCATATTATTTTAACCTTTTCCTTTTCTGTTGTATGGAGCACATCATTTAGGTTTTTTTTGTTTCTATTTCTGTTCATTTAGCCAATCCTGAGTTGTGAGTCAGCAGAGGGGAAGCTGGGCTGATGGTAAGCTTTGTGTCATACTCTGTCTCACCTTGTTTCTTGCTTTCTTTAATGTCTCGTTACATGTTGGTAAACCAAAAGGCTTTTATATAATCATGAGTCATTTGAGAGCCAAAGTCTTGGAATGTCCCTTCACATTACAGGATAAAGCCTTGCTATGAAAGAGGAGACCTCTGTAGATCTTTGAACACCTTAATCAGTATAGAATTGCATAATAATCACTGTCCGTTTAGAATTTAATTTACGTTTTTCACACTGCAATCTTTGTTAGCACCATCCAAGCACTTTCAATTATGTTGGTTATTAATTTCCATAATAAACACTTTCTGAAATGTCATTATTCAACTATCATGAGGGCTTTTGTACAGTCAGGCTTGAATGCCCAGAAATAAATAATAGTGATTTCAGAAATCGCCTAAGGCATCAACCTTCAACATGTGTAGTATAACGAACTTCGGCATTTCAGAAACTGTTCTCAAAGCTTGTTTATTTTGTAGACTGTGTTTTTGCATTGCCGGGTTGGCACTGTCAGACATAGAAAGAGAGAAAATATCTTATTTTTTTTTTATTTTTTTTTTTATAAATATAAATAAATTGTTTATAAAAGATGTTTTTTTTTGGACAAAATCAATAAGACATCCAGTGCTAAAAAAAAAGTGTTCATGTCTGTGTCAACCCAGTTTATGTTGCTTGTTTTTAATTCTGTTGCTCATTATGTTCATCACTCGCTGCTGCATGACATAATTCATTTTTTTTTTATTTTCCTTTTTATGGTAGACAAGCATGACATTGAGCCAAGCCACAGATGTATTTCCACTCAAAAGGCCCAACTGAGCACTCTTCCCATCTGCTTTCCGGCTTTCAACCAGTTGCTCAGAGTGGGGGTGTTGACGGGGCGTAGCTAGTCCCCTGCACCCCCAAGTAGAACCTCACTGTGAAACTGGAGGTCTCTGATGGATCAGGGTAATAGTGAGCAGAGTCCAGAGGAGCCGGACACAGGAGGCCGAGCGGAGCCGGAGGTCGGCAGGAGGGCGTCGGAGTCAGAGCATGGCTTGTCCAAAATCACCCACAATGCCCTGGAGAACATGGGAGCGTTGGGAGTGTTGGGCCATGGCCTGAAGCAGTTCTTCCAGCCACAGCGCCGACGCTCCTCTGTTTCCCCACATGACTCCGTCTCTTCCTGCACAGGTGCCCCTCCCTCCGAACCCACTGATGTAGGGTCAGAAGTGGGGGACACTCCTGCCTCCTTGGCCCTCCCTTTGGATTCTGACAACCCTTCCGCCCCTCCCGCAGCTCTGAGCCGTGTTCTGCAGCAGATCCGAGGTGCTCCACCAATTATGAAGCGAGGCTCCAGCCTGCAGAGCCGCCGCAGCAAGGTGGGGGGCACTGGGGATCCTCCCCAGAAAGGTAGCCCACAGATCCACCGGCGCAGCACCCATGAAGCCCTGCTGCAGGCTGGACGCCCACGCTCCTCCTCGACCACAGATACACCCAGCAGCCCAGCTCTAGTTGACATGCTGCTGACCTCTGGTTACCAATCAACTGAGGAGCCTGACAAGGTGAGTGTCTCAGTCCTGTCAAGTAGTCCAGGTGAGAGATAAACCATGGTTTACATACACACTATATACTGTATATATCATATCTCCAATATTCGTCACAGATAAACGCCCATAAACGGAACATGCCTCATATTCATGGGGCAATTGGATTTATTCACGCATTTTAAAAAGATTTATTATAAGCTTCTTTCTTTTCACATTTTTATTTCCAGCAATATGTTGATATTTACGTATATCATAACAGGCTGTATATTAACTTATTGGTAGAAAACCGGTAGTTCTATGTAAAATCTATGAGCCAAAATGGCATGAGCCTTGTTTCATAACTATAGAAATTTGGAAAAAAGGAAAATCCTGCACTCTGCTCTTGCTTATAGCATCACCATTTATTAAAGAAAACTTAACGTTAGTTAAAGGAACACGCAGACTTATTGGGAATTTAGCTTATTCACCGTAACCCCCAGAGTAAGACAAGTCCATACATACCCTTCTCATCTCCGTGCGTGCTGTAAAGCTGTCTGACGGTTCCAGCATTAGCTTAGCCTAGCACAGATCCTGCAGGTAACTGGTTCCAACTAGCCTACTGCTCTGAATTGTGACAAAAGTGACAAAATAACGCCAACATGTTCCTATTTACATGTTGTGATTTGTAGAGTCACAGCGTGTACAAAAAACAACGTAACGTGAGACACAGCCATCTTCTAACCGTAAACAAACTGTGAACTATATTCTCAGACAGGCTTGCTGCGAGCATATCCCTCCGCCCAAGTACTATATTCTTCCGCCTGAGAATATAGTTCCCGGTTTGTTTACTGTTAGAAGATTGCTGTGTCTCATGTTAAGTTGTTTTTTGTACACGCTGTGACTCTATAAATCACAACATGTAAATAGGGACATGTTGGCGTTATTTTGTCACTTATTCAGAGCAGTAGGATTACTGGAACCAGTCACCTGCATGTTCTGTGCTGGCCTGATGCCGCTGGAGCCGTCAGACAGCTTTACAGCACGCACGGAGATGAGAAGGGTATGTATCGACTTGTCTAACTCTGGGGGTTACGGTGAATAAGCTCAATTCCCAATAAGTTGGTGTGTTCCTTTTTAAAAATTAAACGTTTTCACGGTAATGTGGTCGAGCGAGCTCGAGAGTGACTGAAGAGAGCGAGCGGCGTTAGAACAAAGCAGTGAATCAGAGAAAACGCATTTGCCGTTTCATCACTAGAAATGCCACTGTAGAAAGCATCTCACTATCACGAACGTTATCATCATTCATATTTAGATGCAACAAATTACATATCCAGCTACAAAAAAGCCTGAAAGTCGGGAGTTAGAACGGAAGTACAAAGAGTCGTTCCTATGAAGGTGATGCACCGTCTCAATGCATTGGCGTAAACTGGCAGGTTTCAGAGCGCTACAGACCGCCGCGTTGCAAGTAGTTGCAAGTAGTTGCAAGTAGTTGCAAGTTTCAACTCGTCTCATTGCAGATCTTTGGTCTGAACTGGGGCTGTACGCCTCGGCGAAGATTCAGCTGTGAGATTGGCAGTCGTTCCTTCGATCAAAGCATTGAATATTCGACTACTCGGGGTCACCCCTGTTTTTTAGACATTTTCCTCAGTATCAAAAGTAATCCAGTAATTGTTGTCTGTGCTCTGAAGACTCCGGAACAGCTAATAGCTAATGCAGTATCACTAATTTGCTAATTTGCCAAACTGTAAACAAATGTAGGCAAATAAAATGGGGCTCGAGGTGTTGCCAACAGTTAACTTACTGACACCATATTTCTTGCTTGCATCCCCAAAGCATGATGGGAACTAGTTTTACAACTTGGAACCTGTTAGAATAAATAAAATTATAGCAGTGACAAAATCCCTGAATATTAGCTTTTTCCTTTTGCACTCAATACTAATAACATTTGCATGCATTATTCAGAGTGTCCTACTAACATTATTATATCCCTGGAACGCAAACAATCTCCTCTTTTCATTTACAAATATTTTCGGTGTTGGAAACATTTTTTTTTTGAATTTATAAATCTTTTTCTTTTTTAAATAGAATTTCAGGACATAAAAAAAATTCCGAGGCAAATCGTAATCCAAAGAGACACTGTGCACTCATGAGGAAACAAATGCATTGTATTTGTTTGCAACATAGCTGTATAAACAAAAGATACAATTGAGTCATGCACTTATATCTGTGCAAGAATGTCTACTAAGTGAATTGTGCAAATGTGTTAAAAGACTGTTAATGGTTTGGATGTGCCTGGATGAACTGGTAAATGGGGAGATGAGCTGTCAGCGGTGGAAGGTCAGCGATTGCCTTGAGTGGTTGGTCACTATGTGCTTTAAGCCTTTCTAAATTTAGCCTTTTGCTGTCTGAGTGTACTTCAGGTCAGAGAAGGCTTGCAGAGCTAAACAAACTCAAACTTGTGGGATGATTGTTGTTTTGTTTTTTTACATTGAATTTTGATAGAAATCTGACACGTTGATAAGAGCAGACGATAGAAGACTCACTAAAGGGCCATTGAAGTAGGGGGCTAGATTCCAGCAGTATGACAGGGGAATCTCAAAATGACAAATCGGGTGAAAGTAAACGTTGTAAAACAAGGGGGCCGTGCCACACTGTTTCACAGCTCTGGCAACTCAGTGGAAGCATGTTTATCAACAGATGTCTTAAGCAAAATGGAAAAATTTTACCCCGTCTTCCTGTTCATCTTAAAAAAAACAAAAACAGAATGTCCTGTTATTTGTAATCCGCAATCCTCATCTGAAGTTGATTTATCCTCCATGGAGGATAAAGCTGTCTCTTTGTTTCCTTGCTACCATGCTTCGTAGCCCATTCAACAAATACAGATTAAAAAGGAATTATCCAAGAACCTGTTTGTACTGCTTAATTGTTTTTATTTGTGCTAGATAACTAGCCTGACAAGCCAGACCCACATCAAGATGTTGGGTCTGGGAACTCACTATTGACGGAGCTCAATCCGAGGGGCGGGATAAACGGTTGTCTTTCATATTCCCTCTGCACGCAATAGGATAGCGCTACAACCAGGCAGAGCAACGAAGAAGGCAGTGAAGCTAGTTGATAGATTAAACTTTAAACTTATGTATCCGGTCGGCAAAACTCCGAACACATCTTCGTTTTTTTAAGAATGACTTCTGTGCCGTTCTTTGTTCTTTTCTCAAAGAAAAGCTTAACTCCAAGTCTTCCAGAAGACCGTTTGGTTTTTCTAGCTCGCAAACCAACGGAGAGTGCCTAGACCCCCCTGGCTGCAAATTAAATTTGAATTCCGAAATTCAGCCTTGGTGCAGAATTACAGCCACTAGAGCCAGTCCCACAATGAGCTTTCCTTAGTCTGTGCCATTTCTGTGTCTGTAGCTATTGAGGAGGAGGGGGGTGGGTGGCAATCTTGGAGCAAGATACCAGATCGGCCCATCTGAGCTTTCATAGCAGAGCAGGATACCCAGGGCTCGTTTACAACTATCGCCATTTCTAGTCACTGGGGGAACGCATATTAATGTTAAAACCTCATAAAATAAAATTGTCATGCCATGGGACCTTTAACATCATCTTCCTGTACTGTACGTTGTCCGACAACACAATGCTCTATTCTAGCTTTGTGGTTCACACTTAAACTTGTTCAGACATACTTTATGTTCAGTTCTTCAAAGTACAAGGAGCTCAACAGCTGGCATGTTTCCAATATGGGCTGGTAGCTCTTATGATGGGACCATTTCAGTTTGTGTTAATTACCTAGATTGATATTTACCTTTCCTCTTGTTGCCCCAGTTTAAGCCTCAAGGCTCTGATGACTTTTTATGGCTACACATCAGTTGCACAGCGCTTTTTAAACTATAATTTAAATCAATGTCCTAATCCCTTTACGATGCTCAGTTAACTTGGCCTATTTTTGAGCTTTTGTTCCCCACAACAGTCACTGCATCTCTCCTCCTGTGACTCCTTAAACTGGAGTTGTGAAATGACAAAAGGGAACTTTTGTTTTACAGGCACCATCTGCTGTTGTTAATGCGTAGTGACAGATATAACCTAACTGTAAGGTGACTGCAGGTTTTCAAATGCTAGTTTCCGGAAAAAGAAAACACAACCTTATATTAAAGCCAATACAGCACAGTATTTTGAACTGATTTAAACCCAGTGTTCACATTAGATACTGTAAGGGTTCTCATTAGACAAACGCTTAACACTAGAGGGAGAGACAATATCATCAACACCAAATTACAATAAGTATTGTAAGTGTCACAGTCAGCATAACATCACCCAATAGTTGCAAATGCATGATTCAATTATACCATGACAGCATCAGTTCATTAACAGTGTTAAAGTTTTGTCTTGATAAATTTCAAATGATCAAATCTCCATATTTTTTTTTTTGAGCAGATGGATCATTATGATGGGTCAGGCCCTGCTGTGTCACCCAATGCCCTCCCCTACGGTGCAGATGGGTATGATGTAGTGGACAGTACCCCAGACCCCCAGCGAACTAAGCAGGCCATTGCCCAACTACAACAGAAGATCCTCAAACTCACAGAACAAATCAAAATTGAACAAACTGCACGTGATGACAACGTGGCTGAATACCTGAAACTCGCCAATAATGCAGACAAACAGCAGAGTGCACGCATCAAGCAGGTGTTTGAGAAGAAAAACCAAAAGTCAGCGCAGAGTATCCAGCAACTGCAGAGGAAGCTGGAGCATTACCACCGGAAACTTCGAGAGGTGGAGCACAACGGCATCCCTCGCCAGCCCAAAGATGTTTTCCGAGACATGCACCAGGGGCTGAAAGATGTCGGAGCCAAGGTGGGTGATTTGCTGTTGCCTTCAATGTTCTACTTTTATTGGAAAAGGTATTTTTTAACATTTACATGTTAAAAATACCTTTTCCAATAAAGTATAAAATATTTTATCTAAATGTAAAGGAGCCAAGAGACCAGACAACTGAGTAGAGGTTAGACACTTGACTTGACAACACAGGTGTAACAAACAAAATGAATATTGGCTGCATTCCATTCAAGTGTGCCAGTATGGCGCATGATTAACTGGCCCACGTAAAAATGGAAGTGTTGGAATATCTGCTGTGAGAAAGATATCTTATATCAGGTGGCTCACTCACTTAAAAGCAGAATCTGAATTAATTCCTAATTTGTTCAGTTATAGGGTCATTTTACCCAGATAAAAAAAAGAAAAAAGGTTGCATTCATGATCTCAAGAAGGAAACCTCCTGGTTAACCCACAGTGCAGAATTAGCTGTCAGCTCCAGATATCTGGTCAGAGCCCAGGATTTTATAAAAGCTGTGGAAAGTTTTGCACGGTTTCTACACTGTACACTGTTTCTGTGTGTTCCAGCCTGTTCAATGACTAGTGCTAATGTGATTAATTCTTTAGTGATCAGTTGGAATGCGGTTAAACCAGAACTGACCAGACCTCGCTCATTGCAGGTGACAGGGGGCCTCTCCAGTTTCTCTCAAGCCACTCATTCTGCAGCTGGAGCTGTGGTGTCAAAGCCGAGAGAAATCGCCTCACTTATCCGCAACAAGTTTGGCAGTGCTGATAACATTGCAGCCCTGAAAGACTCCTTGGATGAAAACCAGGGAGATGAAGGTGTTGGCCCAGGGGGAACGAGGACCCTTGGGACCGGACAGTTGCAGTCCAGCCCAAAATATGGCAGTGATGAGGATTGTTCTAGCGCTACGTCTGGCTCTGCAGGAGCCAACAGCACGGCTGGAGCCCCTGGAGGCCCCCCTAGCTCCAAGGGCAATACCCTTGACCATGCCCAGGCCTCAGGCTTTGATGCTATACTCCATGAGATCCAAGACCTCCGGGAAAACCAAGGTCGACTGGAGGAGTCCTTTGAAAACTTAAAAGTACACTATCAGCGGGACTACACGTTGATCATGGAGGCCCTGCAAGAGGAACGATACAGGTATCGTATCTTATACAGTGTAGTATAGCAGGTCTGTGCAGGTAGAAAGAAATCATCCTGTTTGTGACGTACTGTTGTCACTATTTTGCAGGTGTGAACGTTTAGAAGAACAGCTCAATGACTTGACAGAACTGCACCAGAATGAAATTCTGAACTTGAAACAGGAACTAGCCAGCATGGAGGAGAAGATTGCTTATCAGTCTTATGAAAGAGCGAGGGACATTCAGGTAAGCATCACCAAAATTAGCATGATGTTTCTGTTTTTGTCAGTGGAGCTAGTTCACTGACCGTTTTTTTTTTTTTTTTTTTTTCTCTGATCTATAGGAGGCACTGGAGGCATGTCAGACGCGTATCTCCAAGATGGAGCTGCAGCAGCAGCAGCAGCAGGTGGTGCAGCTTGAGGGTTTGGAGAACGCCACAGCGCGGACTCTACTTGGAAAACTTATCAATGTGCTCCTAGCTGTTATGGCAGTCCTTTTGGTGTTTGTGTCCACGGTGGCTAACTGCGTCGTCCCCTTAATGAAAACACGCAGCCGCACGTTTTCCACGCTGCTCCTTGTAATCCTCCTTGCCTTTCTCTGGAGGCACTGGGAGGCCATGTCAGAGTATCTGCACCGCTTTCTTCTGCACCCAAGATGACCGGCTTGGAGAGGCTTATTTATATGAAGGGACAGAGGCTTTGGGGCTGATGTGTAAAGGGAGGACACTGACCCACACAGGGAGTTGAATCTCAATAGTCCTATCTTTTGTTCCTCTTCAGCAGCTTTTCAAAACACTCAGATGGGTTGCATCCGAGGTTTGTCACTTTATCACTTTCTGAAATGTGTTTTGAGAAGAATAAAACCGAGAATAAGGGAAGAAAAAGGCTAGATGTTTGGTATTTACTTTGCTATCTTTGGTGTAATTGTGAAGCATAGTGTAAGGGTGAATGGGGTACATGTAGATGGAGGGGCTAAGAGAACTGCACACTTGATTTCTCTCTTCTGAGTGAATTTGTTTACATGTGGAAAGCATTGCATTGTTTCCCCACAGAAGACATTTTAATGCAGTTTTATTACTTTTGAGCTGATTTAAGTGGTATTGTTTTGAAGTCACTGCTATTTTTATTACAGCTGATTGATGGCTTTTTATTTTCTTTTAACTGTAATGAGCTGACCGTGATCTGCTGATTTAGTTGTCATTATTATTATTATTATTATTATTATTATTTGTAAGTTCTCTCTTCTGGTCTTGCCTGGTTTTACAGTCTGCTCCTTCTTTTCCCTTTACTCAATCTTTTCAAATTTTAGCTTGTGTGACCAACTCTTCCTCTACCTGATCATTACACTCTGAAGAATGGGGTGCTTGCACATCAGCTACATTGCTCTGGAATCAGACTTGTCACTGGATCAAATATGGGATTCTTGACTTGGTTCTTGTGGATGTGTGAAGTCCATAACACTGGTTCTGCCACAACCAGGATATTACTATCAAGAACTTTAAGTTTGGAGTTGCGACCCTGCCCTCAGGCCAACTGGGTCCTACTATCCTGGTGGCTTTTCCACTGCAGATGAATAATCTATGAACTGAATTAACATACTTGAAGAGCGGTTAAAGTGCTCAAAGACTCAGTGCTTCCGTACTGTTTCTATTAGTGACAATGAAATAGTTATACTTTTTAGTTGATTTTTTTATTTTTTAAAGACAAATAAATTTGCTGTTTTAAAAGGTGAAATTGAAAGTAACTTGTATTTGTCTCCAAATTGTTTTGTCTCGTCATGAAGTCCCTAAATTGTACATCACACATTACACTACAAAAGCCTCTTGTTGGGGTCAGTTTGCTTTGCTTGTCGGCCATATGTTTGTATTTAAGACGGTAGTCGTGTTCTTACAGGTGTTGAACACAATCACCAGTGTGAAGCATTAACTTAGAAACTAGTAATACCCTCCAAAATCTAGGCAACATTTACATAAGAGGATTAATTGGACTTTAGGCCATGATAGTAACAGAAATATATTGTGGAAGTTCCAGACTGTGGTAATTACATTATCCTCCAGATGTCATTTTTTGCTGTCTTGTTGCAAGGTGAAAATAGCAAAAATGTGACATGTTAACACTCAAACTTAATTTACTAATTCCTCTACTGCCAACATCTTGAAGTGCATTATAGTTAGTGAGGGAGGCTTTTTCATAGCAGACATTTTGCCATGTTATAGTAGGAAAAGCATGTGTATACAGGCCCTGGTATTGTGTTGGATGATTGGAATAGCCTACTGGGCCACTCAAAGGAATTGAGCCATCAATGTTCTTAATTACACCTGTTCTTGACCTTCTATGACATGGCAAAATGTGTGCCACCAACAAAGTGTATTAGTATATTTAACCCTTTTCATTAGGCCCAGTGTGTTGTGGGTATAACAGATACAGATGAATATGCTGGATGTGGGAATAAGCCACTATATTGCCAACAGGTGCAACAAAACCAACAGAGTCCCCACAGCAAACCAGCAGTCTGGGAGAAGTCAGTCAAGTGCAGTCTGTACAGCCCACAGTCCTGAGAAAAAGTCTAATCAGACACAACAATTTAAATCACCTGGGTCGACCAGACGTGCACAGGGCATCTTAAAGACTTTTCCCCCTCTCCATGCACCTTGGACTGGAGGTAGGTGACAGTGTGCTAGAAACCCCTTTCTCTACTTTGACCCAGACCCAGCTTGATTCAGTAAACAAACCTGCTTCAGCATGACTTCACACAGCCTTCCAAAAGTAGATCTAATTTACAGACTAAAGACATTTGACTGTTTTTTGACTTTAGAACTTATTAAAATAAATCTTAACATGAAATGCAACTGTGATAGTGATCAGTATCAGAGGATCCCAAACCTAATTCTTTTCAGGAAAACGGTGTTAACTCACTTTCTCTAAAGTCTGAACGCTTAACCGTTGCTAAGCAACATGAAAAGCAGTTGGCGGCTGTCGATAGAACCTTAGCAAACTGCTAACGCTAAACCGTAGTGTTGCTGTTTATGAGATTTATTTTGCACGCAACGTTTCCAAACTGAATGCCAAACACGTACTATACATTGTTTACAGAATTAAAAAACAAACCACCACGCTAAATGCTTTTAATTAACGTTACCAAGGCCAAGTGAAAATATTTTATCGACACCAAGTGTCTAGCTAGGCTAGCTAAGCTAACGTTGCAGCCGTCATCATGATGCATGACCGGTTGGAAGTAACCGAAATAGACAACTTAATTTGAAGCAAGGTAAGTATCTATTATATCGCTAAGTCAGTTTACCCATATTACAAAAATCACATTCTCTCATTTAACCCTATGATTTAAAGTTACCTTTAACGTTAGAGGTAGCTATGTGACCTGCAAGGTCTTGAGTTGTCTCCTACCTAGCTAGCGATAAATAACATTATCTGCCTCCACCGCTATTCAGTGTCGATGAATGGGATTTGGTGATGCTAAAAGCAATGTTTTTTTATAACGTTATATATAACACATTTAACATCAAACAGTGCTCTCTGAAACCACTGTCAACAGTTGTATAGGGACTGCTTTGGTACAAAATGGTTCCTAAAAAAACGTAATAGCATTCCTCAGGCCCATAGACAAGCACCAGGGCCAGTAGGCTAACTGGGTCAAGTTGTTAACTTTTCTTGTACCTTCAGTATTTCTGTTGCTTAAATGTCATTTTATCGACCAAAAAGGCCACATGTTAATAGCCTACCTTTTATTTAATAAAACAATCCTCTTATTCTGATGGAAGGGTCAAGATACACAAACCAGCCCAGGTGAAAAAGAATTCTATTAAAAATATAAATAAAGTGTACTAAGTATATTTTCTAAATTTTGTACTATTTTGTCAAATCCAAGTATAGTTAAGTGTATTCAATTATGTATTAACTTCAACTTAACATCTATTTGACTACACTTCAAGTGTAAATAGTATACTAAAATGGAACAACTTTTTTTAAACTTCAAGTGCACTAAAATACACTAATGAAAATCAAGATTCATGAGCAATTAAGCACACTTACAGTACAATTGCATTGTATTGCCATTCTTATTGAAATACACTTAAAAAGGCATTGCAGCGCAACTTATAGTTGTGTTTAAGTATATTTTGTGCATACTGCTATCATACTTATAATTACTAAAACTGTTAATTTAGTATGCCTCTGTGATATTTCAAGTGATCTACAAATGCACTTCATAACTATATTTAGTTCTTTTAAAGTGTCCCACTATGACAATATTAATGTGTTTGAAGTGAAGTTCAATTCCTCAGGCCCATAGACAGGCCCATAGACAAGCACCAGGGCCAGTAGGCTAACTGGAGTCAAGTTGTTAACTTTTCTTGTACCTTCAGTATTTCTGTTGCTTAAATGTCATTTTATCGACCAAAAAGGCCACATGTTAATAGCCTACCTTTTATTTAATAAAACAATCCTCTTATTCTGATGGAAGGGTCAAGATACACAAGGATAGAGGTCTCATGATAAGAATCTGATTTTGAAGAATTCTGTCTATGCTAACGTAATATAAAAATTAAGACTATTGCTTTTGGCATGCTCAAGTAAAGGTAAAAACAAAGTGGTTCGGTGGCCTGAGTAGTTGCCTGCTAACCCAATCCTGCCCATTACAGGTAACAGGTGATCTATCTAGCCTACTACTACTCTTCAGCTGGAGCTGTGGTGTCCAAGCTGAGAAAAATTTCCTTCCATTATCTGCAAATGTTTGGCAGCAGTGATAACATTGCATCCCTGAAAGACTTGGATGAAACCCAGGTAGATGAGGATGTTGGCTCTGGGGAAACGAGGGTCCTGAGGACAGGGCAGCTGCAGTCCAGCCCGAAGTATGGCTGTGATGATGATGATGATGATGATGATGATGATGATACTACGTCTGGTTCTGAAGGAATCCCTAGCTCCAGGGACAATACACCCGACCATGCCCAGGCATCAGAATTTAATGCTATACTCCATGAAATACAAGAGCTCAGGGAAAACAAAGGCCAACTTGAGGAATGCTTGGAAAACTTAAAATACTATCATCAACGAGACTACACAGTGATTGTGGAGGCCCTACAAGAGGAGCGATACAGGTATATTCTTACTATAGTACTCTGTTAGTTTAAAGGAACCTGTCCTGTTTTTGATATACTGTTGCCATTACTATTTTGCAGGAGTGAACGTTTAGAAGAACAGCTCAATGACTTGACAGAACTGCACCAGAATGAAATTTTTAAC
Source organism: Perca flavescens (assembly GCF_004354835.1). NCBI lineage: Eukaryota > Metazoa > Chordata > Actinopteri > Perciformes > Percidae > Perca > Perca flavescens. Next base: position 24,486,460 of record NC_041334.1, on the reverse strand, counting down.
TTGCAAGAGGAACTAGCCAGCATGGAGGAGAAGACTGCTTATCACTTTTACGGCAGAGCAACAGATATTCATGTAAGCTTGACATTTTAATGTCGTAGCAAGAAAGCACAGGTGTTACTAATAATAATAATGGCAGTGTTACATTTTTAGGTGAGCTGGTTCCATTCAGGTGTATTGGAATGAACAATCATTAATTTATTAATATAAGCTACACCTGTGCTTTTCACAGTAACAGGGCAAAGCAGGCAACTGCCCCAGGGCTCCACAAGCTCAGAGACCCTGAAAGCGCCAGGCTGACTGTGTGTTAACTGGTTTTTGGTTGTGCATATTCCTAAATTAAAGTGTTTAAGCATATGAACAAATGGCAAATCTGGGGCCAGGTAGTATTGCAGTATAGAGTAACAGGGGGTTAACAGAGGCCCGGGAGCTAGATTTTGCCCTGTGGCTCTGTAGCAGGTTAATTTCATCATGGCATTCACAAGTCAAAATATCTGCAATGGAAAAGATTTATAGATAAGACGAGTGGTGCTGTACATACAGTATGTGTATCCTCATATTAGATTAGAGCATCTTCACTGGCAGTTTTGTCTCTACCCTGTAGGAGGCGCTGAAGACATGTCAGACACGTCTGTTCAAGATGGAGCATCAACAGCAGGTGGTGCAGCTTGAAGGCTTGGAGAATGGCACAGCACGGACTCTTCTTGGAAAACTAATCAATGTGCTGCTGGCTGTTATGGCAGTCATTTTAGTGTTTGTGTCCACAGTGGCTAACTGTGTCATCCCTTTAATGAAAACATACAGCCGCATCCTTTCTACAATGTTTTTTGTAGTTCTTGTCTCCTTCCTCTGGAGGCACTGGGATGCCATTTCAGAATATCCTAATCACTTTTGCACTCTTCTTGAAAAGAGAAACAATCAATAAAACTGTCAACTCAAAGCTTCACTCTGGCATCTTTAAAGGAATTTTGTGAAAATGGCATTAGCCTACTTAGCATTAAGGTTCCATATTTCACATTACACTAGTTAATTCCTTTCATTTCCCATTGAAGTTAAGGTCTAGTCTGTCACAGAAGAACTTGTAAAACCCATGTGTTGCAGCCACATGGTTTAAAAGCCAAACAGTTTGCTTTTAATTAGACTTGTCCCTCAATGGGGAAAATTATAAAGTAGGCTACTATTCATTACCTGTAGCAGTCTAGAAGGCCTTTAAGACATTTTAGAGATTCATATTGCCTTTGAAAATGAAATTAGCACGCAACAAGCAAATTGATAAAGCATTATATAAATAGTTGTGTACCTAAATTCTGTTAGACTGGTAGGAGCCTTAAAAACAAGTGTCCTTTAAAAAAGGACATTTGTTAAGCAGATAGGGAAATGGCTGTTATTTCTCCATGCCTGCACCTTTTTGGAAGATCCCTTTTGAAGGTTAACATTTAACTTGAGAATTGTCCTCTCCAAAACATGAGTAGAGGAAAACTAAACAGGCCGGTGTCTGTCCAACTTGTTGGGGGTGTGCACAGTACCACTGAAATGGTATTTTGAAAAGGTTTTGTCTACATAATAGCGTTTTAACACTTTAATATAAATAAAGCTCGATAGGAAGCCCTGTTGAGATCTGGTCCATAGACAAAGCCAGCTCCAGTGCTGCATGTCCTGACACAAGCAGAAATCCATCATCAATTTAGAGAGCATACAAGAGCTCCAAAAGTTAAGATTTTATTGCAAACAAAAAGTATAAAAACAATAAATTTATTCTGCAGTCTTCTTTCCTCTTTTCCCAGTTGCTTTAGCAGCAGGGGCATCGCTGCCTGCTTTAGCAGCCTTGCTCCGAGTCGCATTTCCTGCCTTTGCCTCCTTGGTGGTCTTTGCTACTTTAGTTTCAGCTGAATCAGATGCTTCCACATCAACCTTTTTAGCTTTTGGCTTCTTTGCTGGAGCAGCCTTTGAGGTAGCAGCTTCTTTTTCTTTCTTAGACCTTTTGGGAGGCACCTAAAAAACAGAAACTGTCAGACAAGGATGTAGCCAGAAATGTAATGTCAGCCACTTGAACCCCCAGAAAAATGTGAAGATGTTCCATTTTTAAAATGTCCCAGATGGGCCTTATACAAGTAGTTTTCTAAATTTTTATATCTGCCAAGAATAAATTCAGAAACACTTTGCCAGAAAATTATCAAATTAGATACTTTAGTAGGTTTAATTTCATGCCCATAGCCTATATCAAATACAGCAGACAGGAACACCAGTCACTGTTTTCCCCCAGGATCTCAGCATACAAGCATTGTCTCACCTCTGGTGACGAAGCCTCCTCTTTGGCAGAGTCTGGTGACTTTGCCTCTTTGGCAGTGCCTGGTGACTTTGCCTCTTTGGCAGTGCCTTTCTTCGTGGTACCTTTATGTAGTTACAGGCTATTAAACAATACACCCTTTAAGATAGCTTATAAAGTGATTGTGGTCATTTTACAGTTTTAGTCATACCAGTTTTTTTCAACTTCTTGGCTCCATCCTTGGCTGCCTTTTGCACATTGGGATCCACGTTCTCAGCTTTGGGCTTTGCCTCCTTGACTGGTGCAAGCTTAAGACAGGAAGATAGAAAAAAAAAAAAAAAAAAAATAAATTACGTTATTTGATTAACTTTGAAGCTGTAGACTTTACTTCTTACCCTAAACTTTCCCTGTGCGCCTGTAGTGGCCGTAGAGTTAGCAGGACGCACTAACGTGCCAGTCTCCAGTCCTTTTTTCAGGGCTCTACGGACGAAGTGCTTCAGCCTTACCAAATCCACCGAGGGGTATTTTTGTTTAATGTAATTCTGTATCGCTTGGAATGAAACCCCTTTGCGCGAGTCCAACTCCTTAAGCGCTTCTTTCACCATCACTGCTGTGGAGGGATGGGCTGTAAGTTTGCGCAGCGCCGCAGCATCTGGAGAGCAAATGTGCACACATTCACTTTAGATTTACACATTCGTGGAAAGAAAATGTTTTCGACAGTGGTTACTTTTAATAAATATAATAATAATGGGTTCAACGGCCAGTTCTCCTTAGCTAAAATGAAAAAGAAGCAAACCTGTTTTTTTCTCTTCCTCCGGAGCTTCACTGGAGGACGGCGCAGGTGGATCAGCAGAGGCTGCTGCTGCTGCTGCTGCTGCTGCTGCTGCTGCTGCTGCTGCTGCTGCTGTTGCTGCCGCCCTTTTAGGAGGCATTACTAAGAATTTAATATAAAAGGGAAACACAAGACACAAAAAGCAGCGTGTTACGCGAAGTCTAAAATTATGCTATATGTGCACGCGGAGCACGTCTGTCTTTATGCAGCTGCTTCCGGTAAAACGAAACCAGGTGATCACAATCAGCATCAGGTGCAACTCATTAGGGTTTGTAGATTAAAGCCTGCATGGATCGTGGCGAAATGATCCCTCCACCATTTAGGATAGGTTCTTTTTTTAATTCTTTGAATGTGTCATATTTGCCATAGGTCGGTATATCACTCTTTTGCATCTCATTATTAAGTGCTTCTCATTATGGAAAATGTAGACTATGGATTGTGCAAAATCCTACTTCCAATATTCGAGGTCAAAAATGTCTTCCAACTTAAAAACAAACAAACAAACACTAATGGGCGATTGAAAATCAGGCATAAAGTGCACAAACCTCTCAGAATCATAATGAACCATTGATGCTGAAGAATTAATACAATCATGATCAACTGATGCAAACATAACGTCAGTGCTCCACCCGAATAAATACGATGGTATATTCCATATTTTCCCAGCAAACCTATCATTCACATTATAGAGATGTTTGAGGAGAGTAATACTGTATATTACACACAATTACACTCTTTGTCCATATGTACTATGTATTCTGCTTTCCTTTGCAATGAAGACATGCTCTTCTTTTTTGCCTTTTATCCCCAAAACCAACACCACTGATAAATCAAAAATATATATAAAATGCTAAATAACATTATTTATGTGTACAGTATGTGTAATCTACGTTTTATGGAAAGTCTCAACATGGATAGGTCATTTAAAAATGTCTGTATCCATTCTTTCAGTGATCATGCTGTTCTGGACAAGGCCACTCACTTTACCTTCCCTCTATCGTTCTGATAAAATGATAAGCCACTTGGTTATGATAAAACTTACATTTTCGTCACTTACCAATTCAGCAATATTGGTGAGCTGCTTTTCTCTCTCTGCCAACTTGAATGTTTTCTACAGTGTGTTTCATACACATGATAAAAATTTCATTGTTTGATATATTAACGTTTTGGTATTTGTGACTACTATGGGTGTAATAACATGAACAACTTACACGTACATTGTTACATTACATTTCCTGATGTTTTGGCAATGTGGAAGAACAGAAATTAAATGTGCAACTGGTATATCTCTTGACAATTGCATAATGCAGGAAAAGATTTTAAAACACCATCAAGTCTGATATTGTTTTCCCACTATATAGAGCGACAAATGCTAACCCGTAGCACCTCAGAGGAACCAGCTGTTTCAGACCAGAGAGATAATGGGAGCAGCACTTGAACAACATTTTTAAAGTTATAAAATTGTGTTTTGAGACAATTTGGATTTGTGGGGTTAAATATTTTTGTTCTTTTTTTTTTAATGAGGCTGGAATATATTTCAGCTAAAACTATGGGTCTGTTGAAACTGGTGAGTAAACTTGGGTCAACTGCCTATAAACATGGACTTTGTATATTTAAGGAATACTGAAGAATACTCAGGCTTGGGCAAAAACAGTTTATACAAACATGATACAGTATAGAAACACTCCACGTTAGTCTTCTCCAAAACAATCATTTACAGTACACGTTTTAGCTTCAATATTTTGGTGAAGCTGTTGGCCCTGTGCTCTCAGGTATGTTCCTTTAACCTCACGGTAATGGCCTCTGATTAACCTTTCCCTCTCTCTCCCAGTGTGTGGCTGGTTACCCAGGCAGAGTCAGGTGACCTGACCTGAGGGGAGTTGATCACCAGCTGCCTGCTATTCTGCAGTGGAGCCTGCCTATAAGACTCTGCACTGCCACGCTCACATTGCCAGAACGTGGCTCACACTGAGTTAGTGCACGGTTTCAGCCTCAACTTAGTTTTTTGTGATTGTACATTTTTTAACGCTGCTTACAGTGTTTTTTCTCTCCCTGCAGTTCCGTCTGCTGCAGTTTTGATTCCTGTGAGACTGTGGTTTTGGCCTCTGCTCGGCTCCCTACTGGACACCACCCTGGCACACGTCACTCCTGGCTACCCCCTTTCTAGATTCCCAACTTTAATTCCTGACCTTTTGGATCTAGTTCACTCCCTGTTCGCGAAATATTCAACTTTGAAATCAATCTTCTTTCAAACTACTCCGGCCTCCTGTGCCTCCTGTCTAGTGTTTGGGTTTCCTAGCTTTGCTGTAACAGACACAATGCAGCAATGTTTTGAGAAAGTCACGTTCTGGTTCGAGGACAATTTATTGCCAGGTTGCATTTAAAACTGTCACTCCCTGCTTAGTCAGTGTAAAATATAAGTAAATGCTGTAAGTAATTCTTGAAATAACAATGGAAATGCAGATTTCTGTGTTGAATGGTCAGGACAAAAATCAAACTACGTAGGTGTGAGCAGTTTGTGGACAAATGATGATCAAACTCTTTAATTCTTCTGAACCAGTTAGCCGTCTGTGATAGACGTGATCTAAAAATAGTACGTGTTTTAGTTTTTTAGTGTGTGAAACAAGTAGATGTAACGTGAATATTTATGTGGCCTGTCTGTGTGATTCGTATTTCATGCTGTGGTTTTCCTGTGAGCAAGTTTTGCAAAATGAGAAGAACATTAAAGTCCACACAGTCAAGACACACAACTATCTTCTCTCTGGACAGTCTTAGTGTTCAGTTTCATCATGGCTGGATGCCTGCTGTTTGTCATCCTCATGTGTAAGTTAAACCTATAGATTTATTGATTATGATTGTGTTGTTACAAACATATGCAGGTTCACACTTGCAAACATGACATTAAAATGTAATGTTAGCCATTATGTATCAGCACACCACATTCATGTTTTATCTTTTTGTTATGAGTGATTTTATTTGATGTGTGTTCTTATAGCCTGTGTTAGTCTGTGCTGTTTATTTGTGGACCTTTTGTGGAACAGAGTCCAAAGCTAATTTCCCCATTGGAACAAATAAAGTACATCTTTATCTTGACTCCTAAGAGTTTTAATTGTTCAATGTTTTGTTAAAGGTATTGACAAGTTTTTATTATGTCTATTTAAAATTGTACACTTATTACACTTACACTTATGTCCAACAGATTCCTTTCATGAGATTCAAGCACAAGGTCAGTCTCTGATCTGTTATCTTACATGTTTAGCTGTGCTGCTAATTTGACTATTCATCCACATGGTTTGGTTGTTCAGTATATTTTTCCTAATTCCATATTCAATCACAATTTCTCAAATAATATATTAATGTCATTTCTCAGTATGTGATATATGTTTACTTCTTGAATTTCAGCATCTCTTCCACCTAAACTGACAGTGAAACCAGCGGTGATCACAGAGACCGACTCAGTCACACTGAACTGTCAGACTCCATTATCTGTTTCTGTGTCTCAGTGCTATTTCTACACTGGGAGGGAAGAGTTTATAAGTGTTCAGTCTTCATGTCAGAAGATACTAACAGGAACTGAGCTGCTGAGGATGTTGCACTCCCATCAAAGTTTACCTGCTGAGGTTGAAGTGAAATGTTACTACTCTGTAAAGGTTGGAGTGAGAAATTCTCCATCTCCACACAGTGACACATCCTCCATCACCATACACAGTGAGTGACTTCTGTTATTGTTCTTTTATATATTATCATATAGTGTTAGTGCAAGATAACTCAGTGATGTGGTGTCAAATTGCAGGTGTTTTTAAGGAACAAAAAAAAAATCCATTTCCATTAAATGTCACCAGTTTTTTCAGGGTTTTTTTACATTGACAGTACTCTTTGTTTACATTTCTGAATGTGCATTTGTTAAGCACCGTTCAATTAAATTGTGAACTAAGATTGTAGTTTCTGTATTAATTGCCAAAGCATTAATCAGTAATATGGTTAAAATGGGGAAAATGTAAAAAATTGCATTGCAGGTTGATTTAGGGTATGCGCCACTACATTTTCTGCCTGTCCCCCTTACATTTTCAGTTAGTGGCTCAGTGCCCCTAGTAAAAAAAAGTTAGTCTGGAGCCCTTTGTAATCTTTGGAGGGTGGCAGTGCCTCAGTCCATAGGGTCTGGGCTTGGGAACCGGAGGGTTGCTGATTCAAGTCCCGGTACGGATCAATTACAGAGTGTGGACTGGTAGCTGGAGAGGTGCCAGTTTGCCCTTGAGCAAGGTACCAACCCCCCTATTGATCTGGGCGCCTTTAATGGGAAGCTACACTGCTAAAACATACAGTTTGATTACAGAATGGCACATTTTATTTAATGACTGCATTAATCTTTTGTAGTTCAAAAACCACAGATGAGTGTTCACCATTCTCATGGTGACTACGTTCTCTTCACCTGCTCTCTGCCTGGATCTGCTAATCCTGATACGAGATGTAACCTATACTTTGGAGAAGCAAGTCGTCCAGTTCTAACAACAAACATCTGGAGGAAGAAGACCTCAAAGAAACAGTCGTTCTGCCAGTTTACTGTCACAATTGATGATTTTCTGAGTCGTCTACGTTTAGTTCAACAAAGCGATGCCAGCTGTGATTACAGTTTGGGAAGTGAACCCAACTCTTTGTCTCCTCGTAGTGATGGATACAGCTTGACTGGTAAGTTGGCAAAGACATCGACACACATCACATGTTATCACAGCTACATTTCAGTTTAATGTGTTTTAGACTTTGGGTCTATATTATAAAAGGATAACGTTTCAAAATAAGACAGCTGCAGGTAGTTTTTTTTGTGTGTGTGTGTGTGTGTGTGTAGTATATATATGAACAATACAAAGCAATACAAAGTATGGTATTGTTGTGAGTGTGTGTTTTATTTCATTTATTAATTTCTTTTTTTGTAACTATTTGCATACATTCACAAATATGTTATTCAAACAGTGTTCGTGATCGAACCTAGAAAATATATAAAAAGATATTAATTTCCATCCAGTGAACATTACAACCTTACTTAATGACAACAACAAAAAAACTCAAAAATTAGTAAAAAATGAGACCAATACAAAAACAGAAAATAAAATACAAATACAAGATGAAATGGAATGTGGGTGATATTAACACATTTACTTGAACAAATCTTGCAGTACATCAGCTATATAAACACTTTTCTTATTATTAATAATTTGGATAGACTCAAATAAATTCCGAAATTCAAGTCTGAAGTGAGTAAAAGCTGACTGAGATTTAGAAGATTTAGCTTTATGGATATGAAATTTCCCTTGTAGAATTAATATATTGACAATCCTATGTATTGTTTTGTTTTTGTTATTGTAATTAAGAATAACATATTTTGCTTCCAATTTAATTTATTGATTATTTTGAATATTGAAATAGTTTTCAATTTTCTTCCAGAACTCCACAGAATACCGACACTCCCAGAATAAATGTATAATAGTTTCTTCTTCAATTTTACAACATTCCCATTTATTGTCCACAGCCACAAATCTTGAAACTAATTTGTTAGTGGGATCAATATTGTGCAGTATTTTAAAATGTGATTCTTTAAATTTTTTGGGGATAACAAATTTGTACGCTAGAAGCCATGTTGATTCCCAGTAAATATTAGAAAAAAAGACTTCCAAACTAATTTCCCTTAATTCCCTAATTTTTCCTTTTGCTGTAGACATAATTCCTTATATGTTTATTGGTACATTTATGACTTTTATTCCATTAACAAATTGGATCCAATTATTGTCTCTCAGAGTGACACTTCATTATTTGAAGAATTCCACTAGGTATAGCATGTATTGCCATTTGATATTCTTTGTGGGTGACAGGAATTTTTTTAGATCTAAGAAATTCCTCATAACTTAGAAATTGAGTTTCATCATTTTGTAAGTCTGCAAGAAAAATAATATTCCTATCAAGCCAGTGTTGTAAAGACCTATTCTAAGTCTAAGAAACAGATTTAGAATAATTAAAATTCCACATGTGGGCGATGATACAGGTGATACAGATATGCTTTTAGGTAGTTTGATTAATTGTATTTTGATGTCAGACTATTCCATATTCCGAGCAATGATAGATGATCACACTTTATTTAAATTACATAATAAAACTCACACCAGATGGCACATATTTATTATTTTAAGTAGTTGTTTAACATGATGTGTGTGGTGTTGTATCACAGTAGGATTTCTACATTAATATTTATTTGTTTGTACACTCAAAACGTCAGCTGAAATCCATCTTCTCTTACTGTAGATATTGTGGAAAGAGAGTCAAGCATGACCCCGACAATGCCAACATTTAGTATGACCAAAGGTAGGACATTTTGTACATTAAGGTAAATATTATTACATAACAATTTAATATGAAATAGTTTGAAGATTTGAAGAGGTCTTTGTGTTTTTATTTGTAAGGTCTGACTGTTAGCAGGCGTGGTGTTTCCACTCTGCTGACTCCTGTAAAAAGAACGTCTTAATGAGTGTGTCTGTGTGTCTTTGTGTCTGTGTGTTTGTGTATTCATTAATGTATATAAAATCCTCTGGGCACCATGGATATTGGATAACAAATTCCATAGCAATCTCTCCAATAGTGTCAACCTCATGGTGGAGCAAAAGTCGCTGGATTACAAAGTCATTTGGATTTATACTCTGGGCACCATGAATGTCTATACAATATTTCATGACAATCCACCAAATACTGAGACTGGACCTTAGTTGTGGACCAACTGACCAACATTGCCATCCCTAGAGCCGCTGGCATGGCTAAAAACAGAGTACATGTTCTCTGGTTTCTAGTTTTGTTAAAAGTCATTGCACAAATAAGATAAATAGCACAATGCTTAATTTATTTGTACACACATAAAATTGACAAATCCCTTTCCCTTTCCTGTAGATATTGTGGGAGGAGAGTCAACCATTATCCAGGCAATGCCAACCATTACTATGACAACAGGTAGGACATGTTATACATTGTAATAGCGATCCAGAACATCATCACATTTCACTTCTATAAAAGAGCTTAAACGTTTTGTGTGTATTTATTCACCAGATTTGACTGTGTAGGATTCTCGTAGGGTACAGATTTGATCATTGGCAAATTATCAAAGATGTTTTATCAATATTAATAAAGTTATGAATATGGTTATTAATAACTTTATCAAATCGACAAACAATCAAAAACGGGGCACCACCCTGCAAGTCAGGGACCAATAATCAAACTGTGGAACAGTCTCATTCTGTGGTAATCCTTTAAAAAGGAATTAAAGGAAGGGGTGAATCCAAGCACGGACCTGATTGACCAGCAATTATTACAACAAGTACACAAATAATCACAAGCAACTACTAATTAAGCATAATAAGATTTATTAACGTCACAATTATCGGTAGCTAATCAATAATCCTTCAATAATAAACTCATATACCTCTTTACAATATCACAACCAAAAACAAAGCAAAAACAAAGCAGCATGGGCGGACACGTCTGTGTCCGTGTGTGAGTGTGTGTGAGAGAGAGAGTGAGTGAAAAGGGAGGGGCGGTGTCGATTGTAGTTCTAACACATCAAACAACTCCAAAAATGGCTACTCCTGTGAGCTGCACAAACTATTTAGCCTCAAGAGGGCGGTAGTGGTGCTGGGTGCACGGGCAGGGGCTGAAGAAGCCGAGGGGGTTGCTAGGCAGCGCGCACGCTTAGCCGGTATGGTATGGTAGCTAGTTCCTGGGTTAGCTCTGTCCGAACATAAGCAGATTCCAAGTGTGAAGCTAGCCTGCAGCGTTAGCTCGGGAGCTACGCGTCTAGCCTGTGTCGTGTGTGTGTGTGTGTGTTAGAGAGAGAGAAGAAAGAGGAGAAGAGTAAAGAAAAAAAGGGGGGGCACTCTGATCTTTAGTTATCGATAATGACCCAGTTCCCCTCAGCCACTCAGGTCTGGGCTAACGTGTGGTTTAGGACAGACTGAGACTTTTGTTTTGCTGAGGAGAACGTCACTATAACTACTTCAATGACTAACAGCTGATTTTCGCGATTCTATCGCAGACAGTAACTAAACTCCTGAAAGGAGTGGTTTAAGCAGGTAGCGATTACAGTTATACCCAGCTACTTAACACAACATAAATCAACGAGTATAGTGATCAATTTATACATTCACAGCACAGATTAATAATCACATATGGACCAGTACATGATTAAATCAGATCACATTAATGGCAACAATGGTAGCTAACCCCTTTTGCTCATTAATAAACACACTACTTATCTCTGCCCAGACGTAAGCCTTCTTACGGTGTGTTCAGTCCGTTTGTTTCTGTCCAGAAATGAAACGGAATGGGTCCCTGGCGCTCGTCAGCGGCCACGGAGAAACTTCCCTCCAAAAAAGCAGCAAGGGGCAAGTTTAGTCGACTTTGAGAAGAAAAACGTTGTTTCCTTCTCACTGCAGATATGAAAACACTGGTGTGTTTTCAAGGATCCACCGAAATAAAATCCACATTCTCCAGAAAATGGAAGTTTAGCACAAGCGCTTGCGCGCCTCCTTTCAGCAACTGAGTTGCAAGTGAAGACGGGGGAGTTTCCTAGGGTCAGGTTATTTATAGGTTAAAACCCACCTGCTGTGTTTATGGTCCCGCTGAACCAATAGGAAGACTCAAAACTCTTGAAAGGGTGAAAACTACACTTTTGTAGTCATTTGACTTCCTGCCAGTTGTGAGGAGTTTCCCTTCTGGCTGGCATTTCGCATAGAGGTGTGAATTACCCCGGCTTTGGGGTTTACATGGAGGCCAAGATTCCTTTGTCTTGGTCACATGTTCCTTTGTCTCTGAGCACATGTGTGTCCTGTATCCAGAGGTCAGTTTAATCTGAGGCCTTTTGGTTAAAATCAGATTTAACCAAACTCTTGGTCCCCAACAACTGACAGCAGCCCAGGTGTTTCCACAACTCCTGTGAAACCAGCATTGGGTAACAAAATGATCGATGTATTATGTGTGACATTAGTTAATCACAAATTATTTAGTACTTAAATTTCTTTTATTGCTGCCTGCTTAAGCGATTGCACAAATACGGTGTCCCACACAGTTGTAAAAGCATGAAGCTGACATTTTAAAATCCATCTTGTTTTATTGTAGATATTGTGGAAAAAGAGGTGACACAGACTATGCAGCCTTCTACTATGACCACAGGTATGGTATATATGTATATTAAAATAGAAATCCAGATCATTGTCACAAATCCCTTATCTGTTATTTTAAAAGTTTTAAAAGATTTTTATTCAGCAGGTCTGACTGTTAGCAGGTCTGTTGCTTCCACTCCTGTAACTCCTGCAAAACCAGCATCAGATAACAAAATTACAGATGTATGACTTAAATCACAAAGTATATGTGTATTGTACTTTATGTGAGTATTATTAAATGTATTTTTCTTTATTCACCAGGTCACGTGACTGTTGTATCAAGCAACACTGATAGTTGTATCTCTACTTCCCTAACACCAAAGAAACCAGCACCAGGTGACACAAATGCTCAGTTTCTCAATGATTCACACTGACTTTTTTTAATTGTTTTTTTGGACATATGTCTTTATTAGATAGTGATATAGGAGAAATGACAGGAAGCGAGATTTATTAAGAATCATTTAGAAAATGTTCAAATATTAATTTCTGGTTTAACTTAATACTTTTTTTTTACTCCATATTTATCTATTTATTGTTGGTGACACTGTCACTTTTTATCTTTCTATCTTTATGCTGCTAAGTGAGTGATTGATGTCATCTTAATTTAGTTGTGTAGTGATATGCAATGACAATAAACAATCTATCTATCTATCTCTCAATATGCCATTTTAATACTTATTTAATATTTTCACTGTCGAAACTTTATGAGTGCATCATAAATGCAAAAATGCATTTCTCTAAATGTGTTGATTTTGTCAGACACCTCATAAGCCTAGCGCTAAAGTTAGCTTGTTCCCCGTAACCCCACTAAACCCGGCAACAGGTGAGCAAAAAGCATGTGATTACCTGGTGATTACTTACACATACTGCATGCAATTCATTTTGGTATTTGACATATTTTCGAGCAAGTTAGTTTTGAGCTACACAAACATTTAGCAAAATACCTAAGATTTAATATTTTAATGTTAAAAATTGTAACCACGGGGCGCCTGGATAGCTCACCTGGTAGCACGTGTGCCCCATGAACAAACACTCAGTCCTTTTCGTAGTGGCCACAGGTTTGACTCCGACCTGAGGCCCTTTGCTGTATGTCATTCCCCCCTCTCTCTCCCCTTTCACATCTTCAGCTTTCTTATATAATAAAGGCCTAAAATGCCCCAAAGAAATAATCTAAAAAAACCACCTCATCTCCAGTGGACACATATTACATGTTTCTTCTGGGTTTGAGCAGTGTGTATTACTCTACAGTTTTACAGTGAAGCAACCTGTTATGTGATAATGATCCTGAATGCAATGATTCATTATGTTCACAACTACATTTACATGTTAAATGTATATCAGTTTCAAAACAAAATGTCCTTCATTTTTTATATTTGGTGTTCCATGTACTAGAAGGCATTCAGTAGGTACAGGTGGTCTTCCTGCTTTGGTGTTAGAAGTGAAACTGGCACTTGTTTGTGGTCCCCACACAGAAACATGGACATGGAAGTTGGTAGTAGTTGCGGCTTGTTTTGGAGGCGTTATCTTACTGGGACTGGCACTTCTCTGGACAAAAAAAAAAACTGGTGAGAACTTGATTTATGTGTTCAGTAAAGTGAAATACTTTAATGTATTTTTCCTCCCTGAGAACGCTAATGCCCATTAAAATACTACATATCATAGTCATACATAACATACATCTTACTGAAATACTACATCATGATCAGCAGAGTGATAATGATAAGTGCCAGTTTATAATGTCTGCTCTGTACACCTACATTAGTATGATTGGACATTACTAGTCACACAGCTGTGAATGAGTTAATAATTGTGAAGCATATCAGAAAAAGCTGATGTCTAATCCGCCAATACAAGCACGATTTCAGTGCCCTGCCTAAGACTCTCTATTTTTTTGTTGTTGCATTTTTTCCAGAAAGAGGTTCTGAAAAGAGGTAAGATTTTTTTGGTACCTTTTCAGCAAAAGCTGAGTGAGGAGTTATCTATCGCAATTTTACATTTTTTCATAATGTTCAGTTTATTCACTGCAAATAGCTGCCCAGTGCAGCCACTGAGCATAACCAGTGCAGCAGAACATTAGTAGTTGAATCATTGGAGAGAGCTCATTCACCTTTCCCCAATTCCCCCATTAAATCCTGGGCTTTAAAGTACTGGCCACATACTGTAAGTCTCAGTGAAAGAAATACATCCCTCTGAATATTGTTTATTGCCCTATAGAGCATTCTGTTTCTTGTGTAATGAGGACACTCTTTATTAAAACTTTTTTTTCCTTTTATTTATAGGACACAAGACAATGTCACCGGTAATGTACACATTTGATAGTCAGGCAACATCACTGTATCATTCATACATACAGTACAGCAATTATATTTTGGTCTTCTAGCGTATTGAGGTGCGTTTTTTTTTTTAACCTTCTGTTGCAGATGACTTAATGCGCATGAGAAATCTTGACAATGGAGGACTGGTAATGAAAAAAAAATGTCTCTGTCAGATGTAACATTACATCTTCTAAAATAATCGAACATTTGAATAGCAAGGCTCCTCAAGGTGAACTAATGTGTAAATGTATTTATGAATTCCTCTCACTTCCTCTCCCAACTTTCCTGTCATCTTTAGTTAACTGCAGGAAATGATGAAGTCTACAGTGTGATAACCTCAGTACCTGCTGCTGACTGTCCTACTGGTGAGCTGCTTTTTGCTTTACACCTACATCAATGTAGCGTAAGGCGTACAGGGTGAATACTGTATATTATGTACAATACACATTTTTCTTGGTTTATTTGCAGTATTAGTTTTTTTGAAAAGTGTCTTTTTTTTAAATACCAAAGGTGTATACTATAATATGACTAATAGTTATATGTATATGCTCTTATGTAATTGAATAAGCACCACAACAACGGACATATTGTTAGTGTAATAAGACTAGTGCTTGTCCCAAAAATGTGCTTTTGTTCATTAATATTTTTACTGGCTTATGATACAGGCATATATTTATTTACTGAAGACTTATTATATATTTATGGAATCACAATGACTGTCAAATCATCTTTTGTCTCTCACTCGCAGGTTGTGAGAAACTGAATAGACAAACGCCTCAAAATAAGGACGTAAGTGAGACAGGAGGAACAATATTGAATATCTTTGCTACATAGGTTAATAGATGCTACATATTTAAAGAGATCTTACAGTTGGTTTCTTTCTTCTCTAGTCTGACATATACCATGTGTACACCATCCCCGAGGAGCCACCTCCATCAGCCCTAAAGTACATGGTGTACAGCACCCTGCAGGCACATTGAAACACAAACCTTTTCATAGAGAAACAGAAAGCAGACATCCCAGCTGTTTTTAATGCATGTGTATTTTTTACTTGTCTTTTATAGTGTATTTTCTGATCTAGTGAGGGAAATTGATGTAGGTAATATGTGTTGTCTGGTCGACAGTGGAATCCAAACTAAAGGCAACTGACATGAATGTAAATCTTTAAATCATCTTAAGGAAAAGAAAGTGTAAACTGATTCTAATAAAACTGTGTAAATGTTAATAGTCCATCAATCCATTCATCCATCCATTATTTATCTGTAACCATCGTGGGGGGCTGGAGCCTATCCCAGCTGACACTGGGTGAAGGCGGTGTACACCCTGGACAGGTTGCCAGGCAATCACAGAAACATACAACCATTCACTTACATTCACACCTACAGGAAATTTAGAGTCAATTTTAATAGTCTGTAGTCTGAACAGAAGTTTAGTAAAAAAAACAAGTCAGAATCACATTGGGCTGGATTGCATTTATTTTTTTTATTGGAGGATTGTTGTATAAATCAGAAGAGACCCTGATGGATGTAGAGTTGGTTCATATTAGCTCATGAGGCCCTAAGGAGATTATGCACAATATTCACCATAAACTAGTTGCTTATTAGCATGCATGTTAATAGCATATTCTACTAACTAACTCCTCAATAACCTTCTAACTATTGTTTATTGTAAGAAAGGAAGTTGTTACATGAATTACATTCTTAATATGTTCCCTATTCTAAAATGAGGTCTTGCTCCAAACTAATTCACTAGCAGTTTGACACTTATTAAACCACACAGGTTTCCAGTTCCTTATAAGGCCCATACTAAGTAAAGCATTAAGTAATTCAGTATGTAAACGCCTTATCTGCTGTTTGTGTTCATGTTTATTGCCACTTTGTGCAATAAAATGGTTAATTTTCCTGATGTAAAGCACTTAGGATACTTGCTGGTTGCTGTAAAGTGCTATGAATAAATGTTGATTGGTTGATTGATTGATTTATATAACAGTGCTGTGCAGAACCAATGCTGCTGGTTCTGCTGGTGCACATACAGTATATTTTTGTATAAATAGGTTATCAATCAAGCGTTCTTTGTCTATATTGTGTACAAACTTTTTCGATCGAGCTTTGTTGGTTGAGCATGTTGTAGACAGTACTGCTATTGCCGTTGTAATGCAGTATGTTGGAAGGTAAAATAGTTGTCATTGTAAATGTAGGCACAATACAGCAGGGACGTGCACAGACATTTGGAGGGGCTATTGCTCTAATCTGGAAAAAAGGCAACATATATATATATTATTAAGAACAATTACAACATGACTACAGCTAGTAAAAGTATTTTACTCGATCCCCAGATTCTCAAATGCTCTGTGAACTGGAGCTTTTGATATACATAAAATAACAACTAATTCACTATGCCATACGGCACAGACACAATTTACTGTGTATTTATTATTAATGAAACATTTGTTTTTAATGAGTTATTAGCCTACTCCAACTTAAAGAAAATGCCCCTGATAAAATAGGCCTACTTTACATTAAATGAATAATGTGGGATGGTGGCTTGACATAATCAAATGCTTCTCTCACAGCGCTGCTGGATTATGTTTTAATCCAGGCTCCAGCTCTGCAAAGTTACAGATCTTTTAGCTGCTTCTTTGAGCTCTTTTTCTCTCTTCTTCAGTTGTCTTTGTTGTGAAGGCATACTTAAGTAGCCTACACAAAATTAACATTAGGCTATAATTTTTCTTTTTAAATGCAAAGTTTATTACATTAACCAATTGGGACATTAATTTATCATCTCATAACAGAGGCGACTTCCACTTTCCCTAATGTCACATCTGATTGTTGGTTGAAAACTCAACATATTGACTGTAAACAACCTAGCATGATTCAAGAGGCCAAACCATCCCATCCCTGAGCCTCTCTCTTCTCTACAGAACACTGTTAACGTAACGTTACTGACGTAACGTAGCTACGTTAGCCTGCTGCTGCAAAATACGTTATGTCATTAGCTTTGGTTGATAACGTAGCACATTACGTTAATATAAGGCAATGCTGCGCAACGTGATGCACGTTACAAGCTGAAGCTACACTTTATTCAAAGCGCAAGTGGATTTTTTTGGTTACTATTCACAGGGCATTTGTCATAATCTCCATGACTTTAAAAACTCAGGTGAAGGCAGAAGGGCTTGCGCTGCCCCGTGTGTGAGAATATAAACAAAGGGTAACACATTACCTGAAGCTTTCTATATAAGAGTGACATGACCCTGTCATGAACACATGACACTGTTATGACACAGTCATGACACATGAACCCTAACCCTAACTCTAACCCTAACCATAACTTGTCATGACAAAACCAGAATGACACTTACTAAAAAATTGTTATATCATAAACATTTATGACTTGTTTATAATGTTTTATGACACGTTCATGACAGTGTCATGTCACTCTTATGTAGAAAACTTCAAGTAGCCTAAAGTGTAACCAAACAAAGTCACGTGACTGGGGTCAGAGGGCATCGCTGAGGGCAAGATTGAATGATATAGCGAATTTAATTTGATTTAACTTAAGTAATGATGGGCGTATTATCGTATTAATGCAGCCACAACAGCAAAAAAAGAAGAAAAGAAAGAAAGAAAGAAAAGTTTATGTAGGCTCTTTCGCCAGAGGGGCAGCTAATCCAATCAGCGCAAACGGGCAGTTGCCCGGCCCGGGCAAGAGCCACATTAATATGTAATACCTCTGATATCTATTGCAGCATGTTTTATTAAACTTTTTAATCAGGTTTAGAGAAATGCGACATTAACAACAAGGGTTTACTATTTTACTATTACTGCCAGATGTTTTTTGTCTCCAACAGATTCCTTTTCTGAGATGAAAGCACAAGGTCAGTCTCTTAATTTGACAATTTGCCTGTGCAGTATACTTTGTTTCTATTTTCTATACCGTGCAATAAATCACAGTTTCCCATTAGGGATTTTATTATCTTAATGCAACTATTAAGTATGTGATATAAAATGTTTACCTCAAAACATTTGTTTACCTTACAGCTCTTCTTCCACCTAAACTGACAGTGAATCCAGCGGTGATCACAGCGACAGAAACTTCATCATCTGCTTCTTTGTGTCGTTGTTATTTTCGCATTGTAAGAGGAGGACCTGGCAAACTTTTCCCTTGTCCCCAGATACTGACAGGTACTGAGCTGCTGATGATGTCACATCATATTTCCCCTGCTGAGGTTCAAGTGACATGCTTTTACTTTCACATGTCTCAATCTCCTGACAGTGATATATTCTCCATCATCATTCGAAGTGAGTACACTGTCTGTTGCTATGGACTAATATTATGATGTCTTGCTACAGTATTAGCACAACCAACAAAGTGGCTTTTAAATAAATGTTAGAAGGTTTTTAATAGACATTGTCTGCTATTATGAATGTATTATTAGAATTGTTGGCGCACATTTGTTCCTTTGTTTGGTCTGTAATTAACGCGTGACATTGGTGTAGATGTGTGTTTTTGAACAAACAATTGCCAATAAATAACTTGTCCAAGAGTTCAAACTTAAAGTTGGATATGGCAATCCATTTATTTTAAGTAAACAGCAAAATAATATAAACAAAATAATAATTCTTCTTTTAATCTTACCATGTTATCATACACGTAACCACGGTAAAAAAACATGTGCGCAACACAGCTGAAGCAATTAGGCCACATTTAAATAAACTTTTCCACCCCCCAGCGACACACGCTGATTGCCAATGAAATGGCTCCAACAAGAATTATTTTAAATAAATGCAATTTTTATTTATTTAATCCAACATATACCTAAATTTACAGACTCAGTCACACTAAACTGTCAGACTCCATCATCTGTTTCTTTGTCTTAGTGTAATTTCTACACTTTAAGTGGAGAAACTGTCAGAGTCCTCTCATGTCTGCAGATACTACACGTTCATTCTATAACCAGCACGTTGGTGTTGATACAGAGGATTCAGCCAAGTAATAGTGACAGCTGCAGGTCAGAAAGGCTACTGACATACAGTACAGGCCAAAAGTTTGGACACACCTTCTCATTCAATGCGTTTCCTTTTTATTTTCATGACTATTTACATTGTAGATTCTCACTGAAGGCATCAAAACTATGAATGAACACATATGGAATTATGTACTTAACAAAAAAGTGTAAAATAACTGAAAACATGTCTTATATTTTAGATTCTTCAAAGTAGCCACCCTTTGCTTTTTTATTAATAAGGGAAAAAATTCCACTAATGAACCCTGACAAAGCACACCTGTGAAGTGAAAACCATTTCAGGTAACTACCTCATGAAGCTCAGTGAGAGAACACCAAGGGTTTGCAGAGTTATCAAAAAAAGCAAAGGGTGGCTACTTTGAGGAATCTAAAATATAAGACATGTTTTCAGTTATTTCACACTTTTTTGTTAAGTACATAATTCCATATGTGTTCATTCATAGTTTTGATGCCTTCAGTGAGAATCTACAATGTAAATAGTCATGAAAATAAAGAAACACATTGAATGAGAAGGTATGTCCAAACTTTTGGCCTGTACTGTATATTCCAATTAATCTTATTTACATATGCATCTTATATACAATCTGGCCCTTTTTCAATCTGTGTTCTTGTCTGTACTACATCATCAGGTTACTGCCATATTTTCCAGCAGAATCTGAGATTCACACTTTTCACTCACATCATTTAGATGTTAGGGGAGTAATTCATTAATTTGGAAATATGTACTAAGCTTTTGCTTTCCTCTGTCATTAAGACACACTCTTTAAAAAAACTGTTTTTCTATTATTTTCCATTTAGACCAAAAGTAAACGTATCTGGTCTGCTGGCTGGTTATGATGAAACTTACAGTATCGTCACCTATGGATCCAACACATGAGCTGCTTTTCTCTTCCTGAATGTAGCATAAGGTAGACAGTTTGATTAGCTTCTTGTTGGTGCATATTTAGCCAAAATATGTAATGCTGGAATGGGCATAACATGTCATTATAGGTACACATTAAAATGTGCATTCTCAGATGTGAAAAAAGTTGTTATTGTGGCATGACAGAAACCAAACATGCACATCAGAGTCATGTCTGTTTCTCTTCATAGAATGACAACAGCAGCACCTCAGAGATACCAGCTACATCAGCCCTCAGAGATCCAGTGAACTGCACTCCAAAGTTAATTTGATGTCCAATTGTTTTATTTGCATTTTTTCACTTGTCCTTCGTTTTCGAGGTTAATTAATGTTTTGCACTATTTTACATCATGAGTAAGTAATGTAACTTCATTGAATTGATATAAACAGAAGTTAACCTGTGTCATGTGTCACAGTGCTTTGAATAATAAAAACATTAATATCAAAAGGTGAAGTTCGGTCTATGCAAATCTACTCAGATCGTTTTGTGAGCGAATGTCTTCTCAGCTTTTGTTATTCTGTTGCTTCCTGTAACCTCGTATAAAACCCTGACCAGAAAACTCATTCTGGTCAGAGAGAAACTTACAGTTTCTTCATGTGAACTTCTGTCTCCACTGCGCAGTGAATAAAACTCATCTGAACCAGCCACTTTATTGGACCTGAAAGAACTTTTTCTTCCACACGTTTGTACTAAAGTGCTTTAGACAAGAGGAGTGAAGTGAGTCATACATGTACACAAAGTCATACAACACACATACAAAGAAAACAGATTACAAAACAAGATCCAACACAAGAATAACACAATAAAAGGGAACACATCCAAGAGAATAAATCGATAACAACTGTTTGCAAGAATATACGTTTTAAGATGACTTTAATAAATTGAGCAAATGTTTACACTTGATTTTGTGTATCTATTCATATAGAAAAAGCAGAAACAGAGCTGCTGTATATCAACCAAGACACTGAAATGATGAAAACAGGTACTCATCTTTCTTCAGCTATGGGCCTCCAGTGTGGTCGATTCAATATAAATAAAACACATGTACTCTAATAAGGTTGTTCTGTGAGTGTATTTCTGTTATGGTTTCATGTCTGATGCTAGCTGTGGCTTTCCTGAGAGCTGCAAAATGACAGTTAATATGTCAAAGTCTACGTAGTCAGACACACAACTATCTTCTCTCTGGACAGTCTTAGTATTCAGCTTCATCATGGCTGGACGCTTACTGTTTGTCTTCCTCATGTGTAAGTTAAACCTTTTTTTCATTCCTAATACAAACTAATGCAGGTTCAAACTATCAAACGTGACATTAATATATAACGTCAGCCATCATGTATCAGCATGTTATACCACACTCTTGTTTTTATCTTTTTAATGGCTAGTGATTATTATTATTATTATTATTATTTAGTTATTATTATCACATCACAATTCTATTTGTGAACACGTATTTCCAACAGATTCCTTTTCTGAGGTTCAAGCACAAGGTCAGTCTCTGATCCGTTATCTTTCATGTCCAGCTGTGCTGTTATCACTGTGTCTATTATAGAGTCTGGGTTTATTATAGTCTGTTGGTAATTCAATGCTTGTAAATACTTCATTAAAATCACAATTTCTCAAGTATATTATGATGATAATGTAATTATTTATTCATTGATATAACATGTTTACCTCAAAATTTTCAGCTCTTCTTCCACCTAAGCTGACAGTGAATCCAGCGGTGATCACAGTGACAGAAACAGTCACACTGAACTGTCAGACTCAATCATCTGTTTCTGTGTCTCAGTGTTATTTCTTCACTTTAAGTGGAGGAACGGTCAGAGTCTTCTTATGTCTGCAGACACTAACAGGAACTGAGCTGCTGAAGATGTCGCATCAAAGTTTACCTGCTGAGGTTGAAGTGAAATGTTACTACACTGTAAAGGTTGGAGAGATACATTCTCAATCTCCAGACAGTGACACATCCTCCATCACCATACACAGTGAGTGAACACTGTAGCTATGGACATGTATCAGCACAAACAACAAAATAGCTTTCAACGTGGATGTTGAGTTTTTTTAGAAAATGTTCAATGGGCATCTTCTATCATTATACATTTATCATCAGATTTTATTTTTGAAAATACATTACATTTACAGTTATTTAATCCAACTTGCTTCATTTTCAGCTCTTCTTCCACCTAAACTGACAGTGAATCCACCAGTGATCACAGAGACCGACTCAGTCACACTGAACTGTCAGACTCCATCATCTGTTTCTGTGTCTCAGTGTTATTTTCACATTTTAAGTGGAGTCGACGTCTTCTCATGTCTGCAGACGCTGACAGGAACTGAGCTGCTGAAGATGGCGAATAAGAATTCATCTGTTGAGGTTAAAGTGAAATGTTACTACTTTGTAAAGTTTGGAGAGAGAAATTCTCCATCTCCACACAGCGACACATCCTCCATCACCATACACAGTGAGTGACTGCTGTTATCGTCCTTTTATATATTATCATATAGTGTTATTGCAAGATAACTCAGTGATGTGGTGTCAAATTTCAGGTGTTTTTAAGGAACAAAAAAAAATCCATTTCCATTAAATGTAATCAGTGGGATAAAATGTTTTGTCATTTTTTTACATTGACAGTAATAATACTTTGTTTACATTTCTGAATGTGCATTAGATAAGCACCATTCAATTAAATTGTGACAATGAACTAAGATTGTAGTTTCTGTATTAATTGCCAAAGCATTTATTAGTAATACAGTTAAAATGGGGAAAATGTGAAAAAATACATTGCAGGATGATTTAGGGTATGCGCCCCTACATTTTCTGCCTGTGCCCCTTACATTTTCAGTTAGTGGCTCAGTCTCCTAGTAAAGTCAGTCTGGAGCCCTGTGTAATCTTTGGAGGGTGGCAGTGCTTCAGTCCATAGGGACTTGGCTTGGGAACCGGAGGGTTGCCGGTTCAAGTCCTGGTAGGGATCAAGTACAGAGTGTGAACTGGTAGCTGGAGAGGTTCCAGTTTGCACTTGAGCAAGGCACTGAACCCCCTGTTGCTCTGGGCACCTTGAATGGGCAGATATACTTCTACAGTACAGTGTATTTGATTACAGAATGGCACATTTTATTTAATGACTGCATTAATCTTTTGTAGGTCAAAAACCACAGATGAGTGTTCACCATTCTTCTGGTGACGACGTTCTCTTCACCTGCTCTCTGCCTGGATCTGCTAATCCTGATACGAGATGTAACCTATACTTTGGAGAAGCAAGTCGTCCAGTTCTAACAACAAACATCTGGAGGAAGAAGACCTCAAAGAAACAGTCGTTCTGCCAGTTTACTGTCACAATTGATGATTTTCTGAGTCGTCTACATTTAGTTCAACAAAGCGATGCTAGCTGTGATTACAGTTTGGGAAGTGAACCCAACTCTTTGTCTCCTCGTAGTGATGGATACAGCTTGACTGGTAAGTTGGCAAAGACATCGACACACATGTTATCACAGCTACATTTTAGTTGAATGTGTTTTAGACTGTGGGTCTATATTATAAAAGGATAACGTTTCAAAATAAGACAGCTGCAGGTAGTTTTTGTGTGTGTGTGTGTGTGTGTGTGTGTGTGTGTGTGTGTGTGTGTGTGTGTGTGTGCGCGTGTAATATGTATATGAACAATGCAAAGCAATACAAAGTATGGTATTACTGGGAGTGTGAGTGTGTGCGTGTTGTTTTTTTAAACTATTTGCATACTTGTTATACAAACATCATATAGGCATCATACCTAGAAAATACATAAACATATATTAATTTCCATCCAATGAACATTACAACCTTACTTAATGACAGCAACAAAAAAACTCAAGAAGAAAGGCACCTCTATACACAAAGAGAAAAACCAAAGTGAAAAATGAGACCAATACAGAAAATACAGAAAATAAAATACAAAGACAAGGTGAAATGGAATGTGGGTGATATTAACACATTTACTTGAAAGAATCTTGCAGTACATCAGCTATATAAACACTTTTTAATTAATAATTTGGAGAAACTCAAAAAAATTCCGAAATTCAAGTCTGAAGTGAGTAAAAGCTGACTGAGATTTAGAATTAATAGATTGACAATCCTATGTATTGTTTTGTTTTTGTTATCGTAATTAAAAATAACATCTTTTGCTTCCAATTTAATTTATTGATTATTTTGAATATTGAAATAGTTTTCAATTTTCTTCCAGAACTCCACAGAATACCGACACTCCCAGAATAAATGTATAATAGTTTCTTCTTCAATTTTACAAAATTCCCATTTATTGTATTTTAAAATGTAATTCTGTAAATTTATTGGGGATAACAAATGTGTTAGATGGTAGAAGCCATGTTGATTCCCAGTCAATATTAGAAAAAAAAGAGTTGCAAACTAATTTCCCCCGGGGAGTTATTTTCCTTTTGCTGTAGAAATAATTCCTTATATGTTTATTGGTACATTTATGACTTTTATTCCATTGACAAAGAAGGTCAGATCCAATTATTGTCTCTCAGAGTGACACTTCATTAGTTGAAGAATTCCACTAGGTATAGCATTTATTGTTGTTTGATATTCTTTCTGGGTGACAGGAAAGATTTTATCCATCCATCCATCTTCATCCACTTATCTGTGGAGAAAAGATTTTAGATCTAAGAAATTCCTCATAACTAAGAAGTTGAGTTTGAGTTGAAAAATAATATTCCTATCAACCCAGTGTTGTAAAGACTCATTCAAAGTCTAAGAAACAGATTTAACAACCTCCATTCCCATTAAAATGCCACCTGTGGGCGATGATACAGGTGATACAGATTGTATCAGATTGTATGGTGTTGTATTACAGCAGGATTTCTACATTAATATTTATTTGTTTGTACACTCAAAAAATTGTCAGCTGAAGTCCATCTTCTCTTACTGTAGATATTGTGGAAAGAGAGTCAACCCCGACAATGCCAACATTTAGTATGACCAAAGGTAGGACATTTTATACAATAAGGTGGCAGTCCTGAATATTATTACATAACAATTTGATATGAATTAGTTTGAACAACTTTGTGTTTTTATTTGTGAGGTCTGACTGTTAGCAGGCGTGGCGTTTCCACTCTGGTGACTCCTGTAAAACGAACGTCAGGTAAAAAAATAACTCTTAATGAGTGTGACATTAGTTAAATACAAGTTATACTTGTTTCAATGTATTTAGTATTTTGAAATGTACTTTTGTTGATTCACCAGGTCAAACTGTTGATATGCCAAGTAACACTGGTAGTTCCACCTCTACTTACCTAACACCAGTGAAACAAGCAGCAGGTGATGGAATTATTCAGTTCAATGATTCAAACTGACTCTTTACAAAGTGTTCATACAATATATTCGCATGTACACTCAATGTGTCTTTACAAAGCAAGTTATGGTTGCTGATTGGTTACTCAGATAGTGTGTGATAGATATGCAGTTGCTTATGTGTTATGTTAAGTTAGCCTTCCTATTGTGCAGTTGTTAGCCAACATTGTTCAAGTATAATAAAATTATTAAGCAGCACATTAAAAACAACATTTATACCCCTAGTACAACGGAAGAAAATATTATAATAGTTGTGATGTCAATATGTGTTTAGTGCCTGCAAGTAACAGATACTAGTACTCTATGACTCCAGAATCTGGAGATAAATAACTGGTACATTTTTATTATTGCCTCAAAACACAACCTGCTTTGCTTTTCTGTGGATGTTTATTGCTGTGCACTTATGGTCGAGTGTTAGTATGCCTCACACTAAACATAGCTCTTTACACCAATACAGGACCTTGTATTCTGATATTAACATATAAAACCGATTCCAGTAACATACTATCTAGTACACATATGTCAAACTCAAGGCCCGCGGGCCAAATCCGGCCCCTTGCATATTTAGATCTGGCCCGTATATCAATTTAGGTTCACAATACATTTTGGCCCACCTAATTGTGTGCCAAACTAAAAACACAGGAAAGTGTTTTCTAAACTGCAATTGTCATTCAAAGCAGAATATGGCAGATTTGCTGACTCAGAAATTCCCCCTGAAGTGGAGAGTTTTCATATTCAGGATGTGAAACAAGTTGTTGTTGTTGTTAAAAAAATTTATAATTGTTTTTCTTGATTTCCTAAATTCTACGATGGCTAAGGAACTCTTTTGATGACTTTTGTAGGCCTTCATTTCAACAAAAATGCAACAAAAAGTGTACAAAAATGTCGGAAAAAGCAACAAATTTACAAAAAGGTGACAAATGTCTGAGAAAGCCACCAAAACAACAGAAGTGAGGAAAAAAGCAACCAAAATGTTTAAAAAAAAAAAAGTGACATGCAGTAACAAAAGCACGTCAATAAACCCTACATGTCTGGCCCTTGTTGTGATTCTCTTTTTCCAGTGTGGCCCTTTGGGAAAATGAGTTTGACATCCCTGATCTAGTAGTATGTAACTTTCAAAGTTAACTTGAGTTGTGCATATTGCACACCCAAATCACATTAGAAATCAAATATAAGATGTGATGTCATTTGTGCAAAATGTTGAGAAATAGCTCAAATTTTATAGTTGACAAGTTGAATCACGTCTTTAGTAGACATATTGCACACAAGGGCGTAATACATTTTGAATTATTTAAATTCTTGACATGTCCTCATTGAATTTAGTGATTAAATAATGTTTACAACTTTATTCATTCCGTAACAAAGCAATACTTTGCTTTCCATGTTATGTATTTGGTGTGCAATGGTATTGGTGGTTGAAACACTGTTGTTATGCACAGAACACGTCTTCCTGCTTTTTGTTAATGTTGTGTGAAGCAAAACTGACTTGTTTATGGCTTTTATTGTTGCAAAGCAGAAACGTGGATATTGAAGTTTGTAGCAGTTGTGACTGGTTGTGGAGTCATTGTGGGCGTCATCTTGCTGGTTTCTGCAATTCTCAACAACAACAAAAGTGGTGAGAACGAGGTTAATTTGTTTGTCTAATACATATTAAGTCAAAATTAGTTTTTTTATATAGGGTTGCACATACTGTTCTCTAACGAATCGTTTGTCTTATTAAATTATGTAAGCTCTATAAGTTGCATTTTCACAATCAGTGCATCTTAAGATTTATTCAGTTTGAGAGGGTTAAACAACTACTCAAAAGAAGCATCATAAAAGCTACCACTTCAGTCAGAGACACTAGTCAAGGAATTGGCTATTTATTGCAAATGGTTACACAAAGGTTGTGCTCTTTAAAGAAAGCTCTCAAAGAATCCAGCAGCATTAAACTTAAGTTAAATCTACAGTATCAAGAATATAGCTCATAGCAGCAGCAGCAAATGTTATTGGAGTGAGTCTGAGTGCGAAGTGTCAGGTTATAATCGCCTCAGTGCTTTCTCTGAACTAACACATTTTGGTTAAGATTGGCCACACGGTTGTCCTTTACACACATTGTTGGCTTGGATCAATCTTAAAACCCTTTTGCCATTTGCAAGACATATTTGGTGCAGCTTCACATTTTCTAACTTTAACAGAGTTTACGTAGCTCACAAATAACTATTGTGTAACTCATCAGCTTGCACAGAACAAACACACAAGACCTGCATCTCAAACTGAAAGTAGTGCTGTGGAGATAGGTCTGGCAATGCAAGACTCAACTGAAAGTAAACCATGCGTGTGGGAGACCACCACTGCACTGAGACAAAAATAACCTCCTTTGTTCGGGTCTAACACTCTTTTTCACATGTGAGCAAAACCAGCTGGTAAGAGAACACTCTTACCAGCTGGTTTATTATGTTTTGTCTTTTAGAAACATATTAATTGATATACAGACTTTGGAATAAAACGCCACCCTTTGTGGGGAACAGTCGTCTTACTTTGTGTGTCTTTCTTATCAGCAGGTTCTGAGGAAGTAAAAAGGCAAGACCCTCAAAACAAGAACGTAAGTCTGACATGAGAGGCAATTATAAATACATGTTCCATATATATTGATAGATGTTACAGTTGGTTCCTCTTCCGTCCCCCCAGTTTGACACATACCATGCGTACTACACCATCGATGAAGAGTCAGCTGCATCAGCCCTGAAGGGTATGGTGTACAGCACTGTGCAGACACACTGAAACAGTTTTATACTGTAGAGAAGGAGAAGCAGACAGCCTCAAAAACTAGAGAAATGTAAAAATATAAACCTTGTGTTTAAAGTTGAGTGTTATATTCCAGACTAATGTTAAACGATTGTAATGTCTTTTTTATCAGCTCAACCAAACTGCTGTTTAAGACTGAACCAAACTTTTACAAAACATTTCCAAGTTTTCCAGTTGCACTTTTAAAGTTGAGGTTGATGATGTACAAAGCACAGCTTGGTTTCCAAACTGCATTTCAATTTAGCTTGATTTTAGATCAAGATTAAACATGTATTTAGTTTTACTTATATATTTAAGACAAAAGGTCACTTGTGTTTGTAATTGTTTTCTAACGCATTTTCTGTTTAAAGGACAATTCTGGCGTAAAACGAACCTAGGGGTCTTTGTTTTCATGCAGTGCTATTTTGAGCCTTTTTAGTGGTATAAAATAACGATTTGTTTTTACTTTCCCTGTGACCTGAATACTAGCGTTGTAAGCTAATCAGCGGTCCGTGCTAGCTTGTTTCGAGCTACAAACACATTCGATTAGCATGAAAACATGTCCCAGAGAACGATCGAGTGGGTACACATCTGTTATTAACCCCTAGGTTAATTTTACACCGGAATTGTCCTTTAATGTTGGTCATATTTTTTTAACTTACTGATACTGTACACACTGTATGCCTACGGCCTCCCATACCACACCTTGTAATGCTTTGTATTGTTCATTTACATAACACACACACACACACACACACTGAAATAGCACAAGGGGTAAATAAAGAAAGGAAAATATTTCTTTCTGTTTATTCATCAGCTTTCTTAAACATGGGGTCAAGAGTATGTGGTCACCTTGACAAATTATGGCTGGTTATATCAGTGTAACATTCTGTGATCTTCTTCATGCATCTTTAGCTCTTCTGAAATGTCTTCTGCTTTAAAACAAGGAAAAACTGGCAGATTAAAGCAAGTTCAAATTTTTCCGTTGTCTCACAGCTATTTTACATGATCCATATTATTACGACACTAAAAACAATTAGTTACAAAATAAAATATTTGAAGAAAGAAAACTATGACGGTACTGTCAACTCTTTTTTAGCAATTTACTGCCAAAATATAGACCGCTCTGCATTCTTTTCACATATGACAAAAGTGCATTTTACATTCTGCAGACTTTTACATTATCCTTCATTTTTTTTCACTCATAACAAAAAACATGACTTCTTACAGTACTATCATCCTTAGCACAAAATACCAGCAAAATACTTTGTTTTTACTGTTGACATACTATATTTCTTTCTCTTATTTCAACACTCATTCAGAATACTATGTAAAACTGTCAGTGGCATAATTTGCAGTATTCAGAGAAAAGTCACCAAGCACTCCTATAATTCTCATTTTCTTTTGCTGCACCACATTGCTTATGTTTTCTGCATTAATGGATGAGAGTCTCAGTGCTACAGATAGAGATTTTTTTTCTTAGTAGAGCGCTGCCTGTTGCAGAGGTATGAGCAAATTCATTTCTGATTGGCCATGTTCTCTATGTGTTTATAAGCATCTTCTCGTTGATTTAGTCCTTACTGATGGGCAGTTCTGCTGCTAATGGTCACCTGCTGATGGTCGCTGCTATCAGAGGGAGCAGAGCTGCTGTTAGAGGACTGGAGAGGCGTGTTGCTGAACCACACTCCATGGCATTTTCCTGCAAAAGACACAGTCATGGGTGATACAGATGAAGCTATTCAGTGTTATGATGTTGAATGTTAACAGGGTGGATATGATTTTATCTGGCAAAGACAGTAGTTGGTGCTAATAGATGTAAATGTTTGGTTGTTGAGGATTTCCGTAATGTTTCGTAGAGGTTGTAAACAAGCAAAGAGTTAAGCTAATTTATCTAAACCACTATATGTTGAGGTAAAAGCAAAAGGAAACACACCTGTAATATTGTTAATAATCCCTCATTGCAAAAGTAAATTGTGCACGTTTGGTACGGCTACAGTTAGTAATTTGGTCTGTAAACATTGGGTGATCATTTTACCATTCACCTTTTTTTATTCATCCAAATAAGTTTGCTAACCTCAGGGTTTATTTAAAACCAGTATGACTGCCTACTTGCCCCGTTGGACTTCTTTTTAACAATATTGCTAACAAGGCGGCTGGCATCTCCCCTCATCTCCCCTTAAATCGCCTACTGCTTATATGCAGACAAACACATGTCCTCATACCTCAGGATGGAAAGGATGGCATGATTCAGGCTTTTTTCTGTCCTTCTGAAACTTCAGTCTGTCACATTTAAGTGACTCGTTGTGTTCAAAGGCGTCAAGGATGTAAATAAATGAACAGAACGTGCTTATAAATTCAGCGCTTCACCAACATAAACGCATTGAATCCTAAGGAAGATATAATATAATTCTCACATTAAGTAACTGTACAAATATTCTTAGGATCTACTTTCTGCATCTGTGTTACATCTCAAAAGGATATACATGATCTCGATGGGATCCATGGTTACTGGAGGAGAACTGCTGCAGTCACACTTATTGTCCACAACAACCATGAAGAGGTTGCTGCTGGGAATCTGCTGTATGACAAAAGATCTGCAGCCCAAACAGAGACAGGAATTGAAAGAATATGAATAGTAGCAGACCGAACATCTACTGATCAATACGGATAGATATTGTTAGGAAAAGTGATGATTATTTTATGATTCACTGTGTTTACATTGGCCTGAAGCAGTACCTGATACAGCCCTCACAGTCAATGTTGCCTGTTGTTTCTTTGATGGTGCGTTCGGAAACAAAGGCAGGGTATTCTGTATCACACGGCACCATCATGGTTTTACCCCGAGATCTCTGAGCTGAACGTGTGAAAAAGCAAATTCAATTGAACTGCAGCATGTTAACAAAACCACAGATAATTAGAGAGGGTTTCCAGTTTCCTTCTCATACTTTCTCTCTAACACATACAGTACACACTTGTCATGATGGTTAACTACAGTTACCTTTAACTGAAAGATCCACATTCCACCAGCTGTACAGATTAAATTCGAGCAGAAAACTTAAGAGAAAAAACACAAAAATCATATTAAAACAAATGTTTCCAGTGACAGTTATGAGAACATTTTAATTAATATCAGTTAACACAAGGATACAAATTATTCAATATTAACTAATGTCTTTATTAAAAGGGTATAGTTAATGAGAGAATTAATTCTTTTTTTATTCATAGCACAATATATAAGTATTAAGTAACCATTAACCATTGTATATTGTTACTTGTTGACATGCTGGCTTATGAAGTAATATTAGTACATAGTTGATAGGATGTAATATGTAAATGCCTTTATAAGTGAAAACATGTTTTAAAATGTTTATTAAAAGGTGATGATTATTAACATTTTGTTCTTTTCAAATACTAACTATTATTAATCAATATACCTTTAACACCGCATTGTGTACATCATACATGTTTTTGTGTTATTCTTACATGACAAGTTCAGTCAGGAGCCACTTAACAACAGTGAAGGGCTAAAAGAGAGAGAAAAGCATATTATGTTAGAACGTGAAATGAAATGAAAAAATGTTTGGGTTTGTTTAAATGTCAAAGTTCCTTTCGAGACTGTGCTCTCTCCCGATGAGAGCAAAGAGCGTCGACCACAAACTCTGAGAGAGGTTTCGAGGTCTATGCTACGATGGTTTTAACTCAGGTCATACAAATGTAGATGGAGCCTACAGTAGTGAACCGCAGATGATAAAAGTATTGCGTCTAATGTCTATACATCTACCAGCTGATGTTGTGTCTTACGTCTGACAGAGTGCGTGCACTGTCGCTGCTCCCAGCGTAGTCTTTGCAAAGGGCCTGGTAATCATACAGCATGATCCTGCAACACAAACCGAGCAGCGCACGTTGTTATAACCACATAATCAAATGATGTTTGTAACAACATGATTTTAAAGTCAGGTTAAATGTATCAGTTCAGGGCTCAGGGAAATGTTATGTTGTGTCTCAGACCTTTTAAATGACCCCATTTGGAGAAGTTTGTTCATAACAGCACCCTCCACCTCCCCAAAGAAGAGCCCTGTCTGAGAGAGAAGTTATGTCAAAGCACACAGGCACATAGCTTTACACATACACTGGGTGGACAAAATAATAGGAACATCAGATGAAAAGACTTAATCTTGTAACTAAGTAAGTTGTGATTCAAGTTTTTTTTTTGGTTTCAAAACTTCACAAATTGCATCAGTAGAGAAACTGCTTTTTTATTTCAGGGCTGCTGTTACAGTATAGGAAGCCATCTTGTAGGAGTCAGTGTGTTATATTATCACATCTAAACATTATTGAATCTCTCTGGGATGTTCTGAAGTGCAAAATGCAAAGGCCTTTAGCTATCCTATTTGGATTTATGACTCAGTGTTGCGCTATACACATTCATGACTTGTGGGAAAACATTGGAGCAGTTAAGGTGTGTGTGTGTGTGTGTGTGTGTGTGTGTGTGTGTGTGTGTGTGATGTTTAGGTGTTTCCATTATTTCAACCTTTGTTTTATAGATGCAAACATGCATACACAGACATGCACACCGTACCTGAGATTGCTCCTCTGTGACAAGAATGAAGCCATTGTTGTCAATGAGATAACAGTTAATGTCCTGTCAGAAGGGCAAATAAAACATTAGTGTATTTTAACAAAACAACCTGACAAGAAAATTCAAAAAGCCAGAGTTATGTGACTGTTCTTACCGCGTTATCACAGCTAATGCTACATTTTCCATCCAGAGCTGTACACTGAGCACAAAACAAAGTCATTAAGCTTCACACCTATTCAGGGAGCTCATGTTGTTGTAAAACATGCTGCAGTAGATGATGATGTGTAGCTACCTGTCTGCAGGCAGTCCAAAACTTCCTCTGAAAGAATTCGAGCTTCATCTGGATCCCCACAGCTGAGCACAAGACCAATCACATGAGCTACTGCATCATATCCAAAAGTAAGTCTTAACATGAAGATAATAATGATATGATAGATGGTTTAGAGGTTGTTACCTGCAACAATTGGAGACTTTCTATCATCGAGGAGCTGAATTGCTGTGCTGGCCAAAACCACACTCTTATTTTCTAAAGCTAGAGAGAAAGAGCAGAGAATAAACTTACACTTTCTGCTCACTAGATGGTGCCCTTTACTCAGCAACCTGATTTGGCAGGCTCAAAAGAAACCGCAGTACCAGTTTATTTCATTACAGTAATGTCCAGTCAGAGCTTTTACTACAGCCAGATGACTCTAAAAACTCTGAAATGGGTGCTGTGATGGGAACATTTCAGGTTATGAGTGGATGCAGTCATCATTTACAGAGGAAAGGTGGTAAATGTCCCGCAGAGTGAAGCTGAATTCTCCATCTACGAGCAGACAGAGCATGGGCCACATCAACTGCATAAAAGCTGTAAGGGAGGTGAGCTTCCTATCACATAGAGCACATCCTATCAGCGGAAACCAGTAAAAACCACAGTCCATAACAGAAAGAGGGACATAGAGAAAGACTGATTAAGATATTAAAATGGTGAAGGACCAAAGCAACCAGACGAACTTCCCTGAAAAATAATGTATATATTTGCTGCACTCAATAATTAAGATGTTCTTATATAACGTAGATGTAAGATGCAGATTATTTAGCAGCAATAGGCAGATAAAATTACTTTCTTTGTGCGGCACAGGGAAGTTTTATTTTGAACTGCACACTTGAGCTTCTATCTCTATCTCTGGTTCTGTTCTGCATACCTGTGCTGAATGGTATGGAGTAGAGAAATGTGCCGGGGACCTGCTCTGCAGCTCTCTTATACCACAGTGGGAAGTGATCAGCATTAAACACACCCTCCTTGTCCTCAGCTGTCAGGAAATCTCTGAGGAAGCACATAAAATTGAGGCGAGGAGCAAAGGATTAGATTTATCAAGCACAATCACAGCCTCGCCTCGTGCTGTAAGTATAATTAGAGCGATGTTGAGCAGCGGGACTCACTGATTGGATAGCTGATCGGCAGGTACAAACAGGTTGGTCCTCGACAGGCCGGTGCGTGTACCCAGGAAGGCAATCTCCACTCCTTTGTCTGAGTTCCTGTGGGTATATGCAGGAGCAGTAGAACACATCTGTACATTCTT
Organism: Perca flavescens; assembly: GCF_004354835.1. NCBI lineage: Eukaryota > Metazoa > Chordata > Actinopteri > Perciformes > Percidae > Perca > Perca flavescens. Next base: position 24,451,689 of record NC_041334.1, on the reverse strand, counting down.
TCTGAATGCTTTCCCTGAACATTCCTGACTGAAAAGTCTAAACACAATTTTACAATGCCATATGTAATTTGGGTTTTACTTTTAAATTTATGGTGTGGAATATTTATGAATGTATTTATGCAGTGTGAGTCGGATCTGGTGCTGATTAAACTGAATGGTAAATAGAGGAAAGTACTTGACGCAGCTGATGTGGCTCTCAAAATACCACATTAAATGAGTTCTTCTCAAACATTTATAATTTTATAAGCTAAATTATTGATGAAATAACAACAAATGTATATTCAAAAGATGAATCTAAGTGGCCGGGTTCGATCAGTGGGTAGAGCAGGCGCACGTAAACATAGAGGTTTATGCCTCGACGCAAAGGTTCAGGGTTCGAATCCAACCTGTGACGATTTCCTGCATGTCGTCCCCCTTTCTCACCTAGCTGTCCTATCCATTAAAGGTGGAAAAGCCCAAAAAAATAATAATAAAAAAAGATGAATCTAAAATGATAATAACCTTTAGTTATACTGTAAAGCCTTATATGACACATACACATCAAACGTCCATTTTAAGACTTTAAATTAATTAATATGTATACCAGGACATTATAATAGGATTCAGAGTTTAAAAGGATAAGTTCTTAAAATAGCACTCATATGTCCACGCAGTTTTTTGTCACTGTGCTTGTTTTCTCCTGTTCATTCAGTCTGTGAAAAAACACCCCTTCCTAATATCATGTATCATATCATCTCCCAAAGTTCTCTTTGTGTTACCCTCCGTCCACCAGTGCACAGCAAGGAAACTGTGTCTGGGTAAACACACAGAGATAAGGCTGTAACTTTTGGAAGACTGATTAAGCCCCATCTCTTACACTGAGATTGCTTTAAGAAGGGAACAATAAAGTGACTAACAGTTCTTTCAATGTACATAATGTGTATGTTAGTATCATTAATGGTAAAGAGATAAAGTTATAGAGTTTCTGTAAACAAATGTAGGTGCCGCTTTCTAAAAAGGCATATAAAGGGTATGTAACGATTGCCTTTGTTAATGGTTATTAATGCCTTATAAATCAGTTATACGCCATTAATAAGAATCACTTTGGGTTGCCAGTTTGTAAGCTTCTTTCTACTTGATCATGAAAACTTATTATTACCATTTACATAGCAGACTTGATGGATTATTATAAGTACATTTCATTCACGACTTGCAAACATTTATGATTGCTGATGACTTACAAACATTTACTGCTGGCTTATTAGAAAACTTTAATGACACCCTTCATTAATGACTTGAAAGTGGTACCAAAAATGTTCTTACTCTGACTTGTTGAGGGCCAGTCCAGTCCAGTAGGCCTCCAGTGGAGCAGTGACCACAGCATCAAATAACACCTCCTGGATCAGCTCTCGGTCACCTGCAGAGTGTTATTTAAAAACCTAAAACATCCATCTCTTTTGTAACAATACATTTTTTGTGTGTATTATATTCATTCATATTAGAATTAGAATTTGATGAGAGATAAAACAGAGTCCATGTAGTGTAGTTTATTCAGGTGTGACTCAGATGTCTCTTACATCTGAGGTGTGGTCTGCGGCCCGTCATGAAGAGCTTGATGGCTTGAATCTGGGTCAGGTGACGGTGCTCGTGCTGCTCTTCTGTGTTGCAGTAAGTCCTATGGTGCAAACAGAGCCACACTGTTACATCACAGGCCTCACTGTGTGATGATCACAGAGGGATAACCTACATAACGCATGAATGCCCGCTCCCATAACCCCAGTGTTACCATTCATTTGCCAGGGCGACATCTGGCTGTTCCAGATCACGGAGCCCTGAAAAACACAAGTCAGTAACGCTTCAGCAATGCCAGCCTGGGTAGACGAATACAATAAGCCCTCCCAAACAAGCAAGTCAGATTGAAATGCATCTCACTGTATTTAGGCTTTTGTTAACAGAGTAAATGACAGAGTTGGAGTGACATACCGGCTTCAACTGATACATTTCCTCGGAAGAAGTACTTCCCCTGACCTCTGGAGAGAGCCACTCCGACACTGGAGATGCAGACAGAGGTGAAAATCAACATTTAACTGTAACCAAGACATAAACGGACAGAAAGTCGTTTTAGGAATGTAATGAAACTTTTTTTTCTCCACCTGAATGGTGTTCCTTTGATGTCAGTGAAGTAATAGTCATTGTGCATCTTCAGGACACGCCGCTAAAAGAGCAGAAAAGAAGTGCAGATGAGATTTACACCTTGAGTCTCGAGACAACGGAGAGAACAAGCCTTATCTGATAGAGAGACATCTTTATCTGCAGCCTCACCCCTCTATCCACCGTCTTCTTCACCTCCATAGAGAAAGTCCCTGTCCTCCTGTTCACCATAGCGTTGCGTAGCTGATAGATAAAGCACACAAAGAGGCACATGGAGCAGAGAAGTCGAGGCCGGATCAGTGATCCAGCAGCCTGGATGTGGCTGGCATTTTGCTACAGTAGGATACTGAAAACAGAGTCGCACCTTGTTGATTCTTAGGGTTAATTTGAAATAATAGATAATTTACTGGACAAACTAACTAATGGACATGCAGTCCAGTAACAATGTGAAATCAAGGAATTGTGTCAATTGCAGTCACACAATGTTGCATGTAATCCAAAGTACATCTATTGTTTCATATTGTAGACTGAATAATGACTTGTCCTTCCATAGAACATTGTTTTTTTAGGAATTTAACACATACAAAATCATCTTTGTCTTCCCATTCCACCTCAGAGAGATCCACGCTGCTGTAGTTGGGCTTCCTCCTCTTCTGACTGCCCTGATACTGCACAGAGAAACACAATATACACAATTTAATGATCAATTAATTTTATTTTGACAAACCACGGCTTAAGCATGTCTGTCTGCTACTCTAGCCTGACCCATTTGGGAAATCTGCATGTGACACACAATTTTCAAATCTATGAGCATGATATTAAAGAAATAAATCTATTTGGAAAGGTGTCACTGTAATCTGTCTTTTGTGTTTCAATGTCAACATGAAGACTTGCTGTATGATCTTATTTATCAAGCCTTGTTATGGAGGTTTTGTTGTGTAATTATTTAACAAATCGTCTGTGAAATTAACACCACTGTCAGGTAAATTAAAATCATTAACATGATTGATAGGAAATCCAAGCTTAAACAAGTCTATATTGATGCATTGAACTGTACATGTCAAACTCTGCTAATGTATGTTGTCTGGTCCACAAGAAACAAGTCAATGATACAACCACAGCACAGTTTTAGCCACAAAGAGACGCTCACAAAAAACAACAAAGACCACACACACACACACAGTTGCACAGAGAGGAACAGCACTAACACTGGCACACACAGATCCATTAGCACAGCCATAGCTCCTGAGGAACCAACGGTCCCAGGGCAAGCGGCTGTGGTCTCTGCCAGCGAGTGTTAAGTTACCTCTGGGAAATCTCAGGCCGGCCAGCCCTATGAGTGGCCTTTATCCCTGCATGCATACATCAAAGGAAAAGGTGGGGATTACAGACTATACGAGCCCATTTAGCCTCCTAACTAGATAACACATTTGTCTCTGTGTGCCCTCAATAATGGAGGCTTTCAGTTCATCATTTCCATTATTTATACAATTGCATGGACAAAACAAAAAGAAAAACATGGTAAAGTCAGGGAATGCTGTGAGACTGTTCTGGTGTAAAAGTAACGTTAAGAAACTGAGTTACCAAAGGCCTGAGGTCCGGATGTGTCAGGACGTAGCCATTGTTTGTTATAGCAAATGCGTACCCATGGATTCCTAACTAGAGACACAACATGAGATACAGAGAAGAAGAAGAAGAAGAAGAAGAAGAAGAAGAAGAAGAAGAAGAAGAAGAAAAAAGCATATTAATACATATTTTTTATTCAAAGCAAAAGTACAAGAAGATCACAGCTGATTGTACCATATGTTTAGGGATGAGCTTCATCAGCTCCTGCAGAGGGATGTCTGTTCCTACGACCCCCAACAGAATACCCTGGTTCTTCTGCATGAAGAGATTCAAAACACACACACAACTTTAGAGGAAATATGCATGAATATTTACTTAGCAGTGGTGGAAGAAGTACTCAGATCCAGGTACCAATACCACAACAAGTGAGTAAAAGTACATCAGTATTATCAGCAAAATGTAAAGATTTAAAAGTAAATGTTCTCGTTACATAAAAAAAAAAAGCCCCTGTCACGGATGTCATTGTATATGACATTATTAAAAAATACTAATTCATCAATCTGTAAGCAGCATTTTACTGTTGCAACTGATCAAGGGGTAGCTAGTTTTAACCACTTCATATACTGTAAGGTAGTTTAGTCAAAAAGTAAATCAAATTTATAATAATTTTCTAGACTTTTTTTCCATACTCTACGTTTTGTGAATTATTTAATAATTGTACCTCTTTGGGCCTTGGAGAGTTGTTTAAATGAAACCAAACGAGAAGTTTAGAGGAGAAATGTCTCTTTGGTGGAACTGCTAACAACTAAAAGACATCTGAAATGTGACAATAAGCCCCAGCAAGATTTATTTGTAAAGGGTCACAAGCTAAAAAGGTTGGGAGCCATTCATTTATTCTTTAACAATGTATTTAATTTAATAATATCATCATATCTCTTTTTTGTAAAATCTTAATCTGAAAAGTAAGAAACTAAGTAACTTTAGATGTAAATATGCATATATTATATAAATGTAGGAGTAAAAAGTACACCATGAAATTTAGTGAAATAGAAAGTAGCAAAAAATGGAAATACTCATGTAAAGTATGTCAAAATTATACTTAAATACAGTACTTGAGTAAATGTACTTATTTCTACCATCATGTGAGTCAATGACTCACTCACTTACCGTTTCATTCTTTGTGCTGAAGACAGGCATGGCTACTGTAGTCGTCAGACTTGGGCCTGCTTTGTTTTTCAACTGAAAAAAAGAAGGAATTTCTGTTTGTTGAATGCTGCTATTTGAACTGAGCAATCCCACTGAGAGTGGTGTCAGCGTGTTCTTACATCAGGTTGGTAAGCATTAGTCAAAAAGCAAAAGCAAAAACTGCACAGAGAAAGACACACATTTAAACTATATTCTTATACCTACAGAACAAAGATGATATATTTTGTCCTTTTGCTACTGCAGCAACTACTACAGAAGAAATGCTATTAATGATGTTAAAACAATAATTTTATTCATAAACAAAATGTCATCTAGACTCAATCATATAAGAATGTAAAATTTAAAAGAAAAAGAACAGCTGCCATGGAAATGTTAATCAATGTTGCCGGGTGAAAAAGCACTTGACTCCTGACACTTTTTTCCACATAGTACAGTAGCTAATTACCAGTGAACAGGCAGCCTAATTGACATGAAATTCAATTTAAAATGTCCAAATATTAAAGAGAGAGCATGGGTTATTCAGCAGGGAATAACAGCTTCAGGACTTGACAATAATGAAGGCAAAAGTGGTTACAAATTCAGTAGTAGGGAATACAAACAACAGGCAGAATCTGTTAAAAGCCGCCTCAACATGAATTCCTGCAGAATCATACAGGATCCTGGTCGCAGCCTTTCAGTTGTCAAACCAGAACCGAGTGAGTCTCACGTGGGGTCAGTTCAGTAGGATAAAGGCTGACATTATTAAGCACATGAGCGCTGTTAAAGTAGGTCTGCTATTCCCTCACCTCGTGAGTTGACACAGCTGAGTGTGCCTACGTCCCTGTTTTTGGGTGTGTGTGTGTGTGTGTGCGTGTGCATGTGTAGTTGATGTTCATTTGTGTATGTGCATGCATATGAAGCAAACGAGCCGTGAACTGCAGTGTGTACTATCTAGCTTGACAAAATGAAGAATGGCGGGTCCTTAAATTCATCACACAATGGAAGTAGAAACTGGACTGCTTCAGTCCACACACAAACACACACACACACACACACACACACACACACACACACACACACACACACACACACACACACACACACACACACACACACACAGGTCAGGTAAAGCCACAGACGCCTAACCACATCCCCCCCATCCCTCTCCCTTTCTTGGTCTCCCCTCCAATGTCAGTTTTATTATGGGCTTTAGGAGATAAAATGCAATGATCCACAGAATGATGAATGGTGTGTCTGAGGCTGAGATACAAGAGCACACACTCCAGAGGACAATCTCCCAACCCTTCTGTGTGAGTGTGTGTGTGAGTGTGTGTGTGTCTGTGTTTTAGTGTATGCATGCTCATTGTCTCCATACTGAGAGAGGTACAATAAATGCTCCTCTATTGCTCCTGCCCCTCAGAGAGCCTCTCCTCACTTTAAACTTGTTAAAGAAAATAAAAAAAAAGCATAATGTTGAAAAGGCAATAAGCAGCTATTTAACCTCTCAGGTCACTTCGTTATACAACATGACTCAAATTTGAGTCCCAGTGGAAACCTTTCATAACCTGCCCGTGATCTCCTTTCTGATCCTAGTTCAGAGCTACTTCCTACAGCATCTGTTCAATTATTTTATGATAAGAATAAGAATAACACAATTGTTTTATTAACATGATTCTACCTGCGAGCACGCAAACATCACATGAAGATATTTACCTTATGAGCCTGGGAAAGCTGAAATGAAAGAAAAGATGCATAAAGATTGAATTGTTCAGTGGATTAAAGCCTTCACATTGTGCATTGACTTTGTGGACGCAGATGTACGACAGAGGGGGGGGAGACCAATGCAGATTAATGAACCTCATAATGAGGAATCATTCCAGCAGCATGAAGAGTAATGATGAGAAAGCACACCCACACGTGTGCATGCTTACTGTACGGCACAGGAATGGACAAAATAACGTGGATCCTGCAACAATCACAAACTACAGCCCCTAAAAGTGGAATCAAAGCATTTTGCTGCACTGTACGCACACGCATGCAGTCTCACTCATATACAAATGGGAATTGGGAGAACTAATAACTTGAAGTAAAGCACTGTAAAACACTCACAGCACTGTCCACGTAAGCTTCAGTCCACACTGTGTCGTGCTCGTGGTCAATAACCTTTGGGCGGCTCATGACGTGAAGATACCTCATCACGTTCTCCTGAACGTCTGCTAAGGTGGAGATCTGACTGAAATACCCTGCAATTAAACACATATTAACCTAAAATGAGGCACAGCATACATAATGTGTAGTCCTACATGTATTCTGACTATTTAAGACAACACATAAAAATATTTTACATTTTACATTATACAACTGATATCCAGTGGTAAAAAAAAGAAGTATATGATCAGCAATGTTTAGTCCTGCATCTGAAACTTAAACAAAAGTACTATCAGCAAACAGGGCTGTAGCTAGGATTTTAGAAATACTGAAGTCATGAGTCCAAGTTTCCCCAAAGCACTTACCCCTTAACAACATTTCGTAATTTGCAGCTAATTTCCCTGACATTACTGCACTGCACTGAACGACTCTGGAAACAGGTTTCCAGTGGTTCAGTTTACACTGACACGGGAGTCACTTGACTTGTGTCAGCTCCTGCTGTTGCTGACAATGCTTCATATCGGACATGTAAGGTTATTCCACATTGGGGGTCTGTATGGGGTAGGATTTTTGGGGCTTTCCCTTTTTTCAGTTTTCCTGCCTGTGACTTTCCCTTCCAGAGGGCACTCATCCAGAGCGTTGACACGTGGGAGCCATCAGCAGCGAGCAGCCAAGGGGGAGACACTCTGACAGGAAGAGGGATTAGAGCGGATTGACCTCTGACCCCCCCCAAGTGCCACTTCATTGCCTCTTGGCAGAAAGAGTCTGAGCCAGCACACACACATAACATACGCATACACAGCCAAACCACACGGAGACCTTCACATCCTCAACCATCATCACATTGCTCCACAGGAGCAACACATCAGCCTACACTCGACACTAGCTGTCTTGAGAAGTGTTTGTCAAAAAAGTCCCAAACCTTTGTTGGCACAAGCCATCCATTTGAGGTTATCAGCAAATGCAGACTCTCGTCCAATCAGGTACGGGAATATTCGCACCTGTGCAGAGGACACATAGATGTCGACAGTTTCAAAGATGGAAGGATTGAAAAAACATGCAAAGTGATGTGTCTCCTTAGGACTTTATCTCCCTGTCCTGATTCTATCAGGCTTTGGAGCAAGAAGTATAGGTGCATGCTTTTAAATTCTCATGCAAAAGCACTAAGCATTAAGCTGCTTTTCCAGCTCTTTTTTTTCTGCCATTCTTTACCTTTTTCAGTCCACCTTTGTCAGTTTTTTAACAGTAAGTTATGGCTTTTTTTTGTTTCTTTGCAGTTCATTTTTTTTCTTTTGTTGGGGGTTTGGCATGAGGGCATGTTCCATTCTCCTTTTAAAGAACGCTGTGTGACACTTTGCCAAACCTGCACGGCTCATTGGCTCCAGATGCTTTGCTAAGCATGAAGCATATAGAAAACAGTGAATGGCTGCCATATAGCGGCCCTGAGGGTGTATGAGGGGGGATGGGGTCTCCTGCCAAATATCCTGCCAAACACTGCCAACACACACATGCTTGATAGGACTGAACAACCGCCCCTGAGCTGTTGTTTTATCGCTTTTTGAGTGGCACAGCAGTCCATTCCATTTCAATTGCATTTCGGTCTTACAATGGAAGGCTAACAAAAGATTTTAAAAACCATCGTTGAGTCCAGGAAGAAAAGTGGGAAGAGCACAGCAGTGAGGGGACGAAGAGAGCCTTTCAGACTGAGCTGCTTGCACTGTACACACTCTACCCTTGGAAGCAGTTTATTCCCCATGTATTATTCTATGTGGGGGGAAATATTGCTCTGTAATGCGTCAACATGTTGAAAATCATCATATTGACATGGATTGTAAATTACAGAGTTATGAGTGGTGATGAAGTAAGAAACCAATTCCTCATAACGTAAAGACAGGAGCTCCAGCTGGCATAAGGTATTAAAATGTACATGTATCCCAACTGGAAAAAAAGTGCAGAGCAAGCACAATGTTTTTAAAAAGGACATGGTTAACATTGAACATTAGGCACTGTGAGGAACAGTGGAGAAAGGGAAAGAAAGAAAGAGAGAGCCTCACCTTTCTTTCTGGCCAATTGTACTTCTCAAAAACGTCGTCATACATTTCAGTCGCCCCGTCAGTCACAAGCATTATGGCCTGGCTGCACAGACTGCCATGTCCAGTCTGATTAAACTGCAGAAAGAGAAAAAACACATTGAGATATAAATTCACAACACAAATAATATACAGTATGGGTTGTTATTTAAACATTAAACAAACAGAGCTGTCTGTTTCCACTGTATATGTTGATGATGATGATGATGATGATGATGACTGATAAGGCAGCTGTGCAGCCATCAGTCAATAAGATACAGATAATGTCTTGGTAAATAAACCTGAGTGTGGTACACTTTATTCTGATGCCAGAAGATGCATCGCAGTAATTAAGTGGTTCATTGACTTGTAACGTAGAGGAAGAGGAGGATGTAGTGACACAATCACACAGGATGAAAACTGCTGAGCACCGCTACTCTCAAATCACAAAGGCCGAGCATCAGGAGGCCTCTCTTGAGAAAATCATCTGACAACCATATTTTTGAGGGTCTTAAAATTTCGTATTGGCTAGGCACTTGCATGACACAATAAACAAATGTCTAATATCTAGAATTTCTATGTTCACTTATATAAATATAAATAAATAACTCTAAAGTAAGATAATCAGCCACAATTATTATTATATTTTGATATAATGAAATGTTAATTGTTTTGCTGATTATTTTTTATTAATTTTCTTTTTTTACAGGAAAGATTTTGGCTTGTCACGGTAGTGAAAGCACAGCTGTTATTAATGACATTAACGATGGCTCTGTTCCATTATGTGTCCCAGTAGTCAGTGACAGTTAGCCAGCATGCACAGTACCAGGACCCTAAAAACTGAAGCAGCTAAATGGAATTCAACCATCATTAATTTACTTATTTACACCTGTGCTTTAAGATGTCAAAATAGCTTCTGTGCAAGAGGTAGTCCAGTGTGTGACATTCCTCCTGCCGTGAGTGGGCTCTCTTCATCAAGCTCAAGAGGCAACTGGCTGACAATGGAGGGTCGCAGCTCATCTAGTTTCCCTGGGCTACAGTATATGTGATTAACCTCCTCCTTTTCTTTCTTCCTTCAGCTGGTGTCCACCTTGCATCCGTATCTTTTCCTTTTTTCAACACCTCCAAAATGCATTGCTGATTTAAGCATCCTTTTTGTTATGTTTAGTTTAATAAAATACGTTGTTTTAATATATCTCTTACGTGGACTCTCCATTCTCTGAGCCAGAGGGGGATTTTCAGTCTTGGTTTGAATGTATAAAATGACATTTCTTTCAGTAATGAAAGTAAATGGGAATTAGTAAATCTAAATGTTTATGATAAAAGACATAATCAATAACAGGAATCATGAAGTAGTTGATGCTGATACAATCTAATCAACCCCAAGCCCTAGTTGTTTGAGAGATAAATCAATGATCTTGTTCTAATACCATCCAACAAGGGGATGTTGAGGATATTTTATTACACATTTTGTGATTCTCTCATACCATCCGCCGGTGAGAGGGTGAGACTTTACTTTTTTGTATCTCAACACTGCTCTTATGAACATGGTGCAGTGCTCTTCAAGTGAAGCAAGTTTCTTTTTGATTTGGTCTACGATAGGCTGTATTCTGACTTCATTCACTGGGCAGTGGTGTAACAATGCATTTCAGTAGTAGGCTACTGGCTACCTGATTACCATATTCATTGCAGGGCTTTAATTAATCTGACAAATGCAGAGGTAAAAGCTGCAGTCCCTCAGCTTCAGCGATGCAGCCAAAGCTCGCCTGAATACAGGGAGATAAAAGGAGTGCGGTGTGGCTCCTGGCCTTATCTGCTTTGTGTTCCAATCAGCCACGTTATTAATCATCGACATTAATTAGAGCCATTAATCACGATTCAGAATAGATGTGTCTGTGTTTGGAGGGTGGAACAGGGATAGCGCTGGAGCGTTTCGACAGGCGACACACCTCCCAAACGCTTAAATATATATGAATGGAGTGTGCTACTTTTTATGATTAGCTGAGAACATGAGGTTGTACTCGAACACTTCCTGTCACTGAGAATAAATGTGGCTTGTAAAATTAAAGTTTTCCTAATGTTCTGATCAAGTGGAGCCCTTCAGTTAAATGAAAACGAAGTGCATTTGTGATATCTGTGCACAAATACATTATTTTTCCGTCAAATGAATCAATAAATAAATGGATCATTTTGTGATAACTCATGAATACTTAACAGCATTGTCACATAATCAGTAAACAGTAAAAAATATATCGTCACCTTCCTAAAATAAATGCCTAAGTCATTTTTTCAGGTTTTTCAGAAAACACAAAAAATAAAACTGCCTAAGTCACATGCTTGACATAGGCAGTTATACAAGGTGTAGAATCACATGACCTGTTCAACTGAGGATGTAGGCAATTTTACCAGAGGTGGCCAGCACCATGAGGAGATGATTTAGGCAACAAAATCATTTTTGTTAAAAAATGACTTAGGCAATTATTTTAGGAAGGTGACGATATTCAAAATAATTGAATTGGTCTGCTTTGTGATACATCATTTCAGTGGAATATAGACTGGGAAGATTTGTGTTTTCACAGCATCCCTATTAAACCGACAGTCACAGATACAGAGAGGTTTACTGTACTGGAACTTACATCACTCAGGATTGTGAACGCTTCAGCCAGAGCGTCACCCAGCAGCCCAATCCCTTTGGCAAACAGCTTGTCCAGATGTTCGCGGAAATGCTAACAGATAACGATAAAAGTGGAAAAGAAAGGTTTTAAACATTAATCACATGAATTAACCTGATACAATATACTGTATTCATTACATGTCAGTTTGATTGCGACTCACGTCTTTATTGGTTCTGTCGGCTCGGATCAGCGTGCCATTCAAACAAGGCTCCACATAGTGGATCTCCTGATTATACTGTGGAAATGCAAATTACAGATTAGTATTTTCCATGGAACACTGAGCTCCAGTTATCTGAAATACTTCAGTAAAGATGTTGTTGTTAAGATAATAGACAGGAATAGACACAGATATAGGACATAAACTGTAAATGACTAAACTAAAACTTACTGCAATGATGTTGAAGAAGTCGTCCTCTCCAAGTGTATCTAATATGGAGGAGACAGTCTGCCTGGCGATGGTCAGCCTCAGTCCTTTCATGCTTCCACTAACATCGACTAAGATAACAACATCTTTTGGAGATGTTGCTGCCTGAATGTACCTGAAATATACAAATATGTTAAATTACACATTTTGATACCTTGTTGCAAAATAAGAAAAAAGAAACAATAGCAATACATTTAGTCTAGTATGTAGTAGTCTTGCTTTGCCAGACCTTCCTCCACAGCGCTGCAGAGGAGGGTCTGGCTAGTCCACACAGCATTCCAGGATGGGAGAAAAACATGCTCTGGTTTATTGGCATTTCTTTAAACCAATCACAATCATCATGAGCAACGCTAAGCTCCACATGGAGCCACGGTGTCACTGCAAAATAGCCTCTGGAAGGAACTTGTTTTGGTGGAACGTGTATGTTCAATAGTTGTTTTAGTCGTGCAAGAGAAAACTCAGATTGGACAGATAGTCTAGCTAGCTGTCTGGATTTACCTTGCAGAGATCTGAGGAGCAGTTAACCATATTCCACATAAATCGACCGGAGTATAAAATTCCAACACAAAGAAGTGGAAGGAAATGGACATCGGACGAAAAGACATGCATCTGTCAGATCCCGGAAGTGGAACGTGGTGGATATAGACTAAGTATGTAGAGGCTTACCACTTCCTGTTTCTACAGTCAAAGCCAATAACACCATGTTCATCTGGATGCCATTTTACTCCTGTGAAATAGAAGGAATTGGAAGTCAATTAAAGTGCTCATATTAATTTTCAGGTTCATACTTGTATTTAGAGGTTGTACTTGAACAGGTTTACATGGTTTAATTTTCAAAAAACACCATATTTTTTATGTACTGCACATTGCTGCAGCTCCTCCTTTCACCCTGTGTGTTGAGCTCTCTGTTTTAGCTACCGAATGAGGCATCACACATCTATCCCATCTTTGTTGGGAGTCACACCTGTGCAGTACCTAGGTAAGGACTACCAGCCAGTCAGAAGCAGAGTATGAGGGCTTGCCACACTAGCAGCTAGGCGAGCATTATAACGTGTGTTACAAAGTGACAAGCGTTCGTCACGGAAGCAAAGGCTGGACTACAATAGAGATGTTTGGAGCAGTTTGTGAACAGTGTTTTCTGTTGGAGATGGTAAGTCCCTTTGGGGTGGACTTTGGGCTTTTTCACTCTGTAAACCTATTACATGCACAAAAAAGATATATAACACAATAAAGGAAAGGGAAAAGCCAAAAAGCATAATATGAACACTTTAAGAGAAAATAACAGAAAACAGAAAATAGCATTTCTGAGTGGATAAACACAAGCAAACTGCCATAGGATATATATGTCAATGCGCTGCACCATGTTATTATACTGTACAGTGTCAGCTGTTCTGTGCTGTTGTATGTACGAAGCTTACTGTAGGCATTAAAATTACCACAAAAAATGAACACATTCACAGGGAGGTTACTAACAATGCTTTTATGTTTAAAAAGTCATTGGCTTGCAAATTGGTGACCATTAATTTTGTTTTGGATGTATTGAACAAGAACCCTAGTCAGTAGTGGAAGAAGTAATAAGATCCTTCACTTAAGTAAAAGTGAAGGAAAAGCTGTAGTGTGTAGTTTCTGTCTCCCCCATGAGGAATTCTAAGTAAGAAGAAGACAACAACACTGTCGGTGCATTCACATGATACAAGCCTTCCATAATCACGCACGCGGCCCCACCCTTCCTCCACGCAGTTGCTAGTGTGCAAGGAGGACACAGAGGATTAAAAAAAATATGATGGACTCTTCAGAAGAGGTCATTATCTTCACTTGAGCTTCTGCACGGGAAAGTGACCGGACGGCACAATCTTCTGAATATAGCCATACTAAGAAATACAGATAGAGTTGTGTGGAGCTGATAGTCTTAATTAGCTTTGTAGCAGCTCATTTGGCAATGGCTTGAATGTAACGGACGTTCATTAATATCAAAAAGTTACGCACTAAAGCTTTAATAAATATTAACAGAATATTTTTTCAATGTGCTTATTTAGTCATGCATATTTAGGGAAATACTTCAGATTTGAGGGGTTTTAACATGTAGTTGATACTTTGATGTTGTAGTTGATCAAGGCTGAGCTAATTTGAACTGCTTTAAAATCTATCAAAATGCATATTTTATAAACTGATGTTTGGATGTAAATTCTTAATATGAAAGGTAACTGGGAAAAGTGCAATATTCAATATTGCAATATAAAGCAGCATAAAATGGAAGTACTCCAGTAAAGTATGTGTACATCAAAGTGGTACTTAGGTAGTACTTGAGGAACACTGCCTACAGTATAACCTACATACTGGGGGCTATATCTTTATTAATGTTTTCACTCTTTGGATATTGCATATGAGTATGACCAAAACAAGAAGCCAAGAAGAGTTCAGTGAAGTTTGATTTGCAAATAACATGTTAATGATGAATACATTAGTAAAAGGGTGTCACAAAACACTGGTGAAAGAAATCTCTTTTTTTTTATGAATTGCTCCTGATACATTAAACATACAGAGTCCATATCTGTATTAGAATATCATCAGCTGTAGCTCATCTCTGTAGCTTCACTCCAGCACTGCAGTGAGCCGACTGCCTGTTTCATATCATTGTAACAGTCTGATAAGTTTGGTTGGATCCAGCAGCCGCGCTCAGTCCGACTGTAGACTTACACCACCAAATTCTGATTAATTACAGCCTGTATATATGCATCCTCTCTGATGGTCTGTAAAATTACAACATTAGCCAAATTACCCTTTTAGTAATTCGAAATCATTTGTTCGGATCTTTTTTTTTTGTCTTTTTTTCGTGCGCTGATGGCTGATGGCTCCCTTGAGACAAGCCTTTCTTTTACACACACACACACACACACACACACACACACACACACACACACACACACACACACACACACACACACACACACACACAGACTGACAGAGTGACAGAGTGACAGCACTCACCAGGGTACTGCCTGAAGAAACCCTTGGCGCTCCCAAAGTACTGCCAGATTAGTGTTGGGTCTCTTTCAAAATTATCTACAAATACTTTATTCAAAGCCTCGGACCAGTACACTCCGTTCACTATGTCAGGATCTGAGGAGGGAGAGAAACAAGTAAATTAAATGGTGATAATAGTAATCATCCTGGTCACCATTACCGAGTGCACAGTTGACCTTTGTCCCTTATTGACTCCCCTGAAGGAGTTACAATGCCTGTGACTAAATCATCCCCTCCCCTCCTCCTGCTGGACGAGCCTGCCTTTGTGCTGTGAACAGAGTTATGGGGAGTCCATTATGACCAAACAAAAGCAGCCCTGGCAATACACAGGGAAAGGTGACACACTCCGTTAAAAAACAAGAAGCGACTGAAAAGCTAGCGTATACATCTTTCCCACACCCACTCTCGGCAATCTTTCCAGTCTCTTTGAGCGGTCTGCAGTTGCTTTCCCTTTATGTCTGGACTGTTATTGATCCCTCAACTCCACTTCTCCCAGCCCATGACACTGATACAGCTTCAGCTACCATTTCTCATTTTCACCACTTACTTTCCTCTCCTCTCTTCTCCTCCCCATTAATCAGCTCACAGTAGGTAAATCACATTCCCATAATCCTTGTGTGCAGGCTGAGCTCTCACCTTTGTTGTACATGTTGGTGGGCACCTGCACCACACTGAGGCTCAGGTTGACTGATAGGTTATTAAAATGGTCGTTGGGCTCCAGGAGGAACTCTCCTCCCAGCTCTACATTATTGCCCTCCTCGTCCACTTCATTGATCAGCACGGCGTTGAAGTACTCATACTGAGAAAAAGAGTGAATACCCAAATATTTAAAAGCAGTGGTGATATTAATACTTAAAGTATAGGTTCACATTTTTACAAATCTATCTTAAAACAATACTCACATTCCCATATGTATATTTAAAAACTGGGGGAGAAAATCCACAGTCCTTGGTCTGTGCAAAAAGTGCATTCTAAAGTTTAGTCGAAGATTAAATTTGAGCAGTCTGAATTGTCTGAGTATCTTCCAAAGTTACAGTCTTATTCGTATAAATTCTCTCCTCTGACAGTGTTGCGGCCGCGGATGGATAATACCACATAGATGGAATCTGGGACTGATTTTGTCCCCCATCTCTTCATGGCCAGTATAGACAGCACGAACAATTACAGTAACCAAAAACTGTTTCAGTGTGCATATAGGATTTTAAGTATTTTTCACAGATTATTATTCAGATGCCCAATAACATGTGCTTGTTTCTACATCTGTCCTCCTAGCATTATAAGCTGATAATAAGGTCACAGAGAAGTAAGAAAGACTGTGAAATGCAAAATAAAACAAGTGTCACAATAAAACCAGAAAAATAAGGTGTAAATGGTTAAAAAAATGCATGATGGCTTCGCACAATGTGGAAATATTACATTGTGTGTTACATTGCATAGATTTGGAAGAGGTTTTTGTTCTAAATTATTTGCACATACATGCACACACTATTTGGGAGCAATTTGGGTTCAGTGTCTTGCAAGGACGCTTGGACACACATTTTTTAATTAAATAATACATAATACATAATAACAAGTGAGTGTGTGCAGATTTTTTTTTTTTTATTTCTGTTTCGTTTCTTCAGTTCCGTTCAGCTCAGTTTTTCAATGTTCTTAATGTATCAAAATGTGCAACCATTGTAATTGTCACTCGTCAGTGAGGTCTAAGAAGGCCCTGGACGTGCAAGGAGGACTTCATGACTGCCAGTTAAAGGTCTGTCCTCCCTAAAGTGAAACCCAACAGTTTGTCTGTCCTGCCCTTCACCGAGAAGAAAGACTATCCTGTCTGAGCGGCCTCTCTGTGGCCTGTGGTCCTTATTGGCTACACTGAGAGAGAGAGAGAGAGAGAGAGAGAGAGAGAGAGAGAGAGAGAGAGAGAGAGAGAGAGAGAGAGAGAGAGACAGAGAAGGAAGGGGTGGGGGGGGGGAAGATGGGTGATGGACTCTACAGCATCACACTCGAGGGAGGCCGCGTGGGCATCACCATCAAGCAGTCCCTGACAGCTCATACCACGCCTGAGCAGCTCTCTGACGAGCTGCGGCAGGGCGGGGGGTGGTGATGGGGGGGGGTGTTGCTGCAGAGGGGGAGCAGCAGGGGAGAGAAACCTGCACCCTCAGCAGAACTTATAGTGCTGTAGAGAGGCACGTTAACCACCAGGGTTATTACTGTAGAGCAGGCCATGGGACACTGCAGCTCTCTGAGATGCCCCGCTGACTCTACACCACTGCAGTTAGCTGTAGGCCCTGCTGCAGAGATCTGCCCTCCATTATGGGCTGCTGGGACTTACTGTGTACCCACAATCCAATATCTGGAGATGGTGGGTCCCAATAAGCACTGAAGGTTTAACAGGCCCTGACTCGTACTGCCGTTGATATAACTAACATCTTCATAGAGTCAAAACTAATTTGCTCAGAAACTTCCCTGATGTTACAGATCACATTGTTCAAGTAGACGTGTTGTTTAAGATAAGTTACAGTAATGTGTGATCAATACAGTACATTTGGCATATGAGCCAAATACACTGTACGCTTTACTATATGAATCAATTAGAGTGTTATTCTATAGCATAATTTTGTAACAGTGTTATTGGGCCAAACCAGGTTTTTTTTATGATCCTTAGAAACTATCCTAACAACAGCCAAAATCATGTGGATTTTAGCATTTTTTTCAAACCCATTTATCCCTTACATTTTAATTTGATCATGTAAAAAAATATGAAATACACAATAAACAAGGATTCTTAAATTAAACAATATGTTTTACTTTTTACATATGCTTCTAATATTTCAGGGGCAATCACAAAAGCAGAATTTCAGCCTTTATCTCAACAAGGTTTTGGCAGTCAGATTAAAGAAATCTTTAAAGCACACAAAGAGCATTTAATGAAAACTGTTCAAGTTGTTTAACTGTTTAATTATTTTTGAAATGTTCCTGATTTTCAAAATCAATTAGAGGCTTTTTTCATAGGCCAACATAAATGTTTAAAGTTGAAAGCAAAAGCTCTGTTAGCAAACATTAAACCAAATACACTTTACAGTATAATACAATTTCTGAGAGCCAAGTTTCTGTTGCTCCGTCAGACCTGATCTGAACACGCTTGAACCGCGGACTACGCTCGGGTCAATGCAAAACACCCGACTGCCCTGACACAAAGAAGCTGAGATAAGAGCAGGCGGCTTATCTCATTGTGGTCAGTGAAATGGTGCGTGAAAAATGTGCAGTGTCAGGGGAGGCGAGGCTGACTAAATGATGCCACGAGGAGTAATATCATGACATCACATCATTATCGCAGGTGGATATTGAATTTTCCCTTATTATTTTTTATGACCTTTAAGATGAAATCTCTGTGATAGGCCTGTGCTGTATGTCAATTGCCTGAATATAAAGCATTCAAATAGCTTGAACTTATCAAAAGTATTTTATATTTATTTTATAAAAGCACATAAATGCTTAATATATATATATATATTAAGCATTTATGTGTTTATACATATATATATATATATATATATATATATATATATATATATATATATATATATATATATATATATATATATATATATATATATTTGTCTATGGCAAACTATAAAAAGAAAGCCAATGAAACTATCATAAAATCATGTCAAGTTTACAAAAATATCATTTAAATATTTCAGCAAAAATAATACAAAGAATTGAATTACTACCTGGGGTTCTACAAATGTGTGGAGTCCATATTGTTTGATTTAAGGATTACTAGTTTGAGAGTAAGAGATACCAAACTGTCTATGGAGAAAATGAAAACCTTATCTTCTTACAGAAATAATAGCCCAAATATTATAATTTAATCAAAAATATCTAATGAAACGAGTCATACATACAGTTCATCCTTCAGTAAAATGTGTTTTTGGAAGCAATCTGCTCTAGAGGGCCAAAGTCTATAGGCCAAATATTTTCAAGGATAACGGTGAAAACAAATACATATTTTTTCCCTTTACTATTAGAATAGCAGTCGTATTTTTTTATTGAAAATCTTTAAAAGTAGGCTACAATCTACCTGTCTTGTTCTGGCTGTGTGAACAGCAGAGAAAGGGGCAGGGAACAAGGCGACTGGAATGTATTCGTATGATGTAAATGCTGCTATTAACTGTAAAGTGCTGCCGTTATTTCAGTGGTTTGTTGCTCGAGTGGGTTTCCAATCTAGAGCCACGAAAGTGAAACAATGCGCCGCGCAAAAGAGTTTCATTTATCTTTGTCCACTGGACGCACACACAGAGAGAGAGAGAGAGAGAGAGAGAGAGAGAGAGAGAGAGAGAGAGAGAGAGAGAGAGAGAGAGAGAGAACTAACAAACGACAGAAATACTGCATTCCCTCTGCAGACACCGAGGAAGCTCAGTGCGACCTGGAAATCCGCAGTGAGAGCCGCTAAATAATGTCCTGAACAGCAGAGTCTGAGCATACGAGCGTAAAATACGATTTAAACTAGAAACAATGCGGGCCGACTTCTCTCTCCCATTTTTCTCTCTGCTTTAGCCACACAGACCTGAGTCCAGTATCTCCTGAGAAATGTTCCTGCTAATAAATAAAATACACAAGACAGCCTTTAATTCTGCACGCAACATCAGGAGGACACAGGTTCTAATAGCCTACTGTATTACAGTTATTCGGTTAGGCCCTACTGTAGGCTACTGAACCTAAAGGCGCTGCAGCAGGCCTACAGACAGCCTTTGAGCTACGATTGCACTTTCACAATCAGTGGGAGTTATGACAGCATGGCGCTGCAGCCTTCAATATGTGCGGCATTGCTTATCAAAGAAGCATTATGTATCAAACCGCTGACAGGACATCGGTGCGAAGGACGATGCCAACGCAATTAAAGACTTTTAGGGCCTATTACCCTTCTCTCACCTTGCAGCCGCTCCTCCCCAGCTCAACTAAAAATGATTCATTCTGGTCTATATATAACACAATGACACACCACCTTTTTAATAATTACGTTCCTCTTTTCTTTTCTTTTCTTTGGTCCGGGACAAACCTCACCTGCAGGTCGGGATTATCCTCATGCTGATGGTGCGCTTCTTCTGCTGCCTCCACCAGCCGCTGAGAGGAGAAAAAAAGAAAAAAACGTTGGTTAATAGGAATAGATACAATGTAGCCTAATATGTTAAACGACCAAATTCCTATACAAAACATGCATATTTACATTAAGAAATATACACTATTCTTTGAGATTTCCCTAAAGCCTTCTAAGTCATTCCCAGAAGTTTTTCTACACTACTTTTCAGCTCTCTGTATTTCTCAAATTTGCTGTTTGCGCATTACTCTGCCACTCTTATTTTCAAACCTCAACACATGTCATTCCATCGAAGAGCAACATGACCGAGGGCCATTGCCAGGCTTTAGATTGATGTTTGGATAAAATCCATGTCCAGCTTTTGTTTTAAATTGTAATAATAGAATATGATGACAGAACGGTTAGTCTCTCCCTCCTTTGCAATCCTTTGTAGTATTTTGGACAACTATATGCATAAAATGTAGGGCACTACTGTGGAGTGCAGCTGTGAAATGATTGATGGAGGCAGGTAGGAGCAGGATTTCATGCCTTGTATAGCAGCGATAGCTTCTTTAATAATTTGATTCTGGAAAATGTGCTTGGCTCTGTGTTTCCGGGGGAAACGCCACCTAAACGTCACGGTCACTCTCGCCTTCGGAGCCAAGCAGGTAATTAACATCCGTCACATGTGTCAAAATAACTGCCATATAAACACAACTGGGGCGGTGGTGACCAAATTCAATTGACCTCATGGTGAGATCTCATGTCGTCAGCAGTTGGCTAATAAAAAACATCATGAAATAAATATTATGTTTTCTGATTTAGGCTACTCTTGGTAGCCTAAATAATTTCCCTTCTTGTGAAATGTACCTGCAGGAGCCAGACACCCGACCTCCACCGCTTTATTGAGGTCACTGCCTCATTTTAAAGCTCTGATTTCAATTTGAAGAAAAGCGATGACGTCACCCGATGATGATTTATCACACCTGTGCTGGTTATTACAACGGCCAAATTTGTGCCTTGTATTGTTTAAAAAAATAAATTAAAAAAAACACCATCATATGTTGATGCATCTCAGGGAACCAAATTATGTTAAATTAAATTAAGCGCTTTACTGTTCGTGTAATTTATAGGCTGAACTGTCATAAATTGTCGCACACATGGGATCAGGCAGGGGGAGATAAACGTTATCAATACCCAGCAGTCCCTGCGAGGTGCAGCATTAAAATGGTTACAAGCTCCTTAGCGCTGAGGTCGCAGACAGGCTGCTGCTGTGAGGCTGACAACAGCTCAGGCCTGCACCGTAATACATTACATACAAGACCATATCCCAGACGGACCTTTTACATTTACATTAAGAACAGATTTAGTTTTTGAACAGTAGTCTGCTTTTCCAAGTGACTAATCTGCTCAATTGAGGGACTGTACAAAAATCAGGCCTATTGTGGTGGAGAGGTGCCCCCCCCACACACACACACACACACAGTGTTCTTCTATTTAAACCTTATTATGTAATATAACAGTGTTCTTCTATTTAAACCTTAATATGTTAACAAAAGCAATACTTTTTTTTCATTAAAAGTAGAGTTATTAACTGCAAAATGTATGGCTAACTCAACAAAAATGCAGCAGAATATTCCAGAAACATAAATACAAAATAAAAGGCTTCTTATAAATATATTTAATATTGTACCTACCCTGGTGGCCTCCGCTTTTTTCCGGAAAACTTCCTCCATCTTCACAGCCAGGTTTTTGACTAGTTTTACACCATCAATTTCCTCCACTCTGACTGATTTTTCAAAGTCTTTATATTTCTGAAAATAACCAGAAACCAAAGTGTGGCATTGACAGAGGTGACGACTGTAAATTGTATAACATGGCTGCAGGAAAACATACTGAAAAACGTATTGAGCTCACATGGTTGATTAACTCATTAGGAGTGTCTTAAATGTCCACTTAATAAGACACAAAAAAAAACAAAAAACATTAAGATAATCATCTCTTTCTGTGTGTGGTTCTGCAACATTTTATAACAATTCACTGCATCACACTCCAGAGAGGTGGGGAATTGTTGAACAAGGCTTATAAGCCTTCACATGTTGGCTGACAAGCTGCACGCAGCCAGTCTCAGATGAACGGTTGATAAAACCCTCCCTGCAACACAGAATGATTGATAGTCTTTATCCCGTCTCACTCATTGGCTGCACATGCTGCTTCTTTAACTCTGATTGGCTGGAGATGGCCATGTAGGGTGGCCAAGGGAGGGAGGGGGGCAGGCTGCATATGAAGGCTATGCATGGTAAGAGGGTAATTGAAATGGAGTCAAAGCACAGGAGAAAGATAATAACGTGTCAAGCTTGGGCGATTCTGGGTAATGAACTACACCTCACATAATGCTGATTCTGCTGGATGCACAGGACCTCCAGTGATACAGAACAAAGCCCGCCACAGCTCGGAGGAATATAACATTACATAATCCCACACCTGGCACGCACGCACACGCACACCCACACACACACACACACACACACACACACACACACACACACACACACACACACACACACACACACACACACACACACACACAAAATAAAAACAAAAACCTGATGCTCTCACACTGTTCAGCTATATCACACACACTTCCAATAACCTTATCTAAAAATAAACAGGCCATGTTAGGCTCGTAGGACACATTCAAACATGACACACACAAAAACACGTACACACACATACACACACACACACACACACACACACACACACACACACACACACACACACACACACACACACACACACACCCCCCCCAGTACATGAGGCGACAAATTACCTACTGAAAGGAAGAGTGTGGGCTCGCAGTGGAGCAGAACAGTTCATTTCACGCCTGTCCTCCTCGCCTCAGCACCCCGAGTCCCCCAGTCCCCCAGTTCCCCCTCCTGCTCCCTCACACTCCTCCAGTCATCAAGAGGAGGTTAAGCCCCATCAATCAAAAGCACTGATCATGATTATTGATTAGAGTAATGACCAACGCAGGAGTGAGGCCGGTAGCCTGAAGATCCCCAGTGTTTCCCCCTTTGCAGAAAATCTTGGTGAAATCGGGTAATTCACCATAAAAGCATCTAATGATCAGCCTTAATGACCAGCCCCTAACGACCCGTCAGTTCCCTCACAGCTCACTGCTTTATGCTGACTGGCTCGGCACAGCTCTCTCCAGACATGCCTCCATGAACAGGAACACAAGCAAAGTGCTTACATACACACAAAAAGGGAACAAATCTGCAGGGCATATTGCAAAATGTTTCTGTACAAAGATGAAATACATATTTGGTAACAAATGGAAGGACAGTGCTTCAGCTTCCAACACATGTTTGAACTTTAAATCTTATCTTACATTAAGGAACTGTCACCTCAGAGCAAGGAGGTCCTAGGTTTGGACCCAGGAGCCGCTTTCTATATGCAGTTTGAACGCTCTCCCCATGTTTGCGTGGACTTCCTCTGGTTACTCCTCTTTCCTCCCACGCTCCAAGACATGCAGCGTTTTTAGGATTAATCCTGCTATTGCCCTTGACCGAGGCACTGGCCTCAGAACTGGAGTTGGTCCCCGGACGCGGCGCTGTGATAGCCCACAGCTCCTAAAATAGTGAGGATGGGTCAAATGCAGAGGGTTAACAAGTATGACGGGGACTCATGTAGTAACTTAACCTACAGGAAGAAAGTAAAGACTTATAGATCACTACCCTGGAAATCTAGAGTTCTCGCGAGAGCACAATTTGAATATGCTCAGCCAGTCACTCTGGCATTCAGTAATGATGCTCATTAACTATGCCCTTGTAGCCATGCTGCACCAATCACATTGGCGAGCTAAACAGATGACGACAGCGCTGCAACGTCAAAGTCATTGGTAAGCATTGCAAGATGGCTACGGATGAACACCAGTTGTTTGAAATGGCTTTGGCCGCTACAATGAGCGAGTTAGACTTGGCTTTTTATCTAAAAGAGGAACAGAAGATGGCACTCGAATTGTTCCTTTGCAAGAAGGACGTTTTTGCTGTTTTGCTGACCGGATACAGCAAGAATTTAATCTACCAGTTAGTTCCACTGGTAGCTAAGCATATGGGTACGCTCTGGATACGTCACCCCATGTATTGTTGTGATTGGTCGTAGTGTTATCCAATTGCGTGCTGTGAGATTTTCAAATGCAGACTTGGTGCTGCCCCTTGAGTTGGGCCATTTTCATTACTCATTGCCAGACCCTTAATCTTTTGGATTGGGTCTGGATTTCCAGGCTAATAGATCACTGTGTCCCAGTTGACAATGGTCTATACCGGATTTATACTGTATATGAGTTAAATGGATGCCATGTCCACCGAGTGACCAGAAAAATAGAAACAGCTATTCACTGTGATGTAGTCCTGTAATAAATCAACTCTGACAATTAAACTCAGTTGTCAGAGAGGCGTTGATTCAAATTGGTTGTAATTTTTTAGGCTGAAGTTTGTGGTGTTCTTTAATTGAAATGCATGATTAAGAAGGTGACTCCAACATTTTTGTTCTTTCATACTGTATATATAAAATGTGATTGACACAGTATTGAAAACACCTTTCAATATAATGCAGTTCACTAAGTCTTTTTGTTTTGAACTAAGTCAACCAGCTGAAATAGAAAAACTAAAACAGGACATTTTAGATACGGTTTTATTTATGACTGTATTGTAGTGTGTTCTACAAAACCCAGGATTTAAACAAATCATGCATTATCATTAACCCCAAGTAAAAAAGATTTTAAACTGCTGATTAGACAGAAAAGAGACCTCAGACATTTGAGTATAACCTTCTTAATATGCCATTATTTAGTTTGGCTAGAACCTAAAGTGTTGGTAACCTACTGTATATGTTTGCGGTATGCTTTGCACGTACATAACCCTTTACCAGGGTTTAACCTCTTCAACCCACAGAGCTTCTTGTGCATCCACTGCTTTTTTTTGGATCCACAGAACTAAATACAACTAATACAACTTTCTACACATTCTGCATATTCTAGTGCAGAGTTTCTAGATATACCAGGCTGCATTTTGGGGAAGCATAAATGAAATAATGCACACTATTTCCAGAACATTTACATTTGATGTAATGATGCAGCCATAAATACGTGGTGTGTTGGGTTTGAATATTTCACATGGTCTATGTATCATAAAGTATGTTGAAACAAGTCTATAAAACTGTCACAGACAGTGGGTGTACTTTTTTAAATGAAGGGCTTGTTAAATGTGATGTTTTTGTGGCTTGTGTAGTCTGTGTGCATGTTTTTATCGTCCAGTCCGTTGCTTTGTATTTTATTTCTTTTCTCTTGTTTTGCAAAGTCTAAATTTCTTTAACTTATTAAGGGGAACATTTAAGGCTAAAACCAGAATTAATTAGAGATGTAATGCATTTTAAAATGCCATAAGACATGACTGTAAAGGAGAGTTTACACACACATTAAACACCTTATAAGCATGCTGATGAAAAGTTCACCGTTCATCCACCTGACTCACCAGAGACCTGTAAACACAGAGCCCACCTTTGCCTTTAAGTGGTCAGAAAGTTAAATCTACTGCACTGAGTCATCACTCATTCTCTGCTGATTTCATTCATCATATCAACCCCCCCCTTGCCCACTATCGAAACCAACCACACACTTGTTCAATTTGTCTCCTTGTCGCATTCATATCCAGAGGTTGAAACTCTTGACTCCAGAGAGTTAACTGGAGAGATGAGATGAAAGCGGAATCAGAGCCGTGGTTAATGGGCCGTATCAAGTACACACACACACACACACACACACACACACACACACACACACAAAAGCTCTGTCCCACACCTGAGTCTCCTCTAAAATAACGCATCAGCATTCAGCTGAGACACCGAAATGTCTCTGCAGCCATTAGAGAGGGAATACTTTATATCATGCAATGTGTGTAACTACATGACCATCAGACAAAAGGGAAACATGCATGTTCACACAAGACTGGGACGTAAGAAGAATACCTTTTGCAGTAGTTGGGATCCAGAATATTTTGCAGAAATGGATTTAATTTCTCCACCAAATGCCGAAGCCCAGAGCTTCACGCTAGAACACAAAACAGACAAATAAGACTTTAGCCAACAATCTACCAAGTATTGTGTAAAAATGCACATAAAAATGTGAAAAGAATTACATAAGGTAAGTGATTCAATTAAATCATTAAAAAATAATATCTAAGTTATTTACAAGAAGACATTTAAAACCATTCTTAACAAATTATATGAGATTTCAGTTTGAGCAGAAGTCATATCTTCATCACCTGCTTGTCCTCTCCTCGGCCCAGCTGCTTTTAAATGCCTTTAATCTCCCCTCGGCTGTCATTTCCTTTTAGCTTTTTTTTTGGACCAGTCAGTCAAAAGATTATCGTCATGGCTCTGGTGTCCCTAACCTTCACTCTCCTGACAGATGGTTGCTTGTAAATTTGATGATCTATACTTATTGGAGCTTTTTTAAACTGTAAATGACTAAGCGTGGCGGTGAAATACTGTACATAAAATGTAGAACATTTAACTGTCCTACAGAACACATAGATACTGCTTTATGAATGGGGCCTGATTTAAAGATTCAGAAATTAAGGAAAACTACATTTATAAAAGTATGTTTACAAAATAAAGGATTTGTAGTTACATGAGGTGGTTGAACTGTCCTCATCTGCAGAACCAACTTTTCAAAAACAGCTCAGAGGTGTTTCCTGAGCACAACCTTTTTCTAAAACAAACCCCAAACATTTTCTTTAAGAAAAATGAGATCTCAGTTGGTGTTCTATTTTCCTACTGTTTTGCAAAACAGTATTGATTGTTTCTGTAATATTGTGGATTTTAAACTAAACTGACCATTTTAAGACCTTGCAGGAAAATGATTTAAAATGCTTTATGAATCTGTGTAGAGTTTAAATACATACAAATATATAACTCTGGCATGATATCGGGGTGAGATGAACTTTTTGAGTACACATTTACATTTTAGATTTTTAATTTGGATTTTGTGTTTAAAGTGTTTTAGGTAGAAATAGGAAAAGAATTCTGCAAAAAAAGGTTCCCAGAGTAAAAGGTTTTGCAATTTAACAAATCTCCCAATCTGCTGCAGATACAATCTGACATATAAAGAAAACTGTGATTCATTATCAGTTCATTATTGTTGTGATATGTAGACAATTGTGAATGATTAGATTGCACTTGTGAAGGCATGCCGAATTGTGATTTCAACTGTAACAATTTACAGTTATCAGAAAGTTTGTAAAAACATGACCTGCTCTTCATCAATTTGAAATATTTTAGACATAAAAAACCAACTGAGATAAAATGTGCTATTAAAAATGTACTTCTAAAGTCCATAAGATCTAAAAATCTGTCTTGTTTTTAGCAGAACCACATTTAATAACTTTATATTATTAGTAGTAGTATTATTATCATTTATTGATTGTATATAATGCAACCATATAACAAAATAAGACAAATAAAAGTAAAATGTCTTGACCTCTTTACTGCAGCAGTTTAATCAACATGTCACATTTTTAATTACGCCACCTGTGATTTTTTAATCATGCTGCTTATTTACTAAAATCACATGTGTGATTGCTTGTTCGTACCCACCTATAGTGTCACTCTCTACCAATAGCTAAACCTACTGTAATATGGCCTGTGTGTGGGAATACAGACAGATGTCTGTGGTTAAATTAAACTCCACATGGTGGTCATTTTAAGACAAACAAGAATCAGATGATGGAGATTTTCACAAAAGAAAATCCCAATCTCTCTGTTCCTCTAACCTGTTTAAACCTCTTTAAATGGCTAATACAAAAAGTCAATGTAAAAATGTTGCACTTCTGCCGATAAGGGATCCAAATATTACTTAATTCCATGTGAAACAAAGTTGCAGAGCTTCTCACTCACACTGACAGAGGGATCCCTTGCTGGGACCCCGCCACCTCGTCCACATTCATGCCGACGAGGATCCAGAGCAAAAGGAAGCTGCTGCTGCACACGTGGGAAAACAGGATCCTCCAGTTCCCCAGCATCTTCGGCTCTTCTTATAAAATATCTGTACAGTAAGAATCCCGTCCCAGCACCGTACTGGACCCCGGTGCAGCGTCTCCAGTCCAGCCTCGCTTCTGCCAGCACGTACCCTACTGTATTTGATTGGAGAGAGAGAGAGAGAGAGAGAGAGAGAGAGAGAGAGAGAGAGAGGGAGGGAACCCCCTCCCCTCAGTTGGCTTTCTGCTGCAAGAATCACGGACCTTTTATTCTTGGAAACGTGTCGCCTGTATGTTTGCAATTGCAACTAATAAGCCTGAAAAGCTTGTGGATGTGAAATCGGCCCAATCTGATTCACGAAGAGGGTTCCTCTATTCAGTTTCCAGCCGAGAAGAGCAGCATGGACAGGTGCGACCGGCTACACAACTACCGAAAACATGTATATTCCTCTGCAAATGCTGAAAAATCAAATTGCCCGCCGTAGCTACTTTAGTTGTCCTCTGCAACGCACATCCCTGATGTCGACTGTTCAGAAGTTGTTGCATTTAACGCTGACGCTGCATTATGGGCTACTGTACACGCTTGATGTAGCCGAGTGTAGCCTATACTGTCTCCGATCTCCACGCTGCACACATAAAAAGCTGTTTTTACTATAACTGCGATGTGATTATGTAGTGCATGGCATAATGAATTACCTAGAACATACAGGTTAAAAAAGAAGCACAGAATGAGGGGAGATTTCTGACAAAATGGCTCTGTGGGTGATAATGAGACTGCAGATGTTTGATGAAGGTTTCCGCACTGCCAGCAGCACAGTAGAAGAAAAAAAGATGTGCACACTGAGTCCAGATGAATAGTACATAACAACTAAAATGAAAGAGGAACATTAAAAGTCCTGCACCCAAAAAAAACACTTAAGTAAAAGTACAGAAGAATTAGCAACCAAATGTATGTATGTATAATATACACACATACATACATACATACATACATACATGCATACATACATACATACATTGTGTATACATACATGCATACATACATACATACATTGTGTATATATATATATATATATATATATATATATATATATATATATATATATATATATATGTATATTGTATATAGATCATATTTTATTAACTGATGTGTTTTTAGCTAAACTCTTAATTTGAAAAGTAGCCATTCCTAACTATAGCTCTTAAATAAATGCAGTGAAGTGAAAAGTAGAATACTTTCTACTGAAATGTATTGAAGTAGAGGTATAAAGTAGTTGTGTATTTTGTCTACGATTGGCTGAAGTTTATTAATTCATTACTTTGGACAATGACGTAACTCACCAGCAATTTTTCCACGTGGACGTGTATGGAGGGTAAGCGCCTCTGCCACGCACGTGACTGGTGAAGCCATAAAGTTTTGGTCAGTGCTTACTGTATAAAATAAGACCGAAAGATGTTCTCATCGTCTTCTGTAAACGCTGATTAGGAAGCGATAATGATGTCAAGGCAGCAGGCGGGTTGATGCACCACCACCACAGGAACCACGTTTCGACTTGAAGCTTTTATTAGTTTAGTAATTGCATCGTACATCAAAGTTGTGAGGAGCCTGTACTGTCTGGGACGTGCCGATAAGGTGCCTGCATGTTGGATGACGGACAGTATCATCCACTCTCTCCTCCCTCGCCTCCCTGAATGCTTTAATTAACTATTGACGGCAAATAAAAGCAGTTTTCTGTCACGATACTGAAGAAAGTCCTTCAGTTTTAAAAACATCACTGGGACTCAAGTCCTGCTGAAGTGTCCTTGGGCAGGGAATACGTCATCTGCTTCTGGGTCGTTGCACCAGCCTAACTAAAAAGTTCATACTCAGGGTATGCATCACACTTGTGTAAGTTGCATACTGGATCACGACTGGCTTCCAAGCTAGTTGTGATCCTGCTGGTACGTACACAAAACTTTCTGTGAAAACAGCCATCGATTGTCAAACTCTGCACATACATCATTCTGCACAGTGAAGCTGAAACATCACAGTGAAGTACCAACAAGCAAAACACATTGTTGAGAGAGGGGGAGTTGCTACATACATTTCAATGAGGAATGTACACAGATATTTATGTTATGGGTTTCACTGTCCACATTATGAACTGAAATAGAGTTGAGAGATGTATTAAATGCTTCTCAGGCCTTTAGGTGCTCTGGACTTGGTTTGCAGTGCAGCATCTGAATGTGTATGTTCTTTATTTAAAGAAAAACAATCCCAATTTAGTTAATTAACTTACAAACTTTTCCTGGGCTTTCAACCATACCGCACAGACTTCATCAGGGAGTGATCATGCTCAGTTGTCATGGTGATGATGGGGCTGATTTGGGGTTAAGAGTTCAGCAAGCTGAGTAGCTTTAATCATTTAATCCATAGCACTTTGATGCGTTCTTGTCCAGGTTGGCTTAGCGTAAATTCATATTTAACCTCGGAAATATTACTTTGACAAAACAATTTGAACTTACTGGCTTTATGGAGAGCTTTGAACCAGAAAAAGCTCAGAAAACTCAGAAAAAAAGATTTAAACTGCTGAAACCTAATTCATGAACCTTGGGATTGATTAATCAAACTGTCTCCAATTTCATGGTTAACATGGTTTTTTAAACACTGTTTCACTTACAGTATGTGACAACAAAGAAAATATACAAGTGAATGGGCCTCTGCTTTATGTGTCATTTCAAATTAATCAAAATTAAAGATATTGTTCTAGACATAAAGCTTTATTAATCGCAACCAGACTGCTGTTGAACTCTTAACCCAAACAGTAGTCTCTGTCTTGACTTAATTGGAAATAAACCTCTTAGGGGTAAAACATCAGACACCTGTTGTCTAGGAGCTTAACCTCACCTCCTGCTCTCAGCGGTAAAGGATAATTCATGTCAGACCACCTACAACTGACAACTTATTCTCATCCAGTGGATTGTGACTGGAGAAAGATTACATCTCACCTCAGTGTACCATATGTTGTTAATTGGTCGTCCTCATGTACAGACCGTCAGACCCGTTGTCATTTCAAGTGATAAAGCCTTGATATGTGTAACTCAGCATCAATCTGACTAGGTGGTTAATAATATGTTTAGAAGAGACTTATTTTTAGCACATCCCAGTGATCCTGAGTCCAGACTCGCCATTGTGTAAGTCAGAAAGAGCTTAACCAGTTACTTCACCATTGTGAGAATACCAGTGGGGTTTAATTGGATCTCGTTGTCATTTGTAGGACATAAATAGAAAAGGGAAGACCGTCCAATCGCAGAGATGCATCAGAGGTATTGATTTTACTTAAAGTAACACATTAGATTACATTGTTGTTTAGTACTTGATTTACTGAATGCTGCAATGTTGGTCTATAGTCAGGTGTACAGGCTGTATGCTGGGTTTGATATATGTTTCCATCATTTAAATCCCTGGGCTACCATACCAAACCAAACCAAACCAAACCAAACCATTATTGCCTAAAACATGGTATGTAGTTATGTGGTACATCAGGATGACATTTTTAAGATCAGATACAAGTTTGTAAAGATGCCTTTAAGCTGTACAACGAAGTAAGTCTTTCCAACACTCTGATTTATCCACACAAACAAAAAGAATCAAGGCGTCTGACAAACTAATTTGTAGCTTTTTCCACATCGGTCTATTGTGAAAATACACTTGATTGCATATCATTCTTTATTTCTATGATGTTTTAAAAATTCTCTTTCCCCCCGTCTAGCTACTCTCATCCTAAAGCTAAGAATCAATCTAAGAATGAAAACATAAAATAAGATTTAAATCTATTGTATTGTTATACTGTAACAGTATTTTTTATATTCTTACCGTCATTTCTGTTTTTATTCTAAATATGTTAAGTGAGTGTTGTACTTTGAGAGCAAAGATTACTGGAGTCAGATTCCTTGTTTGCTTACGCAAACCTGGCCAATAAAGCTGATTCTGAATCAAAAAAAGATTTAAATGCTTCAGTAATAGTGAAGAAAATATGAGTCCACCAAAATAGATTCAAGTATATCAATTATTGAATATTGATCATTTTGACACTACCCTGTGCCAAACCAAGCTTGTCCTAGCTGCATATATTATGTTTTATACTTGTCATTGATTTGTGCAGTTAATATTTCCACTGTGCAATGACAGCAGGTTTAAATTTCAATTTGTCAGCCATTCCCCATGTTTTTTTGTTTTGTTTTTTTACACGTTTTACATGTTCTCATCTCTTCGTGTCTTGGTGACACTCTCTTTATGTGGGAGTCAGTCACCTTGTCCACAATGCAGCAGCAAGACTCTTCACTGCTACCAAGAACGGAGACCACATAACTATATGATCCCTTTTATTTGTTGGCAACAAGTAGCCTACTTTAATAGTGCAAATGTACTCAAATGATTCTGTAAAGCACTTTGGTCAACATCTATTGTCCTTCTTATATGTGTTCTATAAATAACTTGACCTGACTTGATGCTGATTAAACTTTCTCTGATCCTTGATTTGTGTGAGGAGAGAGAGAGAGAGAGAGAGAGAGAGAGAGAGAGAGAGAGAGAGAGAGAGAGATGTAGAAAGTGAGAAAAAGAATCAAAAAGAGATCATCAGCCCTCATCAATATTTACACTATACCTGAGCATTTCTTTTTGGTTGTTGTTGGCCTTGCAAGGATGACGATCCTGATGTTGATCCTGGTGAAGAGCAATGCATGAGTCATCCTGTTATCCTGAGGTCAACGCTGTATATGACAACAAATAAATAGTTTTAAATTTAAAAATAGTTTTATGTCATATTTAATATCTCCAGATCAATACAGTGTAACTTAGAGATTACTTTTTTTTGATTATAAGAAGAGAAATGCCCCGTTTTCAACGAGATCTTCCATGCAATCGTAGGCCTTTTTAGAAATCTTCATCCAGCCTGGAACTACAGTATGTTTGTAAAATAAATCCATAATGATGAATCCATAAATCACATTACGTTATCTTCAATATATCCGCATTGTGTCAAGTTAGCATCATTCCGTTTCTTATGAAGGCTAACATCTGGGCAATTCCAAAGAGGGCTTCCATGTGATTGTAACCCTTCTAGAAGCTTAGTAATCTAGCCAAACTTCAGTGTCTTTTCGGCGACTTTGCACAATAACTCCAAAACAAGAAATCCACAACTAAACGATTATTAAGTCATCTTTTCGTATGAAAAGATTGATTTACTGTTAACAACAGTTGTTCTCTGTGTGATTTCAATACATTTCTGTCAGATTCCATTCAGTTTTTTTTTTCTCGTCATAGTCATGTAACAATTTACACATTAACGTGACATCGCTGCAGCATACATATCCTGATTGCCCAGTTTGTTCTGAAAACAAATATGTCTATTGATTGTGCATAACAGAGCATTAAGTGCCTTTACAATCCAGCAAAAGGTGGGCGATCAAGGATCATCATTTAGAGGAATTACTCTTTGTTAAGCCCAGATCTGGAGGACTTATGCTTAGACTGTGGGCATCTAATCTCAGCTGTCACACTCAAGCAGTGAGATTTTGAACATCTAGAAGCACCGGGACAAGAAGAAACTACCTGACCACTTATTTAGTGTTGCATCCATGCAACCATCTGTTTTCCAAAATGCTTCCTATGTGGGCCCACATGGGGAACCCCCTCTGTCACGCATTGGATTCATCATTCTCTCCATCATTATGGCTATTTTCACCGGTCCAGCCATCATACTCAACGCTACAGTGATCATTGTATCTCTCATGCACAAGCAGCTGAGGCAGCCGCTCAACTTCGCTCTGGTGAACATGGCTGTGGCTGACCTGGGCACTGCCATGACAGGAGGGGTGCTGTCTGTGGTCAACAACGCCCAGGGGTACTTCTCCCTGGGAAGAACAGGGTGTGTGATGGAGGGTTTTGCCGTGGCCTTGTTTGGTGAGTGAACAGAGGAGCACAGTAAAGGTTTACCTGCTTATATTATTTCAGAATTATAGTGCCTCTCTTATGTAAAATCACATTTTAGTTCAACAAACATTTAGTTCAACACACAAGGATGGCACATTTCATCCCTGTGTTTACACCTTTTTAACAATATTTATACTCAATTTTAGTAATCCCCCCTGACTTTGCTTTGCCTCACTTATCCGCAGGCATTACATCTCTGTGCACAGTTGCTTTGATCGCAGTGGAGAGGATGTTTGTTGTATGTAAGCCATTGGGGCATATGACCTTCCAAAAAAAGCATGCAGTTGGAGGTATTGCCTTATCCTGGCTGTGGTCCCTGACTTGGAATTTGCCTCCCCTGTTTGGCTGGGGCAGGTATGAGCTGGAGGGCGTTGGGACGTCCTGTGCACCAGACTGGCACAACCGAGACCCTCAAAATGTCTCCTACATCCTGGCTTACTTTGCAGTGTGCTTTGCAGTTCCCTTTGCCATTATCTTGGCATCCTATGGGAAGCTGATGTGGACATTACACCAGGTGAGCATTTACACATTTGGCTGTCTAAGTACTGTAAATATTTTTGTAGATTTGAAGGTACATTATTTAAATATTTCCATATTTCCACACTCTGTAGGTGATTTGAGGGGGATGCCATCCTCCTTGTTAGCTAAATGTCCAAAATGCATGCACCTTGTTAACCAACCCCCAAACCCTTATCTTTCTTGTGAGGGGGGACCAGAACTCTAGGTTGGGAAGCACAGGACTAACCAGTGTTATGTTGTCACAAGCAGAACCTCTTAAAAATACTGTTTTCATAAGCAAAATAAAAGGTGTATATTAGCAAAAAAGAAACAAAAGGCAAATAAATATCAGAATCTTGTACCTAATAAAATTGTGTGACAAAATATGGAATATCTCTTTACAAGTATTCTTTCATTATATACTATAACTATACAATATTAATCAGGATATTTTAACATGCCTGCTAGTGCATTTCTCACAAATGTGTTTGTCACTTCAAAGTACATATCTCAAGTTGAATGATGCTATAAGTAGGACACTTGTTTTAGTGGAACAAAACTCAGATTGGACAGATAGTCTAGCTAGCTGTCTGGATTTACCAAGCAGAGATCTGAGGAGCAGTTAACCATAGTCCTCATAAATCCACGGAGTTTAAAAAAAAGAGGCCGAAAAGAGGGACATCCAGCGGAATTACCGGCCGCACCGGAACAATCCCGGAAGTGGAACGTTGTGGATATAGACTAGGTGTATTTGTGACATGCAGCAGTGGCACCTTGTCATTATCATGGACCCCTAACTATTTTAAACAATATTCTGTGTTACAGGTATCAAAGATGACCTGTCTGGAAGGCGGTGCAGTAGCTAAAGGAGAGTTGAAGGTGGCGTACATGGTGGTTCTGATGGTCCTGACGTTCCTGATCAGTTGGTTGCCTTATGCCAGTCTGGCCCTGCTGGTGGTCTACAACCCTGAGGTGGAGATTCACCCACTGGTAGGCACAGTGCCTGTTTACTTGGCCAAGAGCAGCACTGTATACAATCCTGTCATCTACATCTACCTCAACAAACAGGTAATGTAACACCACAAACAAATACTCATTGAATTTAGCCAGACGTGATGGACAAAATGCAGGGAAAAAGCTTGCTGTGAATCGCCTCTCAAATGCTTTACGTCAGCACCATCTGGTGGTATTGATGGAAAGTATACCTTGTCTTCGGATGTTGGGGGGATGAAGACATAACTACATTTTATGTAATAGCTCTTTCTGTTTTATTCTAAATATTATCATTTTAATGGGTGCATTTAAAAAATTCCACATTTAATGGAATTCTTCAGTCCTAAAAACAAACAAACAAAGAGCTTATGGATATTATTGTATCATAAAACATTATTGTATTATAAAAAGTCCCCTGAACAATTGTAACACTTTTCTTTTATTCCTCCTATTTAGCATTCATAAACACAATATACACAGGTAATAAATGGTGTATAACACCCTCTACTGTAGTTGTAAGCAGATGTAAGACATTTTAAGTGTTTATTATTATACTGTATATATATTGTTAAAGACTTATTTTTATATTATTAATAAACACTTATTTCTGCTCACAACTACATTATAGTGCGTTATGAACTATATATTAAATGTTTATATACTGCCTATAAATGCTTAATAAAGGGAGTTAAAGAAAAGTGTTACTGTTTTTGAAGTTATTGTTTGTTTATGTATATATTTAACACTATTGTTGAATATTAGTTAAATTTTATTACATAGCATATATCATGTATGTGATTTGGATTGATGTTTGTACTGTATGCACAAAACTGCATCTTGCACTAGCTGCTGAATGTTGAATGTACATAAAAAAGAGACAGTATGCATCTTCTTGGCTTAACTTTTTATGGCTCATTTTGTTTTCTATAGTTTCGTAAATACACAGTGCCCTTCCTACTGTGTGGGAGAGAGCCCTCGATGGACGATGATAATTCAGGGGCAACGACTGTCGAGACTTCAACCAGCAAAGTGTCTCCCGCCTGAAAGTACACACACCTACAACTCTATCTATTAAAATGTTTTTGGTTTAAATGTTTACAACACAGTTTACACATCCTTTTTGTCACCGGCTACACACACATAGTGGAAGCATGACTACCGGTGTTTGAATGTTTGTATTTGGGTGTTTTGTTGTGCATTGTTTTGTCTTGTTTCTTTTTGTTAATTCAGTTTTTTTGCTTATAGTCTAGACGGATTTCAGAAAAAAGGCCTTCTATAAGAAGTGAGGAGCATTTATGGGTACAAGTCGGGAACCGGCTTACTTTACATATTTCAAGGGTGCTGAGTCCAAAAAAAATGGTACCCAAGCGAAACTTTGAATTTTTGACCTTCTAATTTGCATATCAAAATGGCCGCCAAATTGCCTATCTTTTTCAGTCGTTGGACCATTTTCCCCTAGTTTTTTTGTAAGTAGACAATCAAAGATGAGGAAATTAAGTTTCTAGATCGATAGTCAAGGGTCAGATCAAGGATATAGTGGAGGCTCACTGCCTTTTTTATGTATATACATGCAAATGTACAACTTCTAAGGTGGAATTAAGCATTATATGTGTCATTTTTAAGGCGAGACACTATAGGTGAATAGGGAATTTTTTTTAGCTAGCAGATATCACCATGAAACTCTGCCAGTTGATTACTTTATTAAAGATCTTTATTTATTTATTATAAAGATTAAGATGAGAAAGAAATGTATTACAAGTTTTCTGTAATTTAATGTTTAAATATGCAAATTATGTATTATCTAATGAATTATGCACTCATTTGCATATATTTTAAAAACGAAATCTGAGTATTGGATAAAGCCACGTTCAAAATAATTTTTTCATTGTGTTCACATATTAGATGGGGAAAAAATTTCAGAGGGATTTATGGATATCTACTTTTGTTATCCTGTAAATCAGAATATACTGTCAAGAGCCTTAAAAAAACGATTTTCGCCATGTTTTTCGGAATACAATGTTATAAATCAGGCTAGGAATAATATATTTACAAATCCCTCTGTAATTGTCTTCATAATATAACTAGGTACAAGACTGGGAAGTTTGGTGTATAAAGGTGCTACTGAAGTGGAGATTTCGTTCTTGGAGTATGAGAGAAAAGTCATTTTGAGAAAACGGGCTTTAAAGATTTTTATAGCAAAATTCCACTAATTTCTAATGAAAGCCATGAATTACAGACACATATCCCTTCAGGTCCAAGTAAAATCCATTTATCACACTGTTTAACATCCAAAACTCATTATTGCTTCATCCATCACTGATCATAACATCCAAAACAACACATCAACATGGCCTTCAACTGAAGACCATTACATCACAAACTTCAAAGTGACAGAAAACAACCATTACACAGTCTAGTTCCCCCAAGTTAGTTTACAGTCTACATATCCATGCCAGTACCATATGTAGGGCCCTCCTCCATCTCCTGCCTGTATTTTCACTATTCTGGCTGTGCTTACACATTTACTGCTCTGCTTTCCACTGGTGGAATGGACACTATTGGCTTTTGAGATCCTAACCATGTCATCATCCTTTATTGCATTAACAGTCTGTGCTCTGAAGCCACAATTTCATCCACCAGCTGGGTCAGACAGAGATGCACTTCCTCCTCCACTGGGAAAAACTATCTTCACTACGAGATTTACACCTTGGAAAAATAGCCTCCTAGGAGAGGGAACAGCAGCTCTACTGACACAGCTGACTCAGGCCACAGCCTGAGGGACTCACAACCACTTAGGATCCCAAAATTACAGATTTGTTTAGTATTTTATAGTAATTATAGTAGAATAGTATATATGTGACACCTACATATTTAATATATGACATGTAGGCCATGCATTTCTGTAAACTGCTTGGAGAGAGAGAGAGTCAGTCTGATTACCTCCGCTGTCTGAAAACTCCTCTCAGTGTGTAATCCGCTGGGTCTTCTTGCTAATAACAACTGTTTTCATTCTGAACTACCGTGGAAATGTCAGAGCACGTCACGTGACCATTCTAAGCGAATCACGTTGTCAGGAATTGTCATCAGCCAATGAGATTGCGCATTTAGAGTTAAATCCCCCCTTTTACTTTCACGATTGGTTGCTGATAAAAAGGAAATGACCATATTTGGATCTGACAGCGTTGTAGAGGAGAGAGTCATATTTATGTTGGCCTTAAAAAATGACACAAATAATGCTTAATTTCACCTTAAAAGTTGGTATTTTGCATATATACTTACAAAAGGCAGTGAGCCTCCACTATATCCTTGCTCTGACCCTTGACTATTGATCTAGAAACTTAATTTCCTCATCTTTGATTGCCTACTTACATAAAAACTAGGGGAAAATGGTCCAACGACTGAGCAAGATAGGCAATTTGGCGGCCATTTTGATATGCAAATTAGAAGGTCAAAAACTCACAATTTTGCTTGGGTACCAGTTTTTTTGGATTCAGCACCCTTGAAATATGTAAAGTAGGCCGGTTCCCGACTTGTACCCATAAATGCTCCTCACTTTCACTTTTTGGGTACATCCCGTCTAGACTATTAGGTGCCTGGAGCTCCTTGACTAGAGATGAGCTCAAAAACACCAGGGATACAACTCCAGCGAATTTAATTTAATACTTTGCTTTATTGTTTATTCCCTTCTAATATGTTTATTGTACAAACTTAATTTGGCAATAAATCTTTTTCTGTGATTTTAAACTGTGATTTTATTTTATAGTAGGTATCAAGATTTTTTTTGTGTATGTACAAATTTAGTTGTGATGATAACAGTGTTTGTTCTCTAAAAAGGGCACAATACAAATAAATGAGAACAGTAATTCAGCATAAGTTTATTCAATGATGATCAATAGAAAATAAAATATCAGTATCGATTCAATAAAGTCAAGGCCAAAATAAAATGAAAAATACAAAAAAATGTATTGATAAAAAACCTAGAAGTTTATGGTAAAGCATTTGCTACTAAGATAAATAATGTTTACTGAATAAAAACATTAAGGAGCAAATATCAAGACTTTAAAGTAGAGAACATTACCATGGGTCTTTCCATACTTTTGTACATATTTTACATTATCTTCTATTTTAATACAGCTTTCAGAACATTAATAGTTGTAATAGTAATTATAATCATAACAATATGAGGAAAACTAATAGAAACGTTCAAATCAATATGTGTTTCTCTGTAAACTGGTACTTTACCATTTTATTTTTTCCCTACCTGCAAACAGAGAAGCAGTGCACCTTGAAAATATTTTTGAATACTCTTTCATTCCCAGCATTGTAAGGTGAGGTGTAAATGACAAATATAGATTCCACTAAACCATACACACAGTCACAAAAAGTACAAAATTGTCTCACCTTAATACACAAATCTGTTTAGAAAAAGGAGAACCAAAAGCACTATACAGTTACTTGTGCAAAGACAAACAGCTATGTGCTAATATTTAAATACCATTGGTATAGACTAAACCAAATCATTATTTTCTTTTTTCAGGAATCCCTGACATGAGGTAAAAGTAAGTTCTTTTCATCTTTAGTTTAACACAACTTTTAAAAGTGTTTACAAAATAATGCATATCTTCAGTTCATCAGTACTGTAATTGCTACGAATAGTACAATGTGCCTGTTATGTGCATTGGTCCTTTCATATGACAGTTGTCAACAAAAGGACTAGAACACTTTTTTTTTTTTTTTACTCACAAACAATTCAAAGAGCCCTTTCAATGTGCACACAAAATGTAAAACCTACATTTTCATGACAGTATTCGGTTGAATTAGAATACAGTACGCACTCACCTACAAATCAAACACTCATGAACGACACATTAACCCTAAATATCCTTGGTGCTAATTCAAACGCTCCATGGTAATGCCTGAAAAGCCCACTTCAGTTTGCTTAGTTCAGTATCCGTTTTGTAATAGATCAGTAGATGATAATTGATAAAAACTAAGAGATATTCTGTTCTGTCATGTGTTCCAACTTGTGGGTTTCAGTTGCTCATTTTATGCATCCAGCGTGAGTTTTCCCCTACTGTTCTCATTAATACATATGCTTAGAGAAAAAACACAAAGACCAGGTTCAATCTCTTTCAAAGACTCCACTGTGGGACACTGTGACTGACAGGTAAGATGAGAATGATATGTTGTCACCGTTGCCTAACGAGGTATAGTGTATGCAGGAACCAGGCAGGCTGAGAGAGAAAGGGGCGGGGGGTTAGTATTGCTTAGCCTCTCTCCAGCATCCTGACACCAGGACACCCTCTGTCCTTCCACCTGCAACACATGTTGGACTGTTTTTGACCTTTGGATGTATGCATGTGTCTCCTGCCACCACAGGCTGTGAGGCCTCACACACTACATGAAGGCTAAGATGTGATTGCCAAGATTCAGTACAAAGGTTTAATTGAATTATTACACCATCAACAAAGAGTATGTCATGGAAGATCCCAGCACAAGCTATGAGAAATATTAATTTATCCCTGTTATTACCATCTATCATTTTTCGTTCTTTCAACAGCAAAAAGGCATTTCAGTAGGGGCTGACGAAACCTAGGTTTTACTCTGAAACCAACTAAAAAAAGCAGCATTGTTAATGCACTATGCATTTTAAATTCCTGTGCATGCCCTGCACAAAATATGCAAACAAATGTGTTCATCACATCTGTATAAAATTTTAGCGCTGGATCCTAAAACTGCTCCTTTAAAGGGGGCTTAACCTTATGCAACTGGTGTTGGTTTAATGAAGTAACACATGTACTCCTAAGCTAAGAAATCAAAGCCATTTGCATATCTTGTGCAGTAGTGTTGTCATAAGCAGAACTTCTTAAAAATGCTGTTTTCATAGGCAAACTAAATGGTGCATATTAGCAAAAAGGAAACAAAAGGCAAATCAGAATATTGTACCTAACAAAATAATGCAAGTCTGCTTTTATAGCATACCAGGCGTCACAAGGGTCCATATTGCTGATCTTTTAAATGATACATAATTACAAAATATAGAATATCTCTTTACAAAGTTTCTTCTGTTATATAATACAATTTACAGCATATCAACTATGAAATATTAATCAGGATATTCTAAAATTTTAAAATAACCTGCCTGCTAATGCATTTATCACAAATGCGTTTGTCGCTTCAAAAGTACATATCTCAAGTTGAATGATGCTATAAGTAGGACAGTTAGTTCCTGCATAATCTGGTACAACTCTACTGGTGCACTTCACTTTTTGACTCAGCTGTAGCGATCATTAAACGGTCTGCTCTAACAACAAAGGGATCAAGTCATACTAACGAATACGGGAGGAGATATGCCTTTCTATGCTTGCATTGAAAACTTGCATGATATGCCAAACCTTAATAAAGTGACCGAGGTAATGACATCGTACATCTGATTGTCATCACCCTTAGAGACCCAACCTAGAGAGTATCTCACACTTTTGCCAATTGGTCCATCTTTTACTGGCATCAATGTCCTCATCTCTGACTGGCTGCATGCTGAACCTGTACGTCACCTCCAGCTTAAGGCCTTTGACAGGAGGTTTGCAGTCAGTCCCTCTGTGCTCAGCAGGGATGGTGTCTGGCTCTGTGTCGTGACCTCCTTAGCCGGCAGGTGGAGAACAATTAAATGAACGGGACTAATGTGTCTCTTGTCTATATGCCTATTTATCTTCAATGTAAAAGGCACTTCTTTTGGTCGGAGCCAACAGATGCATTTCTATTTAAAATTTTCACTGATTGTAGTCTGACAAGGTTCTAAGTTGCAGATATCTTCAGCTACTGCTATAAAGTAGTGATGCAGATCATCTCGTCTGCCAGGTCCTCCTCATAAGGAGCTCTCGGTTCTGTCTCTGGCTCCTCGTCGCTGTAGCTGGCTGCAGTGTCCTGCAGTTCATAGTCCCTTGAAGTCAGAAGGGGGAACACGTTGACCCCGTTGACGCTCGGGGCCATCCCTCCATTCAGCAGGTGGCTGGCTGCACTCTCCATCTCATCTATTGTCATCTCACACGCATCTGCTATTTCGTGCTTTGTGGCAGCGACGAACTTGGGATCCTTGGCATATCTTCCAAGCCCTTCTGATATCAACACCTGCTTGACAGAATGAGAGGAAAGAATATGTTACTGTA
Source organism: Perca flavescens (assembly GCF_004354835.1). Classification (NCBI taxonomy): domain Eukaryota; kingdom Metazoa; phylum Chordata; class Actinopteri; order Perciformes; family Percidae; genus Perca; species Perca flavescens. The sequence continues at coordinate 24,408,727 of NC_041334.1, read as the reverse complement.
GATTTTTTAGATACTGTAGATCTTGTTTTTCTCATCTTATTATTCTTGTTTTGACAATCAAAGGATTTGGTCACGCACACCTCTCCTCTCCCTACTTCCCGACCAAGCCTCAAACTCACCGCTTCCACAAGGCTGGTGGCGCTGCCTCTCTTCTGGTGGTACTGGTTGTGGTACTCAGGTGGCACCTGCAGGTGGACAGGTGAGTACATCCTCTGGGAGAACTCTGGGTCGTCTGTGTACCAGGAGCTCTTGCGCAGAGACACGTGGCTGCTAGCAGCACTCTCCCTGTGCGGGTGGTCCACACGGATGAGAGGGGTGTAGTATGGTGACTGGTCTTTACTGGCCGGAGTGGCAGGGGGAGTGGCCCAGGAGCGGGTGGAGCGGGTCGGGGAGAGGCGGTGGGCTCTGCTGGAGTCCAGGCCTGCTACAGCCATAACCTGATGGTTCAGGAGAGACACAAGATACAAACTTTATACACTTTGTAGCACAGTGTAAGTTGTACAACTACTGCTATTATAGGAGGATGTGTGCACAATTTACCTTGCTTCAACAAATATATGGGTTTTATATCAACAAATTTAGAGACTGAGGGAAATAACACATTTCAAACGTGTCCAAAACGTGACGCCGTGTTCAAAACAGTGTAAGCAAGCAAACAGTGCAGTGAGACGTGCCTGTGTTACCTGGTGCTGCATAAGGTGCAGTGGTAGAGCAGTACGCTGATGTGGAAGCTCGTCCTGGCTACCTTGTCTGCGCAGACACTCAAAGTTGAAGGATGGCCTCCTGTTACCTGAACGAGTCAGGAGTGGACCAGTGAGTGACCTCATGCAGGAAGCTTTGACAGCATGCAAACACTCACACAGGAATATGAAACTGGGTGAGTGAGTAAATCTGTGCCGAATTCACATTTTACAGTTACAATTAAATTATTATCATTTATATGTTGATTTATCTCATAATATTGTATTCTACTCTTGACATATTATATTTAATTTAGATCTAGTGATAACTATTACATTTTATTTGTGTTCCTGGTGATGCTGTGTGCATATAGGATAAGACACACGTGTCAGCTCAAGATTTACACTCTAGCAATGATTGGATCCTACATGCCTCATATTATGTGGCATGATATTTTTGTGTTTTATCTAAAATGTATAGGTTACAATGTATAAGTTGAACTTACATGCTGCAGGGGGTAAGATACCTTGAGGTGTGGCAGGAAGCAACCGTCTCTTTGGTGACCTCCGTGAGTCGCGGTAGAGAGGCTGCTCGTCATCGTCGTAGTAACTGTCGGGGTGATGGTAACCTTTGGGAGTCTCATACTCCGTGTCACTGTTCGGATACCTGTCAACATATGGAATAACGAGCATGTTGGACTGCAACGGTTTTGCACACACTAGCCCAAAACCCCTTGTATTTGGATTAAGTTTCTGGTTTTTATGCATCTTTCTTTCCTATTCTGAGCACGGTACAACTGCACAACGACTTCTACATAATTCAGAAAGACTAATACCTGTCCCCTGACAGCATACTGTCGTCTTCATAAAACTCCTCCCCGCTGTAATACTCCCCAGAGAAGCGGTCTTCATCAAACTCCTCCTCCCTGCGGATGGTGGGGTGGTGTCCATCGACTCCGTGGGACCTGATGAGAAGTCAGGGCACAGGGGTCAGAGTGTGCATGCACGCTGCAGCTGTTAAGGGAAGTAACTGGAATATGGCCATGCACTGGCATGCATACAGGGGGCAGCAATGCAACTGCCCACTCTTATAATTAGTAACCACAGCCAAACCAAGACAACAGGCAGACATTTCGAGCTGAAGAGCATCACTCTGTCATGTAATCATCCCATCTCATATCATCACTTTGAGGTTCTTGTTAGATTAATTAAAACACAGATCTTATTTGGAGTTGGCGATATGAGCATAAAACAGAACTAGCAGTGACTGGTATCATTCTCATACACCTCCTTGTTTTCGAGCATCTGGGTCCTTTTTCAAAGCAAGCTTTAGCGTTACTTTTATACATGCATAAAGCAGGGCTGCTCTCAGCAATATGCTGGCCACTAACATTTACGTTATTTCTACTTTAAGGCATTGACACAACTGTGTCATAACAAAAGGCAGATGACAACCAGTCAGTGACTGGCCAGCATATAGCACATAACACTGCCTTAGCAAGGATGCAACCATTCCCCGATCCAAAACCAAGTCAAAATGAAACAAACAAACATGAAAATAAACTCCTTCTTTTACTGTTGAGATATACTGCTGGAGCCAAACCTAGAAAAGCAACATACCTAACATAGGTCTCATAGTAGCGCCTTCTGTCCAAGAAAGCAGAGGGAGGGATGGTTGAGAGAAAGCATTTTGGTTAGGAAGGAGAAAGGGGGGAGAAAACAAAGAGAAATGGGCAGAGAAAGCATGACATATATATCATACAGTATATGAAACATATACAGCATTCTCATATATATGTATGAGGAGGAAAGAGCGTGACGGCGGATGTTGACAATTTCATTTTCTATTCTTAAGATAAGAAACAAACTCAAAATCATTTCTCTTTTGTAAAGTGGCAGCAATGAAATTGTCTCCCAAACTTATTGGGTACTAAAGAAAAACTAAATAGACTAAACAGAGCATGAGAAATCAGGAGATAAGTGCACTATTGATCACTTATGAAATTAACTGTCAGTATGAGAGTGGGCTTGTGAATCATTATGGAGTGAAGGGTTTACAGTAAAATAAAGGTTTGTGAAAAGGGAAGGTCTGATAAGAAGCTAGGTCCTGCCTGTGGGAAAAAAAATACTTGCAACAGATATTGTCCATTTCGATGCAGCGAGCACAATGCATAGAAACTAATGTTTTTTTCTTTTTAATTTGCTCAGTCAGATAGCTGCATGAAATGACTAAGAAAGCGTCTCAGGTGAACAGTGGAACATGATGAATTTCAAAAAGTCTTTTTTTAAATCTGTCAATTGAATTTCTACACATCACCAAACAAAATGTGCTCAGAGACACAGATATTTCAGCTGACTCTACATCTATTGTTTGAACTATTTCTGCAGCAGATCAAATGCTGATGATCAGTGTGTGCATACCTTTGACCCTGGGGTGTCCGGGGCTTGTCGTAGTCGTAGTAGGCGCTGCGAAGACCTGGGTAGCCATTGGGAGGTGCATGTTCATAGTAACGATGGTGTCCTCCGTTGGGCAGACTGGACACGTTGGCATTGTTGAGGTTGATGTTGGTGGATTTGGGCGACTTTCCGTAGGAGTTGTGGTGGCGGTGGTGATGGTGGTTGTGGTGGTGATGGTGGTTGGGCTGGGACATTGCGTTGGCTCGAGACAGCCGTCCCACCGGCTGCTCCATGTGGGCGTAGTGAGGTGGAGGTTGCACCTGCAGAGGTCGCTGCGTGGCGTTGGTCTGGTGGCCGTTGGATCGCCGATGACCACCGTTCATGAGATGGTTGCCGAAGAGTCCACCATTACGCTGTGAAAGAATGCTCAAAGTAAAACCACCAGAGCTTGAGCTTCTTACAAAACAAATGTGCTATTGATGTTAAGTCTCAGGGCTGATTTTCTTTTCAGAAATTATTTGAGCAATTATATGAGCAAAAAGAAGTTCAGAAGCTGGTTTCATGGCACATGACGTGAGCAAAAATGAATGCACTGTTTGTAGTTTGTTGGAATTGAAATGGAGGAAAAACAAAGAAACCAAAGTTACGTAAAAACTACATATAGTAGCAATATAAACTAGAGATTATACATCTACTACATAGTTAGCTGATTATGTCAGAACACCAATAAGTAACTTTACAAGCACAATATTTAACTTTTGCCACAAACATTCCTCCTGTCATGTAAAATTAAATCAGTTACCCTATAAATTTCCTCGTCTTCCTCTGGAATAAAGTCTACTAGCTCGTCATCTTGCAGATCACATGATATCGCTCGGCGAATTTCGGGCCCAATATCATGCAGCGTGCGAAGGCCAGCCTGTAACCATGACAATAAGAGGGCTAAACACTACAGCGGGGACCTTCATCTTACAACTCACAGAAGGAAATCTGACATCATACAGTCACAACCACCACACATACTGGGCATACACACACCTGTGCTGGAATATGCAACACCTGACGTTTACAGTACTGACAGACTGTGAGAGATGAGAATACACAGACAGACAAATGTGCTCTCCTGAATGCAACCTGCCATAAGGATTACTCTGCTGAAATGTCTTGTGTAGCATCCAGCTGTGCTTGGTCTCACATATGCTGCAGTGAGTTAATAATGACTTACCCCCCCACCCCCACCCCCCTTCCCTTTACTTTGTAGGAGTAATGAACCAAATTAGCACAATATACACAAACATGTAAGTAATTATAAATAAATTAAAAGTTGGTCATGTTTACTGTCTTACAAATGATATATGGGTGAATAGTATAGCCATATATCATACATTATAAGGTAACAGAAATGGCGACAAGCTTTGCATGTGAATTTCATGAGTCGATGAGTGAATTGTGATGCAGAGAAAACACGTGAAATGATGGTTGGAGATGATGACACACGCTTAACATCAACATCTATGATATATAAAGACACAGCGACACGAATAACAAATTCACACATCGGAAACGTAAAACAAACACAGTAACAGATTCATACTGTACACCAAGATCATGAATGTCCTGCTGGATCATAAACCATAACATTAGCACACTTAATGATATTTGAATGAAATGCAACGACACATTTTACAGACAACAGAATTGCAATGCTCATAAATCCACGTTTTCACCCAATTTCAAACAATCTCTCCTCTCTCCCATAAATAATACACAAACACTGTGAGACTCACCTGTAATGCGATAGCTGTGTTGTTCTGCGCCGGGTGAGCACCCACCAGGCCTTCCTCTTTACGTTTCTTGAATTTCCTAAAGTAGTCCTGTATCAGGAAGGTGGCATAGAACTTCCCCACGGTTACCTCATCATCTGAGTGAACAGACCACAAAATGCTTCCTGTGTCAGCAGGTCACTTCACACAGTACCCTGGGAGAGAGAAGGAGAGACTCTTCTCCTCTCTTGTCCATTCCCCTAAAAATTGTGGGTCTATCACCTCAGGACTGCAGACAAGTGAGGCACTCTTCCACCCCCAATCAACCAAAATTGATTTTTATCCCAATTATATACATCCATCATGATGGTGTATATACTGTACCTCAATCTGCACATGAGATTCTTCGCTGTGATTAAAAAAAAAAAACAGAAAATCAAATATGTGCTACAAAACCTTCATGTGTGTAGAACAGCTTTAGATGATACATAAAAAAAGAGATCTTCTACATTATATGATGATTTGATTTTAAATTGGATGGATTTAATTGTATCAATATGATCCATTGAAGCTGTGAGTATTATCTAATGTAACTTCTCTGCTCTACTGATGAAGAGGACAGAATGAGAAGAATCAAGGTCAGATAGACTACAAATAAACATACACTATGATTATAAAATACTGCTACTTTTCAATTAGCTTTCAATTAGCATAGGTTTTAAAATATTTAGATAATATTTATCTTAAACAACTGCCATTCATTTATTATTATTATTTTTAAATGTGTTAATTTAAAAAAAAAATCTTTTATTGGGAGGCAGGAAGGTATAAGAACCATTCTTTTTTAAATGTCAGAAAATTGCCATTTAATGTACTAATTTAGCACATGCAAGCAAGCAGATCTACAGTACAGTGTGCATCATACATGTCAGTATGTTTGCGTTAATTCAACTGTTTGTGCTCATGTATGCCTTTTTGTTGTACGGTGTGTGCTAGTCAGTGAATGTTAAAACTGTGTATGTGCATGTTCTTGCATGTATTCTTGTCCCATTGGATTGGATTTATTTGAAGTGTGTGAGAATCATTCTGAAGCAGGGGTCTGAATCACTTTAAACAAGCACGCTGGGGACAGAGATCGGAGAGAGAGGCAACACTAGTTCCATGCCACCACCCTAAAACAGAACTGCTTCAGAATATTCTGAAGTGCCTCAGAGTTTTAGATACAGAGACATAAGAGTGTGAGAAGAATAAGCTGTGGAAGCTCAAGCATTGAGAAAAGGACAGAGATTAAGACAACTGAGTGAGTCAGAGAAATTGAGAGAAGAGATAGAGAGACAGATAAATAAGAAAAGAGAGTGAGCTATTAGTAAGGAAGACAGAGCATGCACTTGCACAGAGGTCTACAAGGCCATGCAAGCCCAAAGCCCAGCAGACAGTCAGTGGCCTCCATTAGAATCCGGGGCAGGAGCAAAGAGTGTGGATCAAACACACAGATAAGAAACACACTGCTGAGGGGGCAACCAGGAGAACATGAGCCGAGCAGAAACAGCACAATAAAGCGTTACTTGTGTGTGAGCGAGTTTCTATTTGAGGACATAGTTATGAAAGAGCAGTTTGGAGCTTCCTGTAATTTTATGCAAACAGCATATGGGGTGTGTGTCTATGTCTCTGTGTGTGTGTGTGTGTGTGTGTGTGTGTGTGTGTGTATGTGAGTGAGTGTGTGTATGAGCTGCTTTAGCTGGGATTGTGTGTCAAACTATAACAGGACAGTGAGGTGTGTGTGTTTCATTGACAGGCAGAGGCAGATTCCACTAACCACCAGCAGGAGGCACCACTTGATCCAGAAGCTTCATGCTGGTTCTCTTCCAGATTTTCTTGATGACAGCTCGCAGCTCTTCGTTGGCCTGCTCTAGATTACCTGCACCACAGGGAAACAACCGTCCCTGAGAAACAGCACTCCAGCTCACATCCATTTTAAATCCACGCAAGCTCGTAATTACAGGTAACAGAGAACGTTCAGTGAAAGTATCAGCAGAGTATTATTGTATGAACAGTGTAATGGGATTACAATTTGTCTTATACCTTCTGTTTTGATCTTCAGGGCAGTGCGCACTAGTGCAAACAAAGTGGCATTAAACATGACTGTGCCGTCACTGTTCAGAGGCATGTTCATGGCTACCAGCCTCTGAAAGAAGAGAGCACATAGAGGAGAAGAGAGCACATGGAGGAGAAGAGAGCACATAGAGGCTTTTAACAATGTAGAACAGGCCAGCTAAATGATCTGTATTTCTGTGTGTATTTTGTAAATGAGATGATAAAATAAGGGAGGAGAAGAGACCTTGCAAGCCACTCTGTGAGGGCACAGTTTGCCGAAGCCGAGGGGAGGCTGGATTCGACGAAGAAGTGTCACAACATCCAGATGTTTAATTCTGCCCCTGTATGAGAACAAAAACAGATGTAAGTAAGACATTAACTGCCAATGTACTTACTGACAGAGACAAACGACTGCACAGAAACATGAATGTGAAACACTTTCTGATAAAGCACATACTTAGCCTCCGGGTCGTACTCTGACCAAATTCTCTTGAATTCATCGAGGTGGTGTGGACCAAGAATGGACCAATCACGCGTGAGATAGTCAAAGTTGTCCATGATGACGGCCACAAACAAATTGATAATCTGGAGGGGCACAAGCAAATTGTCTTACATACATTTGCTTAGCATTGTGGGGCCTTTTTAACGTGTTTCTACAAATCACATCAAGCACTATCACTAGACACTGAATATTTGCATTTTGTTGAACTATACTGTACAGCAATCAAGGTTACATAAATCTAAACTCCAAAATAAAAGTGTAAATACTGGCTATCATGTGGTTTAGAAAGGGCTGTGAATGTTACATGATATTTTCATGAGTCTTACAGGCTAGATCAGTTAATTTCTAATAATTTATATAGTTTATTGATCCCCAATGGGGAAATTACAATTTACACCCTGTTTGTTAGAAATCACTACACACAGGCCTGAAATACACACAGACATGCTCAGGACCTATTCATGCACAAATGGAGAGATGTCAGAGTGAGTGGGCTGCCAGTGCTAGACCAGCACCCTGAGCAGTTGGGGGCTACGGTGCCTTGCTCAAGAGCACCTGGCAGTGCCCAGGAGGTGAACTGGCATCTCTCCAGCTACCAATCCACACTCTGTGCTTTGGTCCGTACTGGGACTTGAACCAGCGACCCTCGGTTCCCAACCCAAGTCCCTACGGACCGAGCTACTGCCACCCCTTGAGTTAAACTAAATTAAAATGATAGACACACATTGTGCTCTATTGGAGTGAATTACAATGATGCTGTCTTGGTTGTTGCTGTCTCTTAACAGATGCACAGATTATTATTGAGTTACGACAATTTCATATTACAACTTTGTAAATTTTTGCACGTACCAAAAAGGCGCACAGCATGTAAAAGGTGATAAAGTAAATTATTGCAAATCCACTGCCACACGTCATCTCCTCCCCAGGGTTGTAATCAGACTCTGGGTCACACAGTTTCCCTGGCATACAGGCCAACATGATCTCCTGCCACGCCTCTCCAGTGGCACACCTGGTGGAACAGACAGACAAGACAGACACAAATGAATCACTCAATTAAGTAACCCAGAAAAAACTAAAAACACAGTGCCTCATTTTACTGATGACCCCCTGAACCCAGAATCCTACACACCTGAAGAGAAGGAGCACAGCCTGAGGGAAGGTCTGGAAGTTGTTGTTTCGGTTAATGTGCGTGCCGTCCACCATGGCAACCTTTCCAAACACCTGACGCAGAAATATCGTGAACATGAAATTAACTGCAACCTTACCAACTACGGTAACACACAGAGGAAAAATATTTTCTGTCACATTTAGTTACCAACCTGCATGCCAATGACAGCGTAGATGAAGAACAGCATGGCTATCAGAAGAGCAACATATGGCAGCGCCTTCAGGCAAGAGAGGAAAAAAAAGTAGAGAAAAAGATTAATATGAGTGACTTTAAAATTAACAGATTAACAGATAATTGTACTGCGCTTCACCTGGAAGGATTTGATGAAAGTCCAGAGCAGAGTGCGAATGCCCTCCCCTCTGCTGAGGAGCTTGACCAACCGCATGACTCGAAACAGACGAAAGAAGGTGATGGAGATGCGAGCGCTGTCCTCCGTGTTCTGTGGAGAAATAGTCCGGTGTCAGAGAGGAAAGGAGAGCAACAGTGCATGTAGTGGACACAGAGCACCTGGCAGTGCTTTACGGGATGATGCGGTCTGAACTGAGACCCCAGAGCCAGATACATATGGGCTGAGAAAGCAGCACTGCATCTTCTTATGGGCAAAACCGCATGTTTAGATTAGAACAAACCTAGCTTTGCCTCTGAGCATGGATTAGTTTTCTGGTGTGGTGGCAACATCTTTTGCATGTTCATAGTGCAGCTATTCTATACAGCATATACAAAGCTGCAGATTTTAAACAATTTCTGGTCAAAACATAATTTAAGTCTCTAAAGCAGTGTTGCTGCAGCTGATATGTTTCTGTTAGTCTGCGTCCAAAGCACTGTCAGGAGCCCTGTGACTGTACAGACCTACAGGGTAAGAAGCAAGGAGGCAAGCATGCTGGAGAAAAAGCATGGCACCCTCAGTCCAGAGTCACTGCATGCGGAGTCACAGTGGGGCCAACCCGAACGGGTCGGCCGGGAGGTTCACAGGTCAGAGCTGGGTGACCTGATTCCCAGGGGTCATCCATGGGTCACTACCCTATGCAAGAATGGTGGCAGAGACCATTTTGTATTGTCAACAGCACAAACGCGAGGAGCGGCACAAATCACTCCCATCTAACAGGACACGCAGCGTCACGTTTGAGTGACACACTCTCCTTAGAAATAACTCCAAACATTTAGGAAAAAGAAAAACTAATAAAAAAAAAAAGAAGCAAATTAAAAAACCAAACAAATGAATGAAATACAGAGAATGGGAACATACCATGAGGAATTAAATGAAATAGAAATAAGCAATAGATCATAGGGGGTGTAACTGAAAAATACCAAACAAAGAAATGCAGATCTAAACATGGCATGGCCCTAAAGGGGAGGGGTTGGGGGGTTGGGGACGGAGCATCTTACCCCCTGCTCATCCACCTGAGGAGTCTCCGTTGGCTTTAAAATCAAAGACCTGTATTAATGACTTGTACAGAGCCCGCAGCTCTCACACACATTGGACCAAACACGTAAACATTACATTGGAAACGTCTTCATCGCACAATGTCAGCACACGTCAGTCAAGACGCAGACAGAACAAAGTCACTATACTCTTCTCATTGACGGGACAAAACTGTCTTATTGTTTCACTATGACAAAGACAGACATTCATGTATCACTGTCTTTGTAAACGTAATATAATGACAGACATAACACATATCTTAACACTTTAAAGGACTGCCACAGGTTTACAGCTTAACATTCCTATGCTTGCATGTCAGACTGACGAACAACATGAAATTACTTATTAACTTAGAAACATGTAAGACTTGCACACAACTTTATCACTCCCCCAGTGTAATGGTCATTACTGATGGGATTGAATGGATTTTATGGTTAAGATGTCTTTGATAAGCTTCATAAAATATTAATGAAAGGTAACTGATTGACGTAACAAATGTTATGAATTTGTGTCATGATAAAAGCACCGTCTGCTATTCTTACAGAGCCTCAACTCATAGCTAATTATTAATTTTTCCTGTATATCAGCATTTGGGCGGATTCAGGTACGTCAACATATGACTTAACTGGACAAAAATCATACATTGTGTGCATCATTAATGGCACCCATTAAAAGGATTGGACAGCTGCAATCTCTCTGGGTTGTAATTTTTCTTTTGTAAACCAAGTATTTTTCAGTGGCCGAGATGAAAATGCTTGCTGACCAAAAAGAGATTGAGCATAATAAATAATTTGATCTACACATCGCCCACACAAATCCACACCCATACACAGATATTGTTTGTGATTCTAGTCTTAACAATAAATTACAGGATATCAGCAGTATTCAGCGAGCATTTTGTACACAGTGAATGTCCCGGTGCAAAATAAAACCAATCATAGTGGTGGCGGTTAGATTGAACCTGTATATTGATAATGTGATTTTTTTGTGTGCAAAACAGTGAGATTAACTTGACACTGAAAAAGTCATATCAAAAGGCTTTGAACTGGAAATAAAGAGATACTCCAGACAGAAATGGCTTCATTCAAATCCCTCAGCACAATACTTCACAAACCGTAAGTATGAGGTGCAGAATGAGCAGAAACAATAACAAAAAAATGTAGAATTAGCTTGAGGAGGTTCTTTAGGTAATCCTGGCCACAGCCTTGATGGAGCATGCGTTCAGCATTGCCATGTTGCTGCGGAAGCACTGCACGCACACGCAAGACGTTTGGATGATAAGGAGCCTTTGGTGAACTTATAGCAATGCAGCAACTCATGCATGTCAGTAGTGCCCTGCAACAAAACCGCCATAGCAGGGCGCTCTCAGAGTCCAGTGCAAAAAGAGTTGAATGAACAACAGAAGAGGAGAAAGGAAGACAAAGAGGGCGAAGGAGAAAGCCAGAGATAGAGACCAATACTGGCATAGGAAATAAAACCAGACAGACTGAGTCATATTGGAATAGACGAAGAGTAAAGGCAGAGAGTTGTGAGGAGTAGAGAGAGTAGTTACTGTTCATGCACCTGACTGGAGTCTACACACCTGCGCTACACATGAGCTCCATTCTGAGCTTTAAGAGCTCACTACAGGAAGACAGAACAAAACACAGAGACAATCACTCACAGAGACACAAACACAAGATCATCAAAGAACCTCAAACTCAGCTGCATTAAACCACCATCAGTGTAAATGTACAAAAATAATACTAATTCATTGTCTTCTGACCTGCTGAGGATTTTTTTTCTTCACAGATTCTTATCTGATAACAGTATGGTAAAAAGGATGCTGACATTTTTTTCTTTAATTTGAAGACTGTGACTGAAGCCTATTCTAAGTTTTAGTTGCTGCAAAATCTATATCCATTTCACAACATGACTTATCTGTTTTACCTAATATTGATGCATTAAATCAAACATATGTGATGCTGCACTGGCCTACACAACTTTATGGAAAATAAAAGATGACATTTCTTAAAAATCTCATCACGATTTTCCGCTTTAAAAGCGGATTGAGCTTCACAAAGTCTATATTAAAACTGTCCTTAATGTTGTGTAGGCTCTGAGCTCCAGGGCCATCCTGTCTGGAGGTAAAGATTGAGGGGTATGGCAAGAGAGAAAGGGCAAACTTCACAAGGCTCTATGGAAAAAACTGACCGGAGGGGAATGGGGCTGCTGGCCGAGCGCCATCTGTGAGAGGCGGGACATGGAAAGGGTGTTAGGGAGTGAGGTAAATGGCTGACGCTTCCCAGCATGCATTTGGAAAGGTCAGGGTAGTCAGGTTAGAAACTAAACAATCACACAGCTCATAACAGAGATGGCAAACAAGTAGCAAAAATCAATAAATCAAAATGCAAACCCATTGTAGATCAGCTACAAATGTTGAATTTAATATCTGATCTAGTTGGTTTGCTGTATGACACAAACAGCAACAGCAACAACATGCAATGCAAACTAAATAAATGTAAATGATGGATGCAAGGTGCCTCACAAGAACAACTTTAAAAGTCCTTGTGAAATCAACATTATGTCCCCAACATTCACAACACGCATACGATCATACATACAGCACACCTTAAAGAACTGTATAAACATGTATGTAAAACACACATGCATAACAATAATAACCTGCACACACCACCACTGTATGTTTGAAATAAAGCTAGTGCTTGTTTATACACTCATGCAGACACACATTTAGGAACACAAACTGAGAAAACACAGAAAAAAATGAACCATAACTCCAGAAAAACAGCACTGCAGCTCAGATGTGAGAGCACTCAGGATGGGGGGAGGAGTGGTGCAGCAGTGAGTGACTGCCCCTTTAACAAGCACCATCATCACCATAACGATTCCTTTTAGTCTCCTGGTGTTTGTTTGTATCTTGGACTACGAATCTAACTATCTTTACCATTTATATAACAGTTAATCTCAAAGCACAACAAAGTGGATCACGGACATTTTGTCTTTGTTTTAAGGGTTTTTGTGAAGAGCCATAAAGAGAAGAGTATTTTTTGTAGTCGGTTAATGTAGAGATGTAGTCATCCACTATTCTATGGAGCCTTGACATTAATTTTCAAAGCGACTGACTTTGATAACTACTGAAATAAGCTGTCAAATAAAATTAAAACTATGTGCTACTCTAATTACAAACACTGAATGTTCAAAAACATAGTTTTGAATCCACTGTAAAGGGGTCCCGCAGATAAAGTTGTTATAAACATTAGGTCACACACACACACACACACACAACATTTTTGTTCATTGCCATACTTGCCTCTACAAGTTTCTATGGAAACAAAACGAACAAGAGTAAGAATTAGACAACCACATCATAAATCATTCTGCTCTGAACCAAATACAGGCCTCAGTTCACAAAGAAATGTGATATACTCCTGTTTTTGACCCGTGTTTTCACTGCTGTGTCCAAAGGGTTAACAATCAACACGTTCATCACACATTTTGTCATGATTCCTGCAACAAACTGTTCTGCAACACATTGACGATAGAGCGTTTAGCAGAAGCAAAATTCCAACGAGACAGACTTTGAATAACTCATTGTACTGTAGATGTAGCACTAATAACAGGACACAAATGAAGGTCAAACTGAAGCTTTACAGAATAAGCCAATGGCACCTTAACAACTATTAAAACCTTCCACAAATAGCAATGCAAAGGTTTAGCATGATAAATATGGAAGCTCTTAGTTTAGCAGACAACATTTTAAAGTGGAGGCTACAACTACACACGCTAAAGAAGAAAAACCCACTCATCGATTGATCTGCTCTCAACTCTCGTCAAGAGGGCAATGTTCATTTTCAGGGTCCTCAAGACAAAAAGGTTGGGATCCACTGCACTAGAGGTTGAGATGAATTCTGGCAATTGCCATGTGGCTTTCGTGTAAGGCTTCAGTTCAACTTGGAAGGCAGAAGAGAGTAGTACTTACATTAACTTCAGTGATAGCGATATCGACGACGCTACCAACAACAATTAAGGCATCAAATGTGTTCCAAGCATCAGCGAAATAGTGCTATTAATGGATGACGTTACATGTAAGGGTAAACATGGGAAAGAAAGTGAAAGACCATAAAGAGAAGGAAAGGGTAACAGAATCGAACAGATGATCAGAAGAGTGAATTTGATGAAATGGCAGGGTCAGGGGAGGACAAAAAGAGAGAAAAAAGGAGATAAAGTATTAAGATTGATCAGATAAAAAGCCAGAAATCAGAGTCCTGCCATGTAAACCTGCAGTGTGGGCCGAGGTTGCCCGAACAGAGAGAGAGGACAGAGAGCAGCGGGGCTCGCTGTAGCTGAGCTTTACTTACATCAATCTCACTGAGAACAATGTCTACTATGCTGCCCATCACAACCAGGGCGTCGAACACATTCCAGGCATCCCCAAAATAGCCCTGAGTGAGGTGGAGCGAGTGGTGGGCAAGTTGGATGTGAGATCAGCACAAACAAAAATTCTTTACTCTATACTAATAAGTATATAGACTTATTCTGGTCATTTAAAACACACAGGAACCCCTGTTGGCTTCTTTAGCTGAATGGCAAATGATTATAGTGTATTGATTTCTACAACTTGTGGTTGAGCAGCAGAGTACTAGATCTGATACTAATACTACATGCAGAAACACTGCTGCCAAGAACTTGACAAACAGTTTGTGCTATTTTATTGAAAAAGAAAGTCAGCACTGCAACCCACACTGTGTCTCTTACTAGCATCCTGTCCTTTTTCGCAACACAGAGCTGTTGGCCAGACAGTTGAGGGAAAATGTTTGGAAAATGAAAAGAAAAAACATTCACTGCATGTACACTGCTCCATTCTTTTTAAAGATGTAAGCAATAGTTCAACATTTTAGGAAATACGCTTATTTGTTCTCTTGCTAAAAGTTCGATGAAAGTGGTTGTCAATGAAGACGTTTGCAGGCTGACTCACCCTGGGTTTGAAAGCGATGAGTTTGAGAACCATTTCCACAGTGAAGACAGCAGTGAAGACCATATTAAGAATGTCCATTACATAGTTGAAGAGCGCTGACTGTCCGTAGTGCTGCAGAGAGGAGATGAAGAGACAATTAAAGAAAACTGAAGAACAGGGAGCTGCTATTATTTTGATATGCACTTAATTTATTCTAGACAAAACATTTTAGACAAAACAAAGACTGGTCAGAAAGATACCAAACAAACACGAAAACTGTATGATAAGAATGCGAAATAGTACATTTAAAAGCCACTAAGTGTATATTATTCATGTGATTACAGTATCTTTCAAATTATTCTAAAGGTTAAGTTTTATGTTGGAAGAAAAATGGTTGGATGAAAATATTGATCATATATGCTTTGCTGTCAGTCCATGTATCTACTTGTCCCTGGGTCTGCTTGCATTGATGTCTACCACAGTGTCTTTGTTGATAATACCACTGGAGGGGGCCAAAATCAAACATTTTAAATTGTACACAGTATATGGAAGAAAAACTGCACTGCTAAAGTAATTATTGCAGTTAGGCAGGCAGAAAGAAAGCTAGCAGTGAAAATACTGATGACAAAATAACGTTAGAGACTAATGTATCTATCCTGATGAAAATATTTTTGGAACATCATTGCACTAAGACCAGTGTTTGATATATTATAATGTCAACTTGACAGCAGATTAACACATATTTATAAAACATATATAAGTAGTTATATTAGTTATATTGACTATATCAACCAAAATAACCACACATTCAGAAATGCCCACTGATAACAAACCTTTTCTCAACCTCTGCTTTCAAACTAAATAAGCATTAACAATCAAGTGTGATCTCATTCTTTTGAACAGATTTTTATTTTAATTTTTTTGTCACAGAGCTGGTTGGTTTCAGCGGTGTAAATACAGTGCGACTTCTTACCTGTACAGCCAGGCAGAGCGTGTTGAGCATAATGAGCACAAACATGATGTACTCAAAGCCAGTGGAGTTCACCACATACCAGAACTTGTACTGGTACGGGTTCTTAGGGATGTACCTCCTCAGCGGACGTGCCTTAAGAGCGTACTCCACACACTGACGCTGCACAGAAATATACAAAGTTAGTTTTAATGCTCATTTAATGACACAATTAATACTACTGATTTCAGTCCAACTAAGATTATGTATATGATGCTAAGAATGTAATGGTGATAATCAATTCAAGGAATGAATTATTCAATTATGAAAATCATACCTCAGCTTTTTCTTCACACATTACCACAAAGTCAAGAGACCAACTATTAGCTTTTTTTGTGGAATAAGTTAAAATCAGTATATTTTAAGTTCTCCTTAACTTCTCTTTAGTTTTTCACCAAACACAAACAAACACGCTGCTTCCACACACCCATATTGCGTGAACCTGCTGACTCTGACCTGGTTCTTGTCGAGTTCACAGTTTTTGTACTCTTTCTCTCCTTGTTCCTGAAATGTGACGATCACAAAACCTACAAAGATGTTCATCATGAAGAAAGCAATGATAATGATGTAGATGATGAAGAAGATGGAAATCTCCACGCGGTAGTTGTAAATGGGACCCAGGTTCTCCCTGTTGGAGTCGATTGCCTTGTACAGTAAACTGAGAAGAGAAGAGAAGAGACAGAGAGAACATGTGATCCAGTTTCCTTAAATACACATTGTTGATAATACTGACTCAAAGCTTTAACAACGGGATTAAAAAGTTAGAATCTTACGAAGGCCAGCCTTCAAAAGTGGACACGGTGAACAGAGCCATCATAGCCATGAGAACGTTGTCAAAGTTGAAGTCGCTGTTGTGCCACAGTCGTTTGTGGATTGTTGGCTGGTTCACATCTCCTTCCTTATACAGGATGTAGGTGCCCCTAGGAGAAAATCACATGTCGTGTGGAAGTTTAATATTGAAACTAGGATGATAATTGCAGGTAATTAACTGTGAAGAACCAAGACAAGTAAAACTAACTTGCACTCATCTGAGTTGGACTTGGCTTCATCCGTGCAGCGATAGAATTTTCCCTGTGGAGGAAAGTTATGCATATTTTTAAACTATTCTATATACAGTTTATATATATGCATACTATACTCTAATCTCTGACTTAATGTGTAATACAGATTTCTTTTCAACCTCAGTGCTGCTGACCTTAAATAGTTGCACCCCTATACAGGCGAACATGAACTGGAGCAGAGTGGTGACGATCATGATGTTACCGATAGTTCTGATGGCCACAAACACACACTGCACCACGTGCTGTAAGACGGAGACATAAACATGTTTACAGATTGTGGCAGCTATACTGATACTGTGGTTATTGTTGTTGACAAGCTGCAGGATGACTTTGAGATGAGGCCTCACCTTTAGGCCTTTGGCCCGGTTGATGGCCCGAAGGGGTCGAAGAACACGCAGGACCCTAAGAATCTTCACCACAGAGATGGCCGAGGATCTGAACGAAAAAAGGAAAGCAAATGGGTGTACTGGCAGTTTAAGAGCAAGATATTCCAGACTAACAAGTTCAAGTTTGACCGCAGGAACTTTTCCAGAAGTCCTTGAACCATTTCAGGAACTCAGGGACTTTACTTGCTTTCCAGCCAGAGGAACCAGGAACTAAATTCCTTTTGTGCCATAGCTCCTGGTGCCAAATAAATTGTACTTTTGATGGCCCTGGAGCTACTGAAGTGGAGTCTGCAGGGCTGACTGTTGCTCATTATTCAAACTTAAAACTTGTGGCTGCTATATTTTTACAGCTTTATTATAAAAAGAAAGCACTGTGTGACACTAGTATCAATACAAGGACAAGAATGGGACATTTCTTGTAATGTTTGCTGAAAACAATTAAAGTCATGTTGTCGCTTTACTGACTAATCTAAAAATAAAAAAATAAAGAGAGAGTTTGTAAATGAGTGGAGTGAATGAAAGAGAGAGCCAGCAGCGATCAAGAGAACAAAGTCAACTGTTACAGTAAGTATTAAACCAGAAATACATAACCATTAAACACTCTATCTACATTGGAAACAGAGGTTCTGGGGTTCCTTTTCCATCTCTGCACGTCACCTTTGCATTCATTCACAACATCCATTCAAACATTAGAGTCGAACACAGACTGTGTTGTTATTTATTATTCATTCTTTAATCTGTTATCTGGCTAATTTGCCAAATTTTCATGTTGTCTTTAGAAGCGTTGGAAATGCAAACTTGAACACTAAAAGGGGACTTTTGAGTTTAGCTCCTGTGGCTCCATTGTTCCTGGAACTATTTGGTCAAAAAGGGCTAATTGTGTCTGTGTTTGTTTATACTCACTGAATGCCAAAGGAGACAAGGGAAACTCCCACCACCAACAGGTCCAGGAGGTTGAAGTAATTCCTACAGAATGCCCCTTTATGTAGAAAGGCTCCATATGTTGTCATCTGAGGAGACGACAGAGGAAGTTAGAGGAGCAAATGACCAAGAAAAAAACACATATATCATTCAACGCACACTAGTCACACACAGAGTTACACTCCAGAAGATGCAGACACACATACTGTACAGTGTGAACATGTTAAATAGGAAAAACATATGCTCACATACATCACTCTCCACCTTGCACACGCGCACACGTCTCCACACTCTTTTAGATCACTCTGATTCAGGGTGGCGAGCTCAGAGCAGTGAAACAGAGCTAGCTCTACCGTCGCCACCCCCACAGCCCTTAACTACATGAATGTAGTAGTAAGTCATTCATTTCACAATCTACTATGGGATGAGGCAATAAAACATGCATTTTGTTGCCATGAAGTCAGGGATATCTACTACCTGCAAGAGCTGTAGTTATAGTGATTGGAAAGTAGAAATGGCCTTACTGTCACATTCATGTGGACCGTCATCTTAAAGCACATTCCATTATGTTCTTTAACAGTTCAGAATAAGGGGAAGCAGCTCCCAATTAAAACTTCATATTTCAGCAGGCAGAGAAGAAAAACCAGCCAAAATAACTCTGCTTCAAATAATAAAAGGATTAATTTTCCAAGTGCATGTAAATGTGGAGCCTTGCAGAGAGACAGAGAGAGAGGAGCGCTAACTAGGAGCAATTTGAAGTAAAACAGCGGTGGACTTGAAAGGTTTTTGCCCAAATGGGTGCAGCCACAACTCCACATTTCTATGCACTCAGTCAGGGAAAGCAGACTGAACCATGCTCGGCAGGAACATGGTTGGTTTTGCCCCCTCTTTTATGGGTAAACTGAAGAGCAGTCAGTACGAGAGGCATGAAGTCCGCTTCGACTGGAGTTGACTTCGAACACCTCCCTAAAGATGACCTCAAACTCAACTTAAGCCAATGCCTTAACAATGTCTGAACAGCTCACTAAAATGTGTTGCATTGCACAAAGGGTTGCATCATGTTTTAAATATATGCATCATCAAAATCATTTCAGCAATGACTGCCCGAATGACGTGACACCCATGTGAGTATGTAATGTAATGTAGATGTGATGTTTCCTTCCCCAACATGAGTTCTTTGATTAGTGTAATTTGAACAAATCTTGTGTTTTTGTAAGTGTGTGCAAAGTAACAGCTCCAATATTTGCTTTTTAAAAGAGGTGCCGTGAAGAAAAAAGTAAATAAGAGAAAGGAAACAAACAAGCCAGGTTGTACTGAGTGGCAGGTGACACACAAGGAGAGAATGCAGCAAGGCTCTCGTTGTCATTTAAGGGGTTACCTTCAATATGATCTCAAATGTAAACATACTAGTGAAGACATAATCTGCATAGCCTAGGACCTGGAAGGCAACGAGACGTTTGGAGTGTTACTGGGGTATGGTTAGTCACAGCACGGACAGGGGACACATGGCATTTACCTTCAATACGATCTCAACAGTAAAGATAGCCGTGAAAGCATAGTCAAAGTAACCAAGTATCTGCAAAAAGCAACGTACATGTTTAACAAAGACAGGTCATTGTGCAGCTTCATACATCATATGTAAACAAGATGAATGAAAAAATAAATAAAAACATTTGAAGCCTTTTTTTTTAAGAGTTTGATAGAGTAAACATCACACAGTACATTATTACTTTCACTGACTAGTTCATAAAGTGCAAGGTGATTTTACTACTCTATCATTTCCTATGAAACACAGATATCCCTGGCTGACTGTTTATTTTACAGGACTGTACCAGTGCTTTTGCCTGTTTTAGCTTATAAAATATAAATTGCATATTTTTATATTAACATTATTGTCAGCCAAAGTGTACCATACATTCAAACCTTCCAGATAGCAAGGGACATTCATTTAATTTTGGCATTTCAAAAACTTGACACTAGCTTGACATGAAGTACATCGCTGTGAAATAATCACTGGCTTTCTTTTGTTTTGTACAGATTGTGTCCTCAATGAGTTAACGCAGGCAACATTTCTTAAAAGCTCTCCTTTACGATGCATTTAAGGACACTCTGACATCTGTGATACGTGAGCCTCCTTGCAAATATAAGCTGTCTTGCTGTTAAAACAATTCCAAGAGGCAAACGGCATTGTCAAAAAGAGTATGTGAATTTAACCTTTTAGATTTAAAAGGTTAAGGTACCTTAACCCTTAAGTCATGAATGTTGGAACAAACCAGCATGAGCAGAGTCACCAGACGTCGGCATTAAATTTGGACAGGCCGTATTTTCAAGCATTTATCCTGGCGTCGAGATAGAAACTGGTAATTACATTGTATGTATTGTTTTGAAAAAATAAACTGCAATTCACTGAAACATAAGCATGAATGTTTCCTCAAAAGAAAGAAATAAACGTACAAACTCAGGTGGTGAATGCTTTGGAAAATGGTCAGTAGTAATGTAACATATGCAAGTTATAACAAATGGGCTAAAACATGCAAAACCACTAGTGTGGTCAACGAATTATGAAACAGATCTCAAAATGCTAAACTAACTTAACACTCAGAAAAGTTATATTTTCATGATGTAACTTGACCCACTTATCTTCGCAACACAGTCTGTTAGAAGCCATAAATAAAATCCTATTGAAGGGTCGTGGACTTACAATATTGCGAGCTGAGAAGTTTCGGATTGGATCCTCAGCAGCGAGTGACACGGAGCTGAGCATGATGAACACCAGGATGAGGTTGGTGAATATGTGGTGGTTGATGAGTTTGTGGCAAAACACACGGAACCTGGAGGACAAAGGAAATACAACACAGCAACAAGCATCAGTGTGATATGAGGCACTGTGAGTGTGTGTGTGTCCATGTGTGTGAAGCCTGTGTGAACATGATGTGTGAGTGTTTCGTACGGGTTTGTGGTGCTAAAGATGAAGAAGGCACTTCCCTCTGGGATAGGAGTGATCTTCTCCTTCTTTATTAGGTCAGAGATGACCGGCCGAGGCCCCGATGGAACTTCTGGATCCTCCTCCTCTGCCGCAGTGTCGTCAATCTCCTCTTCTTCATCCTAACAGACAAGTAGAAAGTTTGAAAAGTGTGTCAGTGTGTATAACTCCTCAAACTGTAAAGATAAGTTACTGTTAGATTCAGTAAGTCAGGATACCTTGTCATCTTTTTCATCCTCCTTTTTGTCCCTGTAATGAACACAGATATTGTTATGAATGATAAGAGTACATACGAGTATATTTATACAGAGCGATATAAAGTAGTAGGACATCCAGCTGTTACCCTTTCTTGTCTCCTTCGTCTGTGTTGAGAGACTCTGCATCTGCCAAGTTGTCCACAGCGATAGCCAAGAAGACATTCAGAAGGATATCTGAGCAAAGTGTTCAGTAAAGGACAGTTCTCTGCAAAAGCACTTTAACACTGCTTTAAACACATACAATGATGAATGTAGGTCAACTCATGTATTTGCTGTTTCAGCAGTTTCAAGTGTGTTTGTATCAGTGACAGAGGATACAGTTTCCACAGATGAAGAGGATGATGAAGTAAAAGCACACGATCATCCCAGAAGAGGAAGGGCCTCCATACGCCATGATCCCATCGTACATAACAGCGTTCCAGTCTTCTCCGGTCAGGATCTAAAATCGATTATCATATTTATTTTGTGGGAGATGCATCAACCCTAGTGTGACAAGCTTAACGATTATACGGGGCCTGTATGTGTTGACGACACATTTCCACATGCTACGATCCCCCAATCCCTGCTGAGAGTCCACAATAAACCTGTTACAGCTGCTATCAATGGACAGAGATACAGCAGATAGATATGTACGTTGAACTATGGCTGTATATTTCGTCTGATTGACGCTGCCGGTTGGACGGTTCTGGTCTTCCCGTCATCCATTAATTCCTGATAATGGACACCTGATAATGGACACCACGTCGGACAATAAAGGTGCTGTAGGTAGGATTGTGAAGATCCAGGACTTAGCCAAAAATGTTTAACATAGACAACTTCTCAGTCCCTCCCCCCTTTCTGCTAAAGCCCAAACGGTCTCCTAAGCACCTCCCCTCACAAGGGAGAGCTGTGCACGATAGAGCGCGTGTGAAGAGGGGGGGAAGGGGAGTAAACCTATCTGCAGCTCGTGCTCGGGGAAGGGGGAGGGGAAGACGCTATGAAATGTGTGTGCCTGAGCAGTGATTGACACGCAGTTAGACAGTTAGCTTTTTTCATTTTTATCTGCATGTTTATATGCAATGTATTTTCCACCGAAGGCACCAATGGGCAAATGATGGATCTTCTGCTATTCAGATGGGAGTGACTGTGGTGTACCGTTCTGTCATAATCTGAACAGTAAATACCTGAAACACAGTGAGAAGGGCTTGGGGAAAGTTGTCAAATGTACTCCTCTTGGTCTGGGTCTCGTCAAAGTTGAACTTTCCACCGAACACCTGCATGCCCAGCAGCGAGAAGATGATGATGAAGAGGAAGAGCAGCAGCAGCAGGGAAGCGATGGACTTCATGGAGTTGAGCAGAGACGCCACGAGGTTACTTAAAGACTGCCAGTGACTATAAAGCAGTAGAGAGAAAGAGAGACAGGTGATTAACTGAACACCAGACAAACACACATACACACACACACACACACACACACACACACACACACACACACACACACACACACACACACAGACACACACAGCATGGAAGCAGTCTTACCGTGTGACCTTGAAGATCCTCAGCAGGCGGACGCAGCGGAACACAGAGATACCGAGAGGAGACATGACTTCCAGCTCGACCAGAATGGTTTCAGTGATTCCTCCACACACCACAAAGCAGTCAAAGCGGTTGAACAGTGATACAAAATAGGCCTGTAGCCCGAGACTGTACATCTTCACCAACATTTCACATGTGAACAGGGCTAGCAGCACCTTGTTGGCCACATCTGAAACCCAGAATATTAAAAAAAAATAAAAATAAATGGAGAGAGAGAAAGAGAGAGAGATAAGGAGTTAAGGGTGACACATGAGATAGTGTAGGTGGTTATATTGCTGCTGTTAAACCACTTAGAGATCATAAACCTAGGCTGCACAAATATAACAGCTGCACAGACAAACATTGCATTTTAATAAATAAAATATAGATGACACAACAAATTGAACATCTTCACTAATATTTTATTTGTATACATTTCTATTCAAATAATTGAGAAAATAGTTAAAATGTTAAAACAATCCCATCATCATGACTTGCAATATCAAGTAATCCTTTAATACTTTAGTTCTCTTTGGCTCATGGTTGAAATCTCCACCTAGTTTCATTGAAATGTAAGATATCATAACTAAATGAAATAGACAAATGAGGTAATAAAAAATGAATCAAAAGGTTTTCTTTGTTACTTTCTTTCTTTTAAATAAGACTTTGATGTGTGCTGTAGTGCTGTTCATACCCTGTACTTGTGTGAGCCACATTGGCTGGTTGTAATGCTCTGATGATATGGTGAGCGTGTTGAGGAACACCAGGATGATGACCAGCCAATAGAAAGGCACCGATTTGACAGCCAACCGGCACTTCCTGCGGCAGAACCTGTTCCAACGGCGCCAGCGCCGACTGCAGGAGCAGAAAGCAATGTCAGTACGAAGTATAATGCTGATGTGTGTGTGTGCGACTCACTTTGCTAATGAATTGATTTAGAAGAACACAGAATCTGGTCACATAGATTACAGTGTCTAAACACTAAAATTTAACACTAAAATAGTTTAAGGTAAACACTACATTTGTTTCTATTAATAAGAAGAATGCAGAGGAGTGAGGGGAAGGAGTCCCGGGGGAACTGCATCAATATATTTTTTGCAAGTCATACTGTAAAGTAAATGAGCTGAAAAATACTGCGTAAGACTATTCTATAAAAACACCTTATGGTACATGCTGACTTTATAAAAAGCTGTTGATTTATCATCCCCAGTAAAGTCTCATTAAAATACAGTAAAATGAAAGCCAAGCACTTACAAATAAACATTTGTATAGTCTAATGCTATGGTAACAGCTGTACTGTATGCACCATGCAGAGACACACACCCATAAAGATACTGACCTGAACTTTGACTTTGAAATTTTTTGACTGAAAGAAAGAAGAATTTGTCAAAGTTTACAAATGCAGGTTGTAGCAAAGGTTTGATAGGGGCAATGGAGTGGTAGGGAGATGTCCATTGATAACAACGTTAAAGTGTCCAACCAGAAAAGTCAGCAGCATTACAGGGTAGGAAGGCAATATAAACATGCAAGCGAGTTGTTTTAACCATTTGACCGTTAAAAAAAGAAATTGAAATCAAAAAGTGAAGAGAATAGCACTCGATAAAGAACCTGTAACGTGAGGGCTGGATGCTTTTTAAATCTCTGTACCAACACTCACACCAGAAGGGACAGCAAGCCGATGTATAGAAATTCAAAGTAATAACTGTGATCTGGTTTTTGAACAGGTTTGTTGTGTAAAGTTCTCACCACAGAGGTCCGCAGCATGGTGTCTTCTCCTCCTCCCCGTTTTGATTCTCAGTGTTCACAGATTCTGTTTCGCTGGGTGGGACGCTCGCTGCAGCAGCAAATAAAGCAGACATTTACAAAAGAATACTCATATGTGCTTCACAGCACAATATTCTACACCCTTAGATAGACTGGAGTGCAGTACATCCCAGAGGGAAGAAGTGTCTAAAGAAATAAAATGGAGAATGCCTTCATCACATCAGGCTATTCTGACAGGCATTTCTTCAGAAGGAAGTAAAAAGATACACTAAAGGAACACACTTAACAAATCAGCAAAGACAAAAAAAAAAAGTTACACTCGAAAAACTAAGTGCATCACAATATTTTGATACTGATTTAAAAAAAAGGAAGTGACAAAATGATTATATTTTTCATCTCCAAAGCCACGTTGCATCTCCTAAACTTTCAACCTTATAGAAAGGAAAGAGCTTAGCGATGTGGCTGTGCATCACTGTCATCATTAGTATCATTTACCAAGTGCTGAAAGGGAGCTGACATGGGACAGGCGAGTGGACAGCTGCTCTACGAGGGCTGACTGATGCAGACAATGAAGGAGCAGAGGGAAGAGGGGAGCAGGCCGAGGAGGACAGAGCTCTTAAAGCTGTCTCTGAAATACTACACTCAAAGTACTGCCAGCGCTGCGGAAAGACTGTCTGCGCAGACAGATGATGATTAACTGTGCGAAACGTCTCAGTGCTTTAACTCGTATGAGGGAGTGTGGTGTGTGCTGCTTAGCTTATGTAGACGTGTTGGCTTTGATTCCTGTGTGGTCGGACAGCTCTCTGCTCTGAAAATAGTGCTGACTGCTGGAGCAGTGATCTGGGTTTAGCCCTGTTTCCTATATATTCATACTGAGCCGCTGCTTTTAAAATGGGACATGGAAAGGAATCAGGGCGTGCCTGCTATCAAACACAGCTGTATTTCTATTTCATATTAGACTCGTTTCATGAGTAAAAGATAGGCTTTTTTTAATTTAGAACCAGTAGACTTTTAAAGAAGAACAAAACTGGGAGGAAAAACAGGAGAGAACAAAAACTGAAAAAGGCTGTGATGCTCGGACACGACGGGTTTAACACAATAGTAAAGCACAAAGTGATGAGGTATTACATTAGGCTTCACATCAACACACAAACACACACACTCTTACTCAGCTGTCACTCAGGATGCTACAAATGGGATTTTAAGGCCGCTGCTGCTTACCACCTAGTTTTAAGTCCTGATGTGTTCACCAATAATGCAGTTGAGTATTTGGGAAAATCAATGATTCTTCACTGATAGATGGAAGTAAAGTTTAAATGATTATTGTGTGGGTTTTTTTGCCTACAAGATGAAACACAAGCTAGCAGCATGTTGAATAAAAACAACAAATGAGATTTTAGGTTCATGGTTGTCTTTCAATTGTTTATGATATTTAGCATATTCTAATATGTTTAGGTTATTTAAGTTTCCTTTCCTTCTGCACTCTAAGGTATTTCTTTTTGAGCTTATCTTTTCTATTTAAATCTGTTCTATATGATGTTTTATTGTAATGTTGTGTTGAATGTTTGAATGTCTTGTCTGTCAGCTCACCGAGGCAACTTCCTAACAACAGTTTTTGGAAATGGCAATAAAGTCAACTTTGTAAGGTCTAATCTAATCAGGTCTAATCTGATTTTGACCTAATTATTGACACATTTTTCTGCATCAGATTAATTTGAGCATCAAACACATACACACGCACGTACACAAGAGCAAGAGAACACTGGAGGGAAACCACAGGATTTACCATGAGTGTCGGACGACTGGCTGAACCACCCAAACCTTCCTTTCTTCTTCTCAGTAAGGTCAGCCAGAGTCACCCCTTCATGTGTAATGCATGCAAGCCCATGCATTCAGACACAACAGCACAGCAGAGGGACATGGGGGGCGAGAATGGGCTGCTATCAAAATGGGTCAGAGCAGACAAGCACCACAGGACAACAACAGTATTCAAAATATCAATATCCAACAATGACAAGAGCAGCAGGAGTCACAGGGGCTGCAGACACTGAGGAGGGCAGAAGAACAACACGGAGAGCTGTTAGTCACTGGAAGCGCCTGCAGGTGACGAGGCCCTTTGCTAACATGTTACAGTGACAATTAAAGCATTCACATGTTAACGTGCTAGCAGGGGCTCATTTATCGTCGACAGACACCAAAAGCCAGGATGGATGTTGAAGAAAAGCAGTATGGACCTGCCTCCTCGTCACACAGAACCTCCACAGCTTTAACTAGGAGCCTAAACATCTAACTTTATACATGAGGTATGACTAGAGGAAAAGACAGGTGGGAGAGGCGACAGTAAATGGACAGAGTACATTCAAAATGACGGAAGATCGTAATGAGCAGACAGAGTGTATAAAAATAAAGACCAAACTATAAGGTGAATCAGTTTCTCAATTTCTCTGTTCTGCATAGTGTCTGCTGCTTATATAAAGAGGATTTGGATTAAGAGTTTTTCTACTGCTCAAGTAATATCTTTTTTTCCTCCTTTTACCCTTCTCAGATAAACTCTAGTGGTACTCACAGCATGCTCCACTTCCATCAGTGACATGGATCGAGCGTGAAGATATTAACAATCTGTACAGCTCTGCTTCAAGCACCTTTCATATACAAAACAGTAGTCAAAACATGCCCCTATGTTATGTAGGTATGCATCTATGCGTGTGCACTGTGTATAATGAAAGTATCACTGACTATAGCACAAATATTGTCGATAATTTTACTAATCGTTAAGGGAAAAATTCCATCATCAATTGTTATGAAAGTGTTAACCGTGCAAATTTGCGGCCACAATTGATCAACCTGCTTCATCTATTTCTGCTTCAGTTAGTGATTTCCTACAATTCCCAGAATTACTTTTGAAAAGCTTAATCAGACCAACAACAGATCTGCATGAATTGCATTATGGACTATTAATGCTACTGTCGGTGGAGAAAGTAAATAATTCTCTCTCTGAAGATTTTTCTTCTTGCCTGGTTTTTAAAAGTTGATGCAAAATCGTGGAGCTAAATTAGGAGCATGTCTTAGCTTGGAGCTTCTTTTTTACCTAATTAATACCAGCTGTATCTATGCTAGATTTGTCTTAATATGATTGACCAGTTATTTGGGTCAATATGAAAAATGGAGCACTTTCCACCCAAATGGACACAGGAGTGCTAGGAAAAGCACCTGTTTTGTTTTCAACTGTATGATGGGATAATACATATTTCTCCTCCTGAGAGAAATTATAATTCTTTTCTTTTAGCTAATCCACTTTTTCCCCTTTTTTTTTTACAAAACGACCACACTATAAATTTCTTAAGGACCAACTCTTGCATTTTCTGATTATATAAAAATACTCTGAGTTATAGTTCAAAACCCTCTCAAGCCACCAATAATACACACTGCTGGATATTTGTCTAGATGCGTCAGTAACAGATTCGATCAGTTTGCTGTATTGAAGGGCTCTTGTGATGCCAGCGCAGCATTACTCTGGGAGGAATGGGAGAAGGTGCTTACGGTTGCGCTTGGTCCCCTCATCGGCCTCATCCTCGTTGTCAGGGTCGATGTCTTCGGCCTGAGTGATCCAATCCAAGTAACCTTTCAGATCCTCCTCCAGCTGCTGCTTCTCACGCAGCTTCTGGAAGTCTCCACGGGCTTTAGCCTTCTCTCTCTCCTTGGAGAACTCTCTGGGTTTGCAGAGGCACACATAGACAAAAAATGCAAACACATACAAACACACAGGAGTACATAAATGACCCAAAACACATAGAGAAACTTACTTTCACAGCAAACAAGAAAAAGGTTGTTTTTTTTTTTCCACACAATGGAATTAAACAAGTCTTCCTTCCTATATTAAATAATCTCTAACAATCTGAACGTTTCCACTACACTGCATAAATACATTCTACATATTCACATACTTCAATCATAACCTTTCAATGCCTTGTGTGTTTTTGTGAACCCTAGCCACTGGAGGGAGATGTACACCTTTGAAAGACAGACACAGCACTATATTTAGAGCCCGACAGTACAGTAGCGTATCCTTCAGGCAAGCATCTTATTCATACAGAAAAGGTAATTTAGGTGGACAGATGGTTTCAAGAGGAACGAAACATTTGCACAACATCTAAACTCATATATTTTATAGAACAACAACTGTGGAAACTGCAGTATGTAGGGATTCAGAAGATGATACATAAATATATTCAGTGGACGGTGGGATGTTGTCTTTACTGAAAGAAATATGTATTGAAGTTGTGATAACAAAAAAGCCAAAAACAAAGAGACTTCGTGGTAAGAGGGTAGCAAAGCAGCATTTGTAATGCTGCATTTAGAAAATTGATGCAAGTAACAAATTGTGCCAATCTACAGCAGCCAACAGGACTGCAGGAGTGTCTGAGTTGATGATTTTGCTAACCTTGTTGGTTTTTTAAAAAACATCTGGCTTTGCTGGCTGGTCAACCAGCCAGAGTTAATTCAACTGTAATACCCCACCCCCCACTCCACAGATCTGGGAAAGCAAACTGGGGTTTGAGAGAGCTTAGTAGCGCAGGGGGAGTGAAGGCCGAGGAATAAGATTAATTTCCTTCTCAGGAGGTTGGGTGGGTTGAGGCTGGGGGTGGGGAGGGGGGATGAGGAGGAGGAGGAAACGCTCACTTTGCAGTTGCTACAGAAAGAACGTGATAGTTTGACACCAATGTCTGAGAAAAAATATTTATATATCTCGTGGTCCTAACACAGAATAGCCAATCACAGGTTTAATAGCTCAATATTTTTGTATAAAGATTTTCAGGATCTTACTTCCCAAGACTGCAGCATAGTTTATACTTATGTATAGGCTAACACTACATACTAAGCAAATTACAAACCACTACATACATGCTTTGCACACTTCAAACGAAAACCACTGCACACGTTTCCTCTTACCCACTCAGCACACCTAACACAAGGTTTAACACAAAAAAGGATCCCAGTATAATCAGGCTAACAAAGTAAATCCAAGGTGTTTCCCATCCGATGGCGTCGTTGACCTACGGGAGCCAAAAGTAGCCGTTTAACAGACAGAAACACAAATAAGAACAGAGAACCTGCTGCCTGAAATCAAGCAGAAGGTCTCTGTCTGCAAAGAGAGGAAGATGCTTACCCGCTCAACACACCCAAAACCAGGTTAAGAACGAAAAAGGAGCCGAAGATCACAAGACTGACAAAGTACACCCATGGAAGCTCAAGGCCCATAGCATCATTCATCTGGAGGAACAAGCATCACCACAGAGGAAGGAGAGGAGGGGTAAGAGAGGGAAAAAAAGAGTGAAACAAACTGTTAAATGTAGAAACAGTCAGAAAAGAAAAACAGAAGAAAAGATAGTCAAAAGTAGCTTTTTCTTCAGATGAAGAAAATAGAGATCTTGCAGGAAAAGTACCAGGATAGCATCTTATTGTTGTTGTGAGTTGTTGTATGCATCCAATCATTTAGTCAATCAATCATATCAGAGCGATAAGAGCTGCCTCAGGAAGTTATCAGCAGCTCCATCTTCAGAATGTCAGTCACATTATTGTTGTGTCTGATCTGAGTCGACGTTTAAGCTGAAGGCGTGTGACAGTCACAGGATATTGAACTGGGAGAGCAGAGACTCACCCAGTATAACACATCCGTCCAGCCCTCCATGGTGATACACTGAAACACTGTCAGCATGGCAAACAGGAAGTTGTCAAAGTTGGTGATGCCACCGTTGGGACCATGCCAGCCTTCCCTGCACTCGCTGCCATTGATGGGGCATTGGCGCCCATGCCCTGAGATCGCACATGGAGCTGGTTCCTCTTCTGCTATCACATCTGAAGAAAGAGAGATACAACTAGGATTGTAATCATGTATGTATTATAATATGTTAAAAATATAATTCAAACAGTGGTCACAAACCAAAGCCCCCTCAGACAGTTTCATCAGGCCCTGACCATGTTCACGATGTATTGTTACCAGAGATGGGGACTCGAGTTTGAGACTCGGACTGGAGTCACACTTAAGTCACACACACAGAGTGACTTGAGCCTTGACTTGAGACTCGTCCTCAAAAGACTTTAGACTCGACTTGGACTCAAGATGCGGGACTCGTGAACAATCTTTATTATTAGGAAACGTCCGATGAGCCGAATGTTATTCCCCTCCCTGTGTAACCTACAACCAGCCTACAGTACGTAACACGTAATACGTAACGTATCTACTGTGGGCAGCTACACGTGAGAGAGTACAACAAACGAGTCAACCGCAGCGGCAGCTGCTGTGCCATTCATCAGAAGCTTTAGCTTTAAAAACTTCAGACAACAAGGCCAAACAAAAGTAAGATTGAATGTGTGGTAATATGATAAAGAAGTCTGGCTCTACCACATCTAATTGTATTAGGCACCTAAAAACATATTCTGATAGGTTAACAAACATGTTTAGCTCAGCATTGGCCATCTAACGTTAGCTTGCTTTAGCTACGACCTACGGGAGGTTAACCCCGACTGTCATTCGCTAGATGTTATGAAAAGATCCTTGAATTCCTTATACAGTATATACAGTCCTTCCAGAAAAATGCGAGTTTTTTTGTGATTGTTGCGGGCAAAAATCCTTGATTATGTGGCACGTTTTCTTAAAAAATGCGATGGAATATACAGGATATTTATGCAATTTTATGCGAAGAAATTGCGGGAACTTGCAAAAACTGCGATTTGATGAAAAAGAGAAATAAAAATTGATTCCCCCAACTTTTTGATGATGTTCACGTCGCGTAATTACGTCACTTCATAACGTTCCCATGGCAACAGGGGAAAATGGCTGCTCTTGTATGAAGTCAACACAACATTTTTCAACTTTCTGCTAAGATATATGTGAAAATCTGCAATTTATGCGGCGAAAGTGCGGCGTATTTGAAAAAATGCGGCCCCCGCATAAATATGCGGCCTTTGGCTGATTATGCATTGAATTATGCGATTGCATAATCGCGTTTTTCTGGAGGGACTGTATATAGCATAGTGTTCTAAGCAGCCTGGATGGAACGCAGCAGGTGATATAACATTATAACCACGAGAGACTTGAGACTTGACTCTAGCTCAGAGACATGTGAGCATCTCTTATTGTTACATCTGGCCTTCAAATACATTTCTTTACTTTTTCTCATTTTAATTATAGTAATTGTAGTATATTAATTATAATCATTTAACTTTCTAGCAAGACTGCAAAATTAGCGAATAAAAATGGCTTTTTATTTCACATTTAGGCTTAACTGCGGATTTAACACTTGCTTTGACCAACAGCACCTTACACTTTCTAAACCTTAAAGAAAGGTTGACCACGAGGACAAATAGTTTTAAGAGTGGTGGATTGTTTTCCGTCATGGAGTGTAACGTGACTGCCTCCCTTCTCATCTGGAGAGGGAGGAGAAAGCTGCAGTTCTCCAGGAAGACGTTCTCACTTGGCATTACTCTAAGGAACATACAGAGCAGCATGATGTACATGGAAGGGAGGGAAAAACAAAAACTGTGTTTTAACAGGCCCTCTTGGACAAAACAACCTGGCCAGTGCATCCACCAGGTAATGAAGAGATTTGCAATGTCAGAGTATAAATGTCATCACCTGCATGAGACATCCATGCCTGTGACTTTCTATGCTTCAGTTTGTGCAATATGTCATGCACATAAGCTATTATGTCAACCTGACTTGATTAATTGTGTGATGAATCTCTTATACACCTTTTAGGTGGGCCCACATGCTGTCAGATTAAACATTAGGTTTCACCTTCATAATGGAGAAATGCATCTTGATGTTTGTTGAAAGTCAGTGTAGGTCAGTATAGTTTTACAGTATTCAAAATACTAGATGTGTAGACTAGAAAGTTGACTTAATTTTATATGTACAACAGACAATCAAGAGGGCATACCTGAGCCAGGAATAAAGCAGGTTGCGTGCATTTTACCGATGAAAAGCTCCAGGCCGATAATCGCATAGATGATGATGACAAATAAGACCAGGAGGGCAATGTGAAGGAGAGGGACCATGGCTTTAATGATGGAGTTCAACACCACCTGTAAACCTAAGCAAGGAGGAAAATAAACATATTATATGAAGCTTGGCTGTACTTTGAATGCACAGTAAGAAACACAGTTGCAAACGTCAGTTGGTACCAGTCTCCATCCATGTACTTATTGCAACAAAATAACTATTGTGTCTTTTGTAAGTCATGATGGTTCACATTATGATGGGCTAATGACCTAAATATAAAACTATAAGACATAAATTATAATATTTTTTTATCAACATGCAATCTGAGTACTGTAGACGACTGTATGTTTCCCCCACAAGTAGGAAGTGGAAGTGGGGAAGACCTAGTCTATATCGACGACGTTTCACGGATTGCTCCCGTGCCACCGGCCAGATGTCCCTCATTTCAGCCGGATGTCCGGTACCTTCCGCTTTCTTTGTCTTAGAATTTTAAACTCCGGTGGATTTATGAGGACTATGGTTAACTGCTCCTCAGATCTCTGCAGGGTAAATCCAGACAGCTAGCTAGACTATCTGTCCAACCTGAGTTTTCTGTTGCACGACTAAAACAACTTTTGAACGTACACATGTTCCCCCAAAACAAGTTCCTTCCCAAGGCTATTTTGTAGAGGTGCCGTTGCTCCGTCCAACGCTTAGCACTGCCAAAGACGATTGTGATTGGTTCAAATAAATGACAATAAACCAGAGCATGTTTTACTCCCATCCAGGACTGTTGTGTGGACTAGCCAGACCCTCCTCGCTATGGAGGAAGGTCTTGTAATGCGAGACTAGGGAACACCCAGGACTAGGTGAAGAAATTAATTCTCCACCCTGACATGGGAATGCCTCGGGATCCCCCATTCAGAGCTGGTTAATGTGGCTAAGGAAAGGGAAGTTTGGGGTCCCCTGAAAGAGCTGCTGCCCCCGCGACCCGACCCCAGATAAGTGGATACAGATGGATGGATGGATGGATGGATGATACCAGTTTCAGTATATTATACATTTCAGTACATATAGAACAACATATAGTTCATAAATGTGTCAGAAGTGTTTACTCTGAGGTTGTTTTTATAACAGAGCTCATGCCTCTAGGGTGCTAATGTAGATGTTGAATAGATATTTTTGAAAAACAGTCCTCAGGGATGATACATAGACCATCTGGACTTGTGATGTGTAACCCTTCAACCTACAATTTACTGGGACTAATAAAGGTTAAGATCATTATACAATATATACAGAAAATATGTGGTAAATCATGTATCTTATCTTATGTATTTGGTTACACAGGGTAAACATGGCGTTTGCATATGGAGCTCAGTACTTACTGGGTACTCCTGAGACCAGCCGCAGGGGTCGCAGCACACGGAAGGCTCGAAGGGCTTTAACATCGAATCCACCTGGTTTTCCTCCATGTCCTTGCATTGACGGATGGAGACCCTCTCCTTCTGCTTCGCTTTCTACCTTCTCTTCTTTGGTCAAAAGCTCCAAGACAACACTGAAGAGTCTATCAGAGAGCAAAGACAGAACCCCACACTATTAGTCTACTGAGGAAAACATTCTGTATAACATACAACAACGTGTTTGCATTTGAGCTGAGTTAGCAGGGCTGAAATGATTAGTCGATTATTCAATTAGTCGATAAGCAGAAAATTAAGTAATTTGATTTATTGTTTTAGTCCATTTTCAAGAATGGAGATGCCAAACAAACAATTTGAAGATGTCACCTTTGGCTCTGGAAAATTATACTATGCATTGTTTTTTATAGAAAGAACGACAATTATATCATCAACAAAATAAGCAGGAAAAAAAGCAGAATTGTCAATATAAAAAATTGTTCCAATCCTAAATATCATTTCCTTTACAGAGAAGAGTTTTCCCAAGCAATATAGGCTACTAGATGTGTGCTTTTTGAGGGGTCGTATCTGACGAACAGTTTGATGGAAAAATAGCTTTGATTTTCGATGGGAATAGGTTGTTCTGCTTTCAGAGAGGCTTTCATAGAATGCATGATACATCCTGCATTATAATCATGAGTTGTGCATTAGTTAAGCATTACAAATAAGATTTCTACCTTTATTATACACATATAATCAAATTAAAACATTAAAACAGGTTCAAAGACCAAGCACTAAACAGAACCCATAGAATGAATGCATTTCATTTCATCAAGCATCATATATTATATAGTTTTCCATCATAAATTAATCACAAGTAAATATTCTCTTTGTACTTTGCACTTACTTAATTCTGTTAACTGTACATTTAACAGTGACTGCAATGTACCGATTCAATTCATCTTTTTAATAATGCTCTTGACTGGATACAAGCTCTGTCACAAAGCCTTCTTACATGTTGCCCTTTCCTGGCTGAGAGCATTTTTATTTTACTGTTGTTGATCCCCCAAAGCATGAGCTGTAACACTATAATGTATCATGTGCCAACGTTTACTTTACAGCCACCCACAAACCATACTGATATCACCAGGATATAGTTGGATTAAAAGAGTACTACACATATTAAATGCAATGCACCATTAATTTTAATATGTTACATTAAAACTGGTTAGTAAACACTGTAGTGGTAGCTTCCACATATTCATAGTAGTTGTACTTTCACCAGGGGCGATGCTGAGAGTGCAGTACAGCAGCATCTCATCCCCTTTGTCTCAATGCCCAGTTACAGTGTACAAACAGCAGATAAATGTACAAAAGCTGTTTCCTTACTGTGGTCACAAAGTGAAATCAGCAGTGAACAAATCCCTCACCATGAAAAAGGACACTTCATTACAGTCAGTTAGACGTTCCTCGCCTAGCCAAGAGGGGAAATCATCTCGACACATCATCACATCAAATCTGTGGACTGTGAGCAGTGAATGAAGCTGCCGATAGGAAGGAGTTCTGAGGGCCTATAAGCACAGTCTGCTCAGACTTATGTTATACTGAGTCACAGCTGTAAGACTGACTGCCTGCCACTAGGGTTTCATTACTCATTCAGTCACTTTCAAAAGAAAACATATCGACACCTTTTTTTACTGCATATACCTGAAGAGAACCGCTTTGATGAAAGTGATACATCTGGTTTCTTTACCGGTCAAGCTGCATAACTTAAATGTGTCAACTCGATATTTAAGGAGTCATACAAGTGGTTTTAACTGTTTTAGTCTATTAACTACAAATCACTTTAGAAAACTGATGTAAACCATGCTACTGTGTGAATGTTGTTTTCTCCTGCTGGTTTCAATATATACTGTATCTGTATGGAAGTCGATGGCTAATTGATTTTTACAGTGTGAAGGAAAACATGGAAACAATTGCTGCATGGAAAATTGTACATCCCAATATATAAAACTGTATAACATGCATTTAAAAATGATCAACACTTGGTTAATATAAATCCATTATTGACTGTCTTTATGTTTTGGTCTCTTTGGCTGCCTAATGCTCCACTACATATGTTCACCAGCTAGTTGCCAACTGAAAGGTGGGGGAACTGCAGATTAGGGTGATCATTCTAGTTGTCATTAAATCCATTGCTACTGTTATGTAAAAATATTGATTAGTGCAGCTTTAAGATCTGCAGTTTAAGAGCTTAAACACACTGGCATGATCCCTAAATCTTCCGATCTCATCATTACTCACCTCTACTACTGTACCCTCAAAATTGAATTGAAATTGTCTCTTTTTTTGATAAATTTAGATTTTTCTTTGTTGCAAAGCTAATTTACATTTCTGAAACCCACGTCCTTTTACAGTAATACAATTATGTTTTTAACAAATCTTCCCCCCACCACTTGTTTTTTACTTCTTTTTTTTAAAAATAGATAAGTCAAAAAAAGAAGGATTTTTACTTTAACATTATACCCCATAGACCTAAGATATTTTCTTGCATTTCAACACTTTTCTCTCTGTGAAGAGCAGTATTGAATAAAGAAATACATTAAAGCACGGCTGAATCTTCGGGCACCTACGACCTTTTGTTAACATCTGTTGAACCATAAGGTGACCTGCTATAATCTATACATACAAAGACATACAAACATATTGAAGCGTGCTGTGAAGTAGGCTGAACCTTGACCTTTTGACATGAATTTATATAGCCGTTTTAGAGTCACATTGACCTAGCTATATATTGTTACTGGCAGTATTATTTCAGTGGGTCATTTCAGTGATTTAGCAGCCACAGTCACTCTTCATAGCAGGAGCAGCCGTCTTTGCATTTGACTGCATGGCAGATCAACTCTGCATGCTGCAAACAGACAGAGATCTGACCCGGCTACCCACTGGACTGTGTGTATGAGAGGAGAGAAAGAGGGAGGAGAGAGAGGAAGGAAGATAGAGGAGAAAAAAGAGAAGCTGCTATAAGGATGAAGATAACACGAGGAGAGAGTGCAGGAGATAGGAATGAGGGCAGAGTGAGGTGGGGAAGTGTAAAGCTTAACGTACAAGATCAAAATGGAAGGGGAAGTAAAAGAAAGAGCTGCAGAGACAAAAGCAGAGCAGTATGGAAGAGTGTGAGCGAAAGAGTGAGAGGAGAGGGAAAAATGGGAGGGAGTGTTGGAGAAGAGATGAAGTATGGAGAGATGGTGACTCACGCCAGTGGTGGTAAAGCTCTGATTTATTCTCTCTGTCTTTTCTGGGTCATATACTGTGGGTGTATGAGGGTCTCTATTCGCACTTGGCCGCTTGGAACAGAGGCTTAAGCAACTTTAACTTTAACACCAACTGCCTCTCCCAGAAACTGTCAAATTGTAAACTGCAACTGTCAAACTGAGATCAAAGTGCAAATCCAAACCCCAAACTGAAATAATAAAACCTGATGATCTGGTCTGCAAAAGGACAAAGTTAATAGGTTAAATCAAACACATTATACAAAAAAACACTAATTGAAATAACTGAACTTGAGGACTTACCCTATGACAACAATGACGAAATCCAGCATGTTCCAACCGTTTCTCACGTACGCATTCTGGTGCATCACCAAGCCGTAAGCAATAATCTTCAGAAAGGTCTCAATTGTGAAAATGATGAGGAAGGCATACTCAACGGTTTCCTGCAGACACAGAAAAACTATATATTTTTTATAGGAACAAGACATGATGGATTATCATGAAAAAGCATGAGCATGGCATTAATAGAGTGTGTTGGCTGGATGACGCAGGCAGGTACAAACACTGAAGCACAAATACAGAAGCACACACAGACACGAACGGATAAAGAATCTGATGTGACCATTTCAATCCATCTCTGTAGTATTGATGAATGTGCTCAACAGAGTAAAGACAAAGCTAATTTTTGTGGAAGCAACTGTTAAACAGGTACCTGTTTATCAGTACGTACTGTACTAGTACAAAACGTAGTACAAAAAACACAGTAAATTGGAAAGAATTACACTGCACATTGCATGCCATAATCTAAGGCATAATGTATTTGTTATATCCATGACAAAATATGATGTTATATTTTTATAAATACATTAGAATGTTGTTAATAAGCCAAACCAAAATAATGAGGTGCATGTTGTTACACAAATGTCATTCACAGAGCATCAACAATAGTTTTTTTTTTTAAGATTATATTTTGGGCTTTTCTGCCTCTAATTTGACAGGACAGCTAGGCGAGAAAGCAGAGAGAGAGGGGGAAGACATGTAGGAAATCGTCACATGTCGGATTCGAACCTTGGACCTCTGTGTCGAAGCATAAAACTCTCAGTATATGTGCGCCTGCTCTACCCCACTGAACCAACCCGGCCACCGTTAACAAATTCAAAAAGTAAAAACAACATTGTTTAACCAGAGCAGCCAAATCTCACCTTTTCTTGACCTCATTCTGACCTGATTTGGTTCTCACACTTTCCAACAAGTCTCAGAACATATTCACAGACCACGATGAGAACCATCACAACATGAGAAACCTTGGCTAGATGCAAAAGAACATTTCAAATTTTAGAAAGGAAAGGTAGGGACATTGGTGTTTTTAAGTATCATGTAACCTCAATTTGAATAGAGACAATAAACTGGTTATCTTAATGGTTTATTACACACCAAACCAATCTGACTGTGAACACACAACAGAAAATAAAGTGGGCGGACAGCTGACCACGGACATAAATGTACCTTCTGAGTCTGTACGACAGGAAATAACTAGTCAACAGTCTGTACTCGTAATCCGCAAATAATAAACAAAAACCGTTGTTATTAATTTAGAAGATTAATTGATAATACATGATATGTAGGTAAAAAGTTATTTGGCTGTGCACAGGCGTTGTCAGCTTTGCAACTCAGCATTGCGTCTTTGTGGAAGAAAAAAATGGAAAAAGCACAAATAAGGACAAAATGACATTAATTGGGTGAAAACACAGATTCAGTAGGCCGAACAACCAGTCAGAGATCTCTCACCCACCGATGCATGAATGTATCTGAGAGAAGTTAAAAAAAGGAAAAACACTGAATAAAAATACAGTTTCTAGAAGGTATGTGGAATCAGTGATGTAACTCAGCATTGCGCCTTTCTCTGGGTTGTTTCAAAGACAGAGAGGAACACGGGAACATCAAGCCATCAGGTTGAGGTCGATTGGGAGCGTAGCAACACGTTGCTAGATAAAGGTGGTATTTTCATGTTATGCAGTAAGATGTGTGAGAGGCAGAAGGTGCAGACAGCACAGGGTGACTTAGCTTATTGAGGACAGTCATGGGACCTCCCTGGAGATATGAAACCAGAGAGAGGCCCTTTCATCCTTTATGCATGAGGCAGGTCAACGTAAACTCTGCTCAAAGGCTGGTATACATAATATTTGTCGGTCAACACAAAAGTCATTGAACTTTTCACATGGGATGACCATTCGGCTCTTATAATACACAATAGAGACAATTACTAAAAGCCACACACACACACACACACACACACACACACACACACACACACACACACACACACACACACACACACACACACACACACACACACACACACACACAAATATTATTATTATATACATAATAACCTCCTCCACCTGAGGGAGTACTTAATCCTTTGCTCTGTGTTCTCTGCGGACACCATAAATGCAAGAGCACTGTGGGCTGTGGGGCTCGTTTTCCCAACAGTTTACTGCAGATTGTGAGAAGCACTTAGCCCAGAATAGGAGACATGGGCCCCTTTGTTACTGATGTAAAAGGTTGAGTTAAGCTTATGGCTGCTGCCTCTGTGACGGAGCATGCTCGTGCCGCAGGGAGCAGAGAGAACAGAACGATTCATACGAGGATGGAAGGGAAGTGACAGATAAACAATTTTAGATGCATTTATGGACCAAGAGCAAACTGCTGCTGCAGTAATCTGTTGGTGTAAATGAAGTTTCGCTATAGTACTATTATCAATAGTATAGTGCAGTGTTAGTCACCTAAACATATCATAGTGCAATTCTTTCAGTTAAGTTATTGTTACAATCAGTTAGTCCAAGACCAAACAATGTAAGATACATGTTTCCAAATTACCCATTGGGTTGCTAAAGATTAGCTTTTTTCTTCACTGTTTTCACATTACAGTAGGCACAAATGTAACTGTACATTACCCATCAAATTCAACAACAAACTATTTCCATAATTCCTATGCCATATTACCCATTAAATTCAACAACAAACTATTTCCATAATTCCTATGCCATAAACGGAAGTGTGATCAATGAAGACATCTTCCCCAATCATCGATGCAACACACTTTTACTGTATTGCAACATTACTGTTAAGGTTTTATCTAATCAAATACTGTAAAAAAATCACTGTAACAGAACTGAAAGAAAATAGTTTTCTGTAAATACTGTAAAAGTGTTCTGTAGTACACACTACACTAATCTGCATAAATTCAGTCTTCTGGATTTGGCCATAAGTACTCGTCCACATCACGTCATCATGTATGTTTTCATAGATCATGGTTCACCTTGGGAAAAACCTTCTTGAATGTCGAATCCAAGCCTTACATTGGTCAGCAGTGATGTCATCACAAGCCTCATCCACACTATTGTATTGTAAACACTGTAATCATTGCAGTGGTCCTTTGTGGCCCTGATGGTTTGAGCACTACTGTAAATTACCAACACTAAGGTTGTGGGTTCAAGTCCCGCCAAGGTCATGTACAAATCTCACACCTTAGGGTGGTGATAGTAAAGTTTTGCATTGGGCTATAATAGGCAAAAAAAACAACCATACATACAGTATATTACGCAAATGTTTCAATCTTCTGGTAATGTCATCCTGGTTAATGTCAAGTTGTCATTACAAAGACATCCCAAACAAATTTAATGTCAACTTGTCATGACCAAGACAACTTCTGGTAATGTCACATTGATTAATGTCAAGTTGTCATAATCAAGACAACCCAAACAATGTAAACTTGTCATGACAAAAACCGAATGACACTTAATGACAGAAGTCATAAACGTTTATGACTTGTTTATAACGTTAATGACACGTTCATGACAGTGTCATGTCATAGTTATGACAATGTCATGTCACAATTATGTCGATACCTTCAAGTAAAGTGTTACCGAAAATCCTATCCAAAGTTATGCATGTAATTTGTATGACCGTAGTGTATTTCAATTAGAGTGCGGATCGGGTCGCATTTTTCTGTCCGAGCCCGGCCCTCGTCCGACAGAGCAGTAACCGAGCCCGGCCCGAGCCCGACAGACATTAAGATATTTACTGTATGTCCGAGCCCAACCCGAGGATGACACAGTTAAAATCAAATTTTTTTTCCTCATACTATTGACACATAGTACGTTTGTAGGAAGGCATTTGGAAATGTCAAAAGATGAGCACATCAGAGCACACGGGGCAACGAGCGCACGTTAACACAGGCACGCACCTACATAAAAGCATTTTTAAATTTAAAATGTCCAATACCTTATCGCGCTGATGTGACCGAGTCCGACCCGAATCCGAACATAATTTCTAAATATCTGTCTGAACCTGGCCCGGTTCGGGTATCCATCCTCTAATTTCAATGTGAAACTGGTCTTTTTAGATGTTTTTGTTGTACACAGTCAATGTCAGATGTACTTAGAGTTGTGAAAAGAGGTACTTTTTGATGATCTTTTGGTTTATTCTTACTTAAGGTAGTAAAATCTTACCACATACTTGTGA
The DNA here is from genome assembly GCF_004354835.1 of Perca flavescens. Classification (NCBI taxonomy): domain Eukaryota; kingdom Metazoa; phylum Chordata; class Actinopteri; order Perciformes; family Percidae; genus Perca; species Perca flavescens. The sequence goes on along the minus strand of NC_041334.1, from coordinate 24,366,631 downwards.
GTATAGCGTCAGAAAAAAACCGTAATAAGTACAAATAAACAAAACTTATTCCGCTTGTCTTTGTATGCCTGCCAAAAAGTACCATGATGTGGACAGATTTTCTATGTGAATTTAGAATAAAAAACCATAATATAAGATTTTCTCCTGTGTGGTCTACAACAGTAATTGAGTAATAATTGTAAAGATGCGGAAAGCAGCATGTAATACATTGTCAGAACAGTTTTAGCCTTCCAAGTAAATGTATGCAAATTGCCACTTCCTGGTTCGTGAAAGCATGTAAAATATAATAGCAAATGATAAGCATTCCCTCTCAATTAACCGGCAATTTATTCAATCATAAGCACGTTTCACTGCGAGCAGAAATAGAACAAGGGAGAGACACAGAAAGAGAAGGAGAGTTAGGAAGGAGGCCTTTGGGGATGACCATAAATATCTCTGACTCATCTTAGTTTATTTGTGTTGTAAAGAGACTTACAGTAGTATGTTCCCTTCTCTCATACAGTATGTGCATACGATAAGTGTATGTGTTCACTTCACTTGCTACTATTCTATTAGGTATATATGATACATCATGCACTCACGGATACACAGACACACATAAACACGGCACGTTTATGTCCTAAACTGCACACTAACAGCACAAACTCATGCAGAGCAGGATACAACACGGCATAATACATGTTCCTCCTCGACCCCCACATCCGTACAGACCCTCCTCTGCCACAGGGTGAGTGTTCATGTTCAACTCACATACTCACAGAGCTCAGATCACCATGTGACAAAGGCTGCTAACCCGCTGAACCATGCATTCTTCTACATAACTCGCCATATGAGAGAGCCATGCAGACAGCAGTAATGTAAACCTAAGAATTCAGATGGGCCTATGCGCAATGCCTACAAGGCTCCGTCTATCTTCCTCCAGACTACACACAAATCACCAATTACATTTTGTGCATAATAATAAAGAGCGGAAATGCAGTCATAAAAATACAATGAAACAGGTTGTCTTGCAATTAGAGCACCATTGTTCATACATTATCTTTTATTATCTAAATAAAAGCCAGTTTTAAACTGCAGCATCCTTAAGGGAGACCAGGAATACAAAAACTAATGACAGCCCTAAACTATTTTCAATTCAATATATATATATATATATATTCAAATATATTCAAAATGCTTGAATATTTATTAGTGCTCCCAAACCAGCCATATCCCATCCCCTAATTAAGTCGGATCACTTCTAATTATATAGCCCAATATCACGAATCACAAATTTGCATCAAGGGACTTTACTATCCGTACAGCATTCGACACCCTCTGTCCCTGGACCCAGAAATGCAATAGATGTTGTGTATACAGAATAGACCAACATTACAGTATAGACAATCAGGATGACAAACAGTTACAGAATACAGCATTTAAAGGAATAGTTTGACTATTTGTGAAATATACTTGTTTACTTTTTTGCTAAGTTACTAGATGAAAATACCACCCTCATGTCTGTATGCTAAAAAGAAAGGTAGAGCCTGTAGCCCATTAGCTTAGCTTAAGTGTAAAGAGAGAAAAAAGTCATGATCCAGTTTATTCGGTTAGTGCTACAAAACAAAACATATGATAATCTGGAATATGTAGGACTGTTCGGTACATTTCTACACCAACAACAAAAATAGATAAGTATATGAAAGAAACCTGCATAAATGCTGCACCTTACTGAATCTAATGTTATGGTTCATTTTTATCACTTTTAAACTCACCATGAGATACTGAGCCATTGAACTGTAAAATACTGCAGTGCATTACATTAAGAGGAACCACAGAATACTGATATACAGTATGTTTGCTTTACTCTGCTTGTACCTCAGAGACAGATAAAAAAAATAGGGTCTCATAGTTTACAATGTACCAATAAATTAAATGTACAAATCAACCAGGCAGCCGCAGGGCAGGCAACCTGACTGACGCTCTGTAATAAATCTCAATGTTTTATGTTAAGTACTGCAGACATTTGGAGGAGGCCTGTGACCATAAAATATCTCAATATTCGTTTCATGACAGAGAAATGGAAAAGAGAAAATGATTTAAAAAAAATCTAAAATGATGGTTTATTTTCATTTTTTTACTGATAATTGCACGGTTATAAGATTCTGTTCAAATAGAAATGATCTGCCAGAAACTGTGACATAAACAGTATATATGTTAGGGCTCCAACTAAAGATTATATTCATTATCAATTAATCTCTCCAATATTTTCTCAATTATTCAATTAATCGTTAATCGTGTAAAAAAAAATCAATCCTTACCCAGTGCAATGTTCTCAAAGCCTAAAGTGATGTCTTGTTTGGTGCAATCACACAGTCCCAAACCCAATGATTTTCAGTGCAGAGTATTAAGAAAACCAAACGATTTATTTGAGAAGCTGGAACCAGAGAATTTCGACAGAAATTGAATCTGCATTTTTTAAACAAGAATGCAGATTCAATTTCTGTTGATCGATTAATAAACTAACTGCTGCAGCTTTAATATGAATTCTCTGTGCATCTTATGTATTTCTGATTACATGACCACCTGAGTGTTAGTACATGTGCGTGTATGGAAAGCCACATCTGAGCGTGTGGCGGCGAGCCAACAGTCACATGAGTCAGGGTGACATCATGCATGTTTGATATCTGTGTGCGAGCGGAGCACTTACAAGCAGAGCAAACACAACAAACTTCACGACATAATACTAATGTCAAAGCAAGCCATATATAGTACAGTAGAGACGAGCACACGCAGTCAGCGCATACACCCAAACAGCACAGCAGTCAATACATAACTGGAAACTCTGCAGCTATCAGCCATGGGATAGTTTGAGAGCAGATCTCTCCTTAGTGTCATAGAAATATTATAATGTCATTTTGGATCTGATCCTGCACACAATGAGCGGACATATATTCTGTAGGACTTCCCACATCACTCTCCCGGGCCGCTACATCTCCCTCCCCCATGCGCTCGTCATCTCCCGCAAACTCCCTTTCCTTCCCCTGTCTGTATAGATCAGTCAGTGCCAACTATCCATGCCGGGGGAGGCGGGGGGGAGTGGGGGGCAGGGAGGTGGGGGGGGCAGCAAGCATTAAGTCCTTCTTCACCACCTACTCCTGCAGGTTGCACAGTAAATAAGTGTGTTTGAGTGTGCCTGTTCAAATGTGTGTTATGCATGGGGTTTGTGTTATTCTTGTGTACCTTAATAAGGCCTGTTGCATTACCAGATTTCTTTCTTTTTTATCACAGTTTATTCAGAATTTCCTGCTAGTTCTCATAAGGAAATAGTATAATGTGTTTGCAGAAATTCATCCACATGTCTCTGCATTGCTTTAATTGTTCAAATGCTCCTGTGCTTAATACTGAACTATTGACTGAATCCAACAATAAAACACCAACAGTAGCAACAAAATGTATTGTTTCTACTTGAATGCATTAAATTGAAATCCAGCAACCACATTACAAAATACAACATAACTAACTGCACATCTATTCTAATGCCCTGTTCTTTATCACACGGTATAGCTGGACCCATGTCTTTGACAGTATACTAATGTGTATGTGTGTGTGTGTGTGTGTGTGGGGGGGGGTTAGGTAAGAGTTGTGTGAGGATGCCAAGGAATACACTACATGTGCAGGTCATCTTAAGTATACCCACACTACCAATGTCTTCACAAAGAAAGAAAACATCACATTTGTTGCATAAGCTCGGTGATGTATTGCTTAGTTTTGCCCTAAAGTTACATGATCCACGCAGGATTGAACAGCGATGTAGTTATTGAATCAAGATGTTGTTGATGTTGTATGGTTAGATGTTGTGTTATTGTGTCAGTGTATGCATGTGACTGAAGTTATTGTAGAGAAAAAGGGAAATAGAGCAACCTGAATTCTGCAGCATCTCAAGAGGAATAAAGCATTCTTATGTGTTCCCATTTCAGTCAAGCCCACACACTCCTATCTCTCTCACAAATATGCACACACACACACGCACGCACGCACACACACACACACACACACACACACACACACACACACACACACACACACACACACACACAGACGCATACACGTAAAGACCTCTTATTCACCCCTTCTTCCCTCTCTGGCTTTCTTTCTATGTGGTTCATCATTTGCAAAGTGTACCTGTGAGTGTTAGTGCACCATTACTGTACAGTAAATCTGTAAGAACAAATATTCATGCTTGCAGATGTGTGTCCATGTAAAAAAGCACATATGACATAAAGTAGCTGTCATAGTAACCAAAACAATGACTGAACACAGGAAATTAAAGTGAGATCCCAAAAGCCAAACTTTGGCTTTTCAGTTTTATTAAAATTCCTCTTAGCTTTTGAGCTAAAAGAGGTAGTGGACACATAAGTTGAATATTTTCACTAAAAAGTATTGGATTTTTTTATATCTGCATGACATGATTAGGAAGGTAAGAAAACTGTACCGGTGTCTCCACCACTCTGTCTAGGTTTGCAACCTCTCTTCATTGTCTCTTTAACAACTCTTCCTATTATGATTTGGTGTCACCCTCAGTTATCAAGTCTCGCATGTTACAATAAATGTATCTCTCTCACTCTGTCAACTTCAGTCTCCCTCACATACACAAGCCCAAGCATGCACACACACACAAAGTCATGACAATCATTCCACTAATGGACTATTCAAGTTTTGGTGCATCTACCTTTACATTTATTATGTATTTATACAATTTACCAACCTATAAATACTGTTGTATTTTTACATTATTGATGTTTGACTGTTTTTATCTTTGCTGGTACTTCTTTTTGGTAATATATTTTATATTACAATGTCATTTGTCTTTTGACTGACTTAGCCACAGATTGAAGAGTTGCAACTGTAATTTCGCTGTTAGAGAGAGTTACAAAGTGTCTTGTGTGGGTTTGATGTAAAGCATATATGTAAACTGAAAAATGCCATTACATAACATTTGCATTACTGAAAAATTAACTACATTGAGCATATTAGAAGGGCAAAACAACAATGCATGAAACTACACAAAAAAGCATACAAATCACTGAATATTTTGTCACACGTATTTGTTATTCATTGCATCGTATTCATAAGTAATCATATGTGTTATTTACAGAGCCTGAGAAAAAAAATTCATTCATTCACAAATGGTCTGCCGTTCCCCTTTAAGAAGGCCTGTTTGACGCACAAACTGTGCACATGCGCTATGCTTCCCACAGTATCCACACCAAGCTAACACAGCTCTGACTCCCTCTTTACTCTCTCTCACTCACACACATACACACATACGCACGCAAACACACGCATGCACATGCATGCACACACACACGCAGGCACGCAGGCACGCAGGCACGCAAGCACGCGCACAAGCACACACAGACACGCAAGCGCGCGCACACACACACACACACACACAGAAATACACATTCAAGATAACAAGCAGGGACAGAGCTAGTGTGAGCCACAAATGAGCAGTTGTGTTAAGTGACTAAACACATACTTCTACCATCATCTCTATAGGAGTCCACAGTCCAGACGTTGCTGCTTGTGCCAGCCATTACACACACACGCACACACACACACACACACACACACACACACACACACACACACACACACACACACACACACACACACCAACAACTTCATCCGTCACACACGTAGCCAAAACACTGGCATATGAAGCACTCCTCATATTGCAAAACATGTCATCAACTCCCCCGTAGACTTTAGCCATAGACTATGATTACTACATTAAAACAAGGACTGCAGCAAACATGAACTTACTGTAATAGTATTTCAAAAACTACAATGGCAGGTTGAGAGTTGAATTGTAAATACAGACACAGGACATAGTAAATTAAGGGTGATTACCTGAAAGACTGTGGTACATGCTGGCTAAATATTTGTAAATCATGTTTGTTCATTTGTTTGCTATTCTACATACATTTAGAAATGTTTACCGGCACAGAGCCTGAAGAGCACTACTACTACTGTTGTGTCCTTGGTTTGTCTATGAGTGACGACAAAGCTGGCAAATCACACAAGGCACTTTAATGCAAGAGAATAACAAAGGCAAACTGTACATGCACAGAAATGAGGGGGAAACCTGAGCAGAATGATTAGGGTGAATACAATAAGCAACAAGAAAGATGGAATATATGATAGAAGCACTGACAATATTATCAGATGTCAGCTCAAAAAAAGAAACCACTGTATTGTGCCTCTAATAATCTTTGACAAGAACCACTGCAATCTGGCGAATGCCTCTCAGTGACTGGTTGTCGCACTAAAGCACTTGGTGACTTTGATCAGTCAACAGGCAATGGCTGTGAGTCAAAGGTTTGGCACTGTAACGGTTGTTGGTATGTATTTACATCACAAATGACTTTTTCTTTGTTGGTAGTTGCTCATTTTCTGTTACACAGTATGTGCATTTCATGCCTACAACAGAGTTGCATGCAAATGCAAAACATATTAAACAACACTGCTTTAGCGTGGCTTTTGTCTTGTTGTGTAACAGGCCTGAGAGTTCACTGAAGTCAGTGTTAAACTGTGCATGAGTGAACTTACTGACAGTGTAAGCTTTAGGGGCTAACTGATGATAGATCTGTGTGATTAGTTAAACTGCAGTGTAATGGAACCTGTAAGAGGAACGTCTGCCTGCTCCCCTACAGATGGTGTTGAGGAACTATGGCCAGTATACATTTTAATAAAGGAGTGTGCCATAAAGCAGTGGTTTGTATAAATCGATTTAGAATATGTCTTGAAACACAGGAATAACTTTCATGGTGCACTATGAAAACAAACATATGGTAAGTGACTTTAGGATAAAACTGTTGTTCTTCTTGTGGATGACTTCTTGATTTTGTGAAAATTGCAAGAATGTCAAGTAATGAAATTAATGTTACATACATTTGTACAAAGCCTGCCATCTCAATTAAAGATGGTATTAGAAAAGCTGTGCTGTCCGGTTGTGTGTCACAGTAGACATTATATTATTATATATTATATTGCATTACTGGGAGATGACAAGCATGTAATTGTCATTACTGTAAACAAGCTTCACATCTTAAACAAGGGGGACAGTTATTTACAATGCCTACCTCCCTTCCGCCTGCCCCCCTCAACTCTTTCTGTGTAAACCACTTGAGATGATTGCGACACAATGTCAACATCAAAAGAAAAAAAATCCAGATATTCAATAAGGTATTCAATAAAACCAGGTATATGTGTGACATGGGTGTGTGTGTGTGTGTGTGTGTTCATTAGTCCCTCTGTCAATAGCAATAATTCATATTTAAAAAATATTCAGCAAAATGATTCATGTGATCATTAATTCATTCAGCTTCACATCCGAATGTGAAGCTGATTCAAGCTGTGAGTTCTCTGCTGGCGTTCACATGACCTCTGTATTGGTTTGTGCGTGGACATTTCAGCCTTTACATGTGTCCTTTTGTCCCCAGTAAAATAAATAGCGCTGCGGCTCCAGTTATGCAATAACAGTGGTACGGGCAAACACTACATGATACCATACGCCATTCACTGCGTGTTGCCTCACGAAGGATGAGATGTATGAATTATATTCACCATGAAAAGGTCATCGTTTTGCTCAGCTACCTTCAGCAGGAGCTGCCCGGGGTGTTGAGTCTCAGATAGATAGATAAGTCAGAAATGACCTTAAAGCAAAGGCAGGAGGGTTGCAGACTATTTCTCTGTCCCCTAGAAAAAGTGGGTGTGAAGGAGACTCAGTCACGTGCAGGATATGTTGTGTGTCTTACTATTGCAGTGAGATGACTAAACAAAGGAAAAGCAATTAAGGAGAAAGCTCAGCAGGAGAAGAATGAGTGTGAGTTCCTGACAGAGGTTGTTATCTTACGTGCGTGTGTGCTCGCTACGTCCTGTTACTCACTTGTGCCTCCTGGTGGTAGCAGGACCCCAATCTTTTGCCCTGTGTTCCACCCGAGGAGGAAATTGCTTTCTATTTATAATGAGCTGCTGCATTTAACCAAGCCTTACTAACAAGACAGGCAGACTCATGCTATTAAGGCCTCTGTGACTTTGCAGCATTGCTCTGTTCTAACCCAGAGGAGCTCTGCAGCATCTTGGCACTGTGTAGACAGTGTAGCACAAGCAAATTAACAGATTCAGTATTTGGACCTTCCAGGAGTTAATGTTAATTGAGAATGCACTAAGTGAGCTGTCCACATCCACAATCCTAGAAGTCAGCTTGTTTGCATTGCAAGGTTTCATTGTCTCTTTGTGCTGAAAGTTACACCACTTTTGAATGTATCACTGAGTAAAAACCTGCTTATGTCGGCAGTCTAGTGATATAATTTGATCCTCGCTTTACACATCAGGCCTTTCAGCATCGCACCTCAGGTTTCATATCAGTCCTCAGTCCACCTGTGAGGCTGCAGAGCAGAGCGGTGTGAAATGGCAATCTTCACTACAGCCTTACCTGCTGACTGCGAAAGCAAAACTAGCTCAGCACTTTTGTCTCTAGTGCTCCTCCTGTGACTACAGCGTGTGTTCTGTAGAACAACTAAGGCCAAGCTGGCCCACCTGCCCTACAAAGTATTCTATTGTTCAACATCTGCTGAAAAGGGAAAGATTGCATTATTCACCCTCCGGTATCTGAGTTAACGTTGACACTGCAGAATTAAACCATAGTCTCTGCAAGCATTGGACAAGGATCCGTATAAGGATCAGCAAAAATGTATATAGTGCAGTTAAAGAAGAATCCATAAAACCACAGAAGAGGCAGTTGTGCATTTTCAAAAAGTTAAGCTTTGTCCTGACACTCAAAAGAAGCAACTAAATGATAATTGGATATCCAATCATTAGCATGTCCTCTCATCTCTACTTAATGATCTTGTTCATGAAGCATGTAAGCCACATCAATGATGCTGCTCACTCATGATAGGCAGTACACAAAACATAGCATCTTGGTTAATTCTTAATGGGTGCATCCATAAATCCAATCTGACACTTGTGTTTAGAGGAGACATATACAGGGTCTAGTAACAAACATTACACAGCAATGCCCTGGCCTCATTAAAAAATATCAAACTATCTATGTTCACACTTACAGCTTTGGTTTTTATTATAAAGGCTGAGATGAGACATAGAATGTAGCTTATTTCCTAGCGAGTGTAGTTATTTAATTTGATGCCATTTGGTCGTAACAAGAGTGAATACTGAATTGCTCCCAGAACTTTCTCTTTGCCCTTAGGTGGGATCTGAACACATGAGAAGGTGAAGCTCTGATCATATGAACATAAATTCTGGCAACGCTCTAAATTTATGTTCCTTATTATTAACATTGCAGTTTGGCTCCATAATGGTTGTGTTGTAAAGCTGTTAAAATACCTGAGGTTTAGAGGCTATACAAAAAGTTACCAGTATGAAATAAGCACCTGTCAACACTATGCACATGGTCATCATCAGTCTGACGCTGGGACACACATTAGTGAGTGGCATCTGTCGCTGAGAGCTGTTTAGCTCAATGGAGCTGCTGTTCAGCTGAAAGTAGCTTCTTTTAATAAGCCTCACATTCATGCTGTGTAGTAAAACATTTATTTGGTACATTGCAACATTTTATATATAAACGTAGAAGAAATAAACATTGTATTCAATCAAAGTAGAGACGCACCAATGCAACTTTTTCTTTCCTGATACTGATTCTGATAACAAGTACTGATCCGATATGATAGCTTTGTTCCCTATTATAAAATGGGTAAACTTCCCTAACATCTCTGGCTTCACAGTAAAGGCCTATCACATTAATGCCTTCATATTAAAACACATTTATTGAGTGACTTTATGCATCAAAACTAGCTCACCACAGAAAAAGACCAAAAAGAAAACTATATTTAGCCGAATGTGGAATGATCACGTCTGGCCAGTGCTTGATTCACTTAATAAGGTCAGTGTGGATGCCGATACCAAACCAACGGGTCGGATTGTTGCATCTGTAAACTAAAGACAAAAAGAGAGCTGGCGTGTGTGTAACTACTCCAGTTCAGCAAGCGTTTGCATGCTGACATGTATTAGAATAGCCTTTCAACGCTTTTGCTGCTGTATTTGTATTCACACAGGACAGCAAAATGCACAGATGTTTCAGCAATGCTTTCTTCAGAGTCCAACCAGACTCTCAACACTTTTCCAGATTCTTGTTCCATACTTATGCAAGTTTAAACATTTTCTTCTAGTTGACAATATTAGGACAATCAAAATGTTTTGAACTTCCCTCCCAAACTTACCCTGACAACACACTGTACATAATACTGTATCAGACTTTGTAATGTCCCACATGGCCCACTTTCCCCTGATGCACCACCGCTGTGTAAACAAACACCCTGAGGTCACCCTCCAGGAGGTCAAAATGAGAGCAGTACATCTTACTTCTCTAAAGTAGACCAGACACACTTTTAGCCAAAGCTGTAGCTTATCTTGCACCGTGGGTTCAGCAGCGTAACAGACAGAGAAACACTCCCGCCGGTCTTTTACAGCGGGCTGGTATCTTTCTCTAACATGTTCCTGCTCTCAGACGAAGCTTTCAAGAACATTCAAATGTCTGCAGACTCGCTGTATAAGCTGCTCATGAATCATTGAACACTACAGCTAAATTCGGCTCATGTAAGGGCCACATTCTGTGTGTTTGTCTGGCTTTTGGAGAGTGCACTCATTCACAGCTGTGGAACAATGCTTACAACACTACATCACCCATAATTCATCACACAGACATAAATGCACAAGGTGCACAGAGTGGTGCAATGACGATAAATTCTAAAAATAGAAAGCTGAATAAAACCTCTGTACAGGGAAACTATGGCATGATAAAGCACCAATGAGGATAGTTGTCAAAGTGTTTCTCTGTGTAGGCACAGCAGATACTTCAAATCTGCATGATATACTGAAGATACAATCTGTATGCAACGTCTTACTATTACTGCCAAATCTCTGACTATATCTTGATCTCGAAAGGGCGATACAATCAAACTTTGTCAACTGAAAGAGGATTATGAAGTAGCAATGCATTTTGTAATGTATCTTGAAATTATTTAACCAAACAAGAAAACAACAGCCACTCAAAGAGATTATTATATTATTTAACTCCTTATTATCACAAACATACAGATATCAACCCTTAATTGAAGCCAGACATTACAGTTTTGAAAATGTGAACTCAGACAGTCCATATACACACAATGTAGAGCAATATGAGTCTGTCTTTGGCTGTAAGTAGCAGCACTGATACAACAGGCACCAAATGGATTATAGTGACATATAAAGACTACTCACCAGGTCATGGTTCGTGGAATTGGAATCATCTGCAGGGAAGGGGACATAGACAGCTAAGGCCATACAGTTGGCAAAAATAGCAATTAATATAAATATATCAAATGGCCTGCGGAAAGAAGTTAAGGAAAACACAGAAGAGCAATAATGCAACATAACAAGACAAAATAATTATCATATCATCATTTATCATATGGATAAAAATGACTTACCTGCTGTGACATTAAACATTCTGCACTACTTTAATTTATAAACTATTCACAGAATTTAACAAGTTAGATATGAAAATTACTTAAGACATCATAACTCCCTGATCCTGAGTTTTGAATGGCTTTTTCAATGAACAATGTTTTAACACATGATCTGTATGGTTTTGTTTGGGTTATATATCTTAACTGCTATCTGAGCTGTGTAATTGTTTATTGTAGAGCAGTGGTTCCCAACCAGAATACATTAAAGGGGTCATAATATGATTTGTAAGCTAAGCAGAGAAAGCATATAATCACAATTGGTTGACTTGGTTGTAATCCATAGATGTGAAGAGGTAGTCAAATGTGGACAAAGCTTTGTTCTAAGGGGTCAAAAGTCAAAATGGTTGGGAACCACTTTACTACATTGATGTTATCATTGCCTCTTCTGTTACTTACTTTCCCAAACTAAATCTTTACCAGAATGTTACTCAAATTCTATGAACTATTAAAACTAAGAAATATCTGCCATCCTAAAAAACAATATCCTGTAATTTACACTAAAAACAATTCAATGTTAAACTGATGAACAATGTCAAGAATTAGAGATTGTTTCACTAAAACAACCAACTGCATTCCACATTACAGTAACAATGACACAGCGTGGACCATTACTTATATCATTTATAAAAAAACATCTTCAATTCAGTTAATTCTTCACACTCTTCTGAGTTGTTCTTCTCCAATCACAAAATCTCAGAAACAAACACTATTGCACTGTTGCATGCAGTCCATGCCGAACAATTTTGGACTGCTGATAAGGCCACAGCTGCATTTCCCAAAGTGTACTGGTAGTAAATCCCTATTGACCCTTTTTTCGACAAACACACAAAGGTGGATTATGAAATGTATCTTTGCGATTCATGATAGGCAATCTCCTTTATAACATTTGATGGCTTTTGTGATGACAGCATCTGCTTTAGCAACAAGCACACCAGACTGTCACACAGCTGTGTTGTGCCAGTGTTGAGTCCCTTTATCCATATACCCTGCCAGTATTTTAGGATTCAGTGACTTTCACTCTCTCTCACTCGTCTTTTGTGCTAAAAACATGTTTCTGCACCTCAGTTTGACTTTATTTTTTAAATTGGGACTCAAAAAATATATCAACTACTGTGCCGTGTGATCAGTGTTGGTGAGTAACGGAATACATGTACCGGCGTTACTTATTCAGAATACAAATTATGAGTAACTGTATTCCGTTACAGTTACAATTTGAATAGTTGGTATTTAGAATACAGTTACATTGTTGAAATCAATGGATTACATGACGATACTTCTCTGTTTCACGAGTTTATTCATTCTGTAAATAAATGAAGGCAACTCCATGCATTTCCCAGAAGCCCCAATATGAAAACGAAAAAATTAGCTATTTGCGTGATCAGTCACAATGGAGCCGTTGACAGACTACTAGCCCCGTTTGACATGCTAGCTAACGTTAGCTAAAATTAGCTCGTGGTATCTTAGACTGAGGTTAGATTTTTGTAGTGTGCATTTCGGGACTACAAATACAAAAATCTATCTGCTTGTTCAGGTACACGTTCAGCCAGTTGGAACAGAAGAACACACCAGTGTAGGCCTGTTCACTAAGATGTATGTGATGGCTGCATTCCTACACTTATAAAATGCAATTCAATGTGGAAGTAATCCAAGTATTCAGAATATGTTACACAGATTAAGTAACGGAACGGAATACGTTACAAATTACATTTGTGGGCATGTATTCTGTATTCTGTAATGGAATGTATCCTTCCCAACACTGCGTGTGATCATCTATACAATATATTGGTTCTTGAAAACACTTTACATCATGCTTCAAGTTTCATATATTACAGCTATAAATAACACACTGACTTGTGGGGGAAAAAAAGCAAAAGGCAAGGTCTAAACCCAGAGAAATGGGTATTTCTTCTCTTTCTTTTGTTGCCTTTATGTAGCCTGAGTAAAAAGCACTACATTAAATCACCTAATGTGGCAATACCACAGCTAAGAGCTGTGAACAAGTAGGGCTGCAACTAACGATCATTTTCATTATCAATTAATGTGGCAATTATTTTCTCGACTAATCCATTAGTCATTTGGTCTATTGAAAAAATACCCATGAGAGTTTCCCAGTGCACAAGGTGGTCTTGTTTTTGTCCAACTAACTATCTAAAACTCAAAGATATTCAATCTACACGGATATAAAATGAAAATAGAGAAACATTCTCACATGAAACCAGAGAATGTTGTGATTTTTCCTGATAAACTACTTAAATGATTAATCGATTATCAAAATAGTTGCCAATTAGTTTTCTAATTTAATCAATTAATCCACTAACAGTTTCAGCTCTATGAACAGTTAATGATCTTTGGTCAAATCCCAATACTCAAACCCCATTCCCACCTGGTATTAAAATCTGTCCCGAGTGATCGAATCACAATCGCAGCGCTCTAGGTACAGGTGGGAATGCACCCAGGATGCATTGAGGACGCGCTGAGATCCGATCACTCAGACCACATGCGACGGTGGTTTAGGCCACACATTACCACATTCTAATAGCAGTGTGTACATGAATATGTCCTGGGCCATATTGAAGGACCGCCTACTCAACTGTAAGCGGAACTACATACTCATTCAAAGTATTTCTCATGTCACAGAAACCACTGAGAGTAACTTGTGTGTTTTGGATGCTTTTATCCCTGGTTCTCTAGAGCTCTGTGCCTCGCGGTAGCCTGGAATGGCGGCCACGCGGAGGTCCCCGGGGAACGCTGGAAAACAAAAAACTTATTTTTAGTTTCATTAAATGTACCTGAATTCACGAATATGTGGGATATTAGACTACAGACATTCATGTTCTTACGTCGCAACTTCTGTTGTTGCTCAGCCGGCGAGCCTGAGTGGTCAAAGGAGCGGCTATTAAACGGTGGATGACACGTTTAATTTCCTGAAAATACTTCACAATACAGAATATAGAGGATCGCTTTGTGACCAGCACAGAGAAATGTGCGACTGGTATGAACAGCCAGACATGCGATCGTGCACGAATCTACGCTTCACAGCGCTTCGCCGGCGGTGTGCTTACAGCGTTAGAGCTGTCCACTTGTGATCGGATCACTCAGGACGGGTTTTAAAACCAGGAGGAAACAGGATTTCAGACATGCACCCGACAACACATAAAACCACTGTAAAGGATACTTCCACTCCACCAGGCTGATGCAGGCCCTGCGTATGGGGTTGTTGAGTTTGAGGCAGAACAGAGCCCTCGGTGGCCTGCTGTTGGCATTACTGCCCTGTTTCTTGCTTTTGGCATACTGCTGCCGCTTCTTCTGTGCCAACGCACCTGCCGGGATGGTAGTAGACGCTGGGGCAGGCAGGGCAGGAGGTGCGGGTGGTGCAACAGGGGCTGGGGCTGGGGCCGCAGCAGGGACAGGGGTTGAGGCGGGAGGGGCCTCTGGGGCTGGGTCTGGGGCGGGCCCGTTGGCGCTCATGGTGCGGGCGTGGCTCTGTGAGGAGCATCCAGCAGCATGGATCTGCCAGGGTAGACGGGGTGGCTAGAGAAGGGCCGAGTAATCTGACCAACGAGCTGGCACGTCACCAGGGGGAGCGACTCTGGTGCTGCTGGCATAATTTGCCTCTGAGAATGAGAAAAAGTGAGAAGGTGAGAAGAGATGGCATCAGTTTATTTTACACTTTTAATAACAATAAAAGAATAATTTATATTGCTTTTAAGTGAGAGCAGAACACATTAAATCTGTTCTTTAATCACTACATTGGCGTGCATAATGCACTACACAAGACTTTCAGGTTCTTCTGCCTGTTTATAGAAATGTGTCGATTGAAATATTTTCCCTCTGTCGCTCCGAAACAAACGTAAAAATATCACCCTTTTTCTGTAGTCTACCGTTAGATAGCTACCGTAAATGTAAGCTACTTTTAAAATGCCATATTTTCTCTCTGGGCTCACCAAAACAGACGTAAAAGCCTTTCTTTGATATCATTTTTCAGTTTTTCAAGAATTGATTTAGGAATCGGAACCGTTTTAAAACTACCGGTTCGGCATCAGAATCGTGAAAATCCAAATGATACCCAACCCTATGAAACATGCTATATAAATAAAGCTTGCCTTGTCTTAATCAAATGTGTTTTCTTTGTCCAAGGGTTAGGGTTACAATCCACAATCCAGCGTAAACTCTCTCCCCCATTTCTATACTATCCTCTGTCAAAAAAGAACGGGAGTTCAGTGAAGTAAAAAGGTGCAGGGGTAATTCCTATTGGTATATAGAGCACAAACCGGTCTACATTTAATGTTTGAGGCCATGTGAGAACTTTTGACTTCAGCTTAGACATGCCTGATATTATGATCACACACACCTACAAAAAGATGGCAAAATAAAGCCAATAAGTCTTGGACAGCTTATTGAACCGCACTTGTCTCTTCAAAGATAAAGAAGCAATTTATTTCCCCTCAAACATGCAAATAAGATAATTCCATTATGTCATCAAATGTGAAATGTATCCTGGTGTGTGCCTCAAACTGTGAAAATAATGAAATGTGCAACTGAAGCCGAGGACCCGTTCACAACTATGAGATATATAGGAGGTTGGCCTGATTTTGACGGTGCCATCAAAAGTCTAATTAATAAACAATCAAACATTTCCTGAACCTGAACATATTCTAGGAGGAAACATACGAAAGCAGATGTTAAAATGCATGCACAAATTAAGCTGTAAATTCAGAGCTGCCACTCTCAGGCATCACTTGATCACATCAGTTGTGTAAGTCCTTGAACTGCTGAGCAGGCCCCGCAGAGGAAGAAACAGAAAAGGTCACATTGCAGTGATGCTCCAAGAAGAATTCATCTTCATATTGCATAGAAAAATGTGATATGTGTTGCTGTGATGTAAGACTGCACATCTTGTGGTGAATGCAGGCTGCCAGCTTTGGATCCTTTTTGTGCTAGGAAGCTGCCTTCATGTAGCCGAGGCTAGTGCAAGCTCAATATGTGAACAATGCGTACCAAATGCGCTTATTTTGAAATATTAATTTCACTGCCACATCGACAACGTCGACAGTGCACCCGTGATTAAAACGACACACTGGCATTTCCATGAAAGATTCGTCACAGAATAACCATAAAGCGTGCTCTTATTTCTCCTTGGACGCCACCAAGGTAGGATATGGTGAAATCCCCCCCAAAAATGACAGGCTGACTCCGGGCGCTCATAGTGAAAATTGAGCAACGCACAGCCGTCAGCTGATCCTCGCTGCTCAGCAGAAACAGCTGGCAACGTTATTACAACAAACCTCAATCAGTGATGCTCTTACACTCACTCAGGGCTAATATAGTGGACAGTCCACATGACCAGAGCCCACCTCAGTTTGTAGAAAAGGTACCAGCCTAGTATCAGCCCTGACCACGCTCTATCAAAATCTAGGCTATTTAAATGTCTCGTTCATGACAAGTCGACAAATCTCCTCATCTAAATCGACAAAACATGACAGCGTCGACAGGACACTGTCATCTGACAGTAACGAAAAGGCATCATCATTGCTTGCATGCAGGAAAAAGCAGCTATGCTAAAGAGGCTAACTTCAGTTTGTGGAGCAGAAACCGCACCGTGCTGTACCTTTTTCTGAAGACTTTATGATTCAGCCGCGGTCCCCTCCGCTCGGTAACAAGGGTCCAGTGCTTCAGAGGGCGAAAAACGTCCGCTCGCAAACGGCGGTTTAAAATTCATCAGCTCCGGGAGCAGGAGGGACACATAAAGCCTGTGCATTAATTGTCTCTTCCATGGTGATCGTGGAGAGCTGGAGACAGGAGTGTGCGCACCAGACAACAGAGCATCCTCGTCCGCTGCCTGTTTATCGTCACGGCGCCAGTGAACAGTGAAACGATCTACATCAGAGAGCGAGCTCTCCTCCTTCTGCTCCTGCTCCTGCACAACACCCTGCTCCCCTCAAACAAGCATGTCCGCAGTGTTACCTGCTCTTCAATAAAGGTGACACATTTCAAACAGGGTGTCACATGCAGCATTAATCACGTGAAGGTCACTAGATAACTACTGAGTGGATCCAAATGTGTGCACCTGTCATTTGTAGGCTGCAGTTCTGGTAAAGATGAAAAGCAATAATACTAAACCTACTTGGATACCACTTTCTAATAAGGCTCCCTTTATAAAGGGCTCATGATCAGTAGCAAATTAATCCGTTATGATTACTAATGCCTTTCAATTATGAGTTATTAATAAGAACTGATGTAAGCTTTTGTTTACAAAGTTGTGCTGTTTTCCATTTCTATTTGAAAATAATGCTGTAATAACTGCTCATCATGGCTTTCCCCCTTTCTGATAAGCCATCAAGTCAGTGGTTATACAGGTTAATAGGTCATTAATAAAGGGCTTTAATCATCTAATCTGCAGTTGTGTGTTGATAAGTAGTCAATAAATGGATTCTCTGGGATTTTCATATCTTGGCAACCCAAACGTTGTTCTTGTTAATGGGCTATAACAGATCTATAAAGTATTTGTAAATTATTTATAATAGGTTCAACCTGTAAACCCTTCATAAAGAGACTTAATAGACAAGCATAGCTTACTACAGTGTATCTTACGTAACGTTAGCCTGCTAAAGACACAGTGTAGCTTACTGCTAACGTTAGCATGCAGCTAAAGACCCAGTGGAATTTATCGGAATGTTAGTATGCAGCTAAAGACACGCCATAACGTAGCTTATCGGAAGGCTGCAGCTGCACATTTCCAGACACCATGGCCACTACCAGAGTCAGAGATGAAACCTGAAGTAACTGGTGGGGCAACATTTTGACTTACCATGTGGGCACTGACAGGACTTCATGGTGCATTCAGATGCAGCTCCTAAAGTCTGATAAATTCAAGTACCCTTCTGCCTTTTTGTGGCTCTTCTTTTTGTTGCTACGATTCAAGATGCCATATTCTAATAGCAATGGCATTGCTAATAATAATGTTTAAATCGAAAATTGAATCAAATCATGACCTTAAAATCGAAAGTCAAATCTAATCGTGAATTTGAAGAATCATGACACCCCTATTATTAATTTAATTTGTTTTCTGAGAAATTATACAAAATTGTTGAAGATATGTGGAATCAGCATCAATGAAATTATAACTACTTATAGGTTATCATATTAAAAATTCTCATGATCTTCAGAAAATGCACCATAGGCCTACAGTACCTCCAAAATCAAACAATGGTTATGTATTGACATAAACCTAATCTATTAGAGCTGTAAATATAAAGGGGTCCTGTTAAGGCCCCAGCGACTCTAAGAGTAAGGCATGTTTGACAATGTCTGCTCTAAAATGACAGAGGAGATTCTGGTGGTCATATAGTATGTGAATGGAGCCTCAGCAATTAACAATGTATCATCAAAGCAATATGTAATCCCTCAGCTCCCAACCACAACAGGTTTTCTATTCATCATCACCTTGTAGGTCGATATGACGAACTTATCATTATTTGCAAATCCAGCAGTTATGGAACAACATTATCATTTATTTAGAGTCGTGTTTCTGTCCACCTGATGAATGTAAGTGTCGTAACTCTGTTTTTGGTGTCCACCAATACCAAAGGGAAATATCTGGCCCTTAATCTGCTAAATGCTCCACTATGTTCACGAGCTAGTCTCTAACTGTGTCAGTCAGTTGTTTAGTGCATGCTGAGCAGGTACTACACAGTGGGTTTTTAGAGACTTTTCTCCACAAACAGCTGCCTGCTGCAGATGAAAAAGAGACTGCGAAAGCGGTGAGAGTGAACTAAAACAGTAAAGTTGTGGCCAGACAGCTTAAAAATGAGCTGAACCTCACTATAGAGCCCTGTAAAGCCAGATTCAATTTCTCTGTAGGTTCATACGAGTGACCCCTTTCAAATTGTCACCTTGATTTTACATTGTCATTTGATACAGTTAAAATAAAAAAAATGATTATAGCCATTTAAAAAAACATCCATTCTGTGTCCCAAATCTATATGATGGATATATTGGGACATGTCAGATAACCTAGGTATCCAGACAAATTTTTGCTATAATGATGTTTATGTCTCTCCTGCCAAAGTCAGTGAAAATGTGTCCTTTCCACTGACAATATGCTGCCCTCTTTTCAAAATAACTACATTTCCCCACACACATACATCTCTCCCATTAGTTCTTTGTGAGCAAGCAGATTCTGAAATTTTAAGATCTAATAATAAATACTGTCTCTTAATCTATACATTTTATCTAAAGGGATTTACAGGATGAATTTGAAAGTATTTTAGATTCTGAAATAATTAGTTTTTTTTATTTTTGCTCCAGGGACAAACAGAGATTAAACTATCTATTGCTACATTTTAGAGAATGCTTCCTATAAGATACATTGTCACTGTCTTTACTGGTAAGATCTGTAACTCTGTAAAAAAGTAAATTATCAGACCAACTCTTTAACTTCTGATGTCAAATGATGTCATTCATTGTGTTGTGTAAGTTTTGTTTTAAGGCATTTATGCCAATACGGTTATAATTGTCCTACCATAAAAAAATGTGAATTTGTAAGTTAAAAGGCAGTCTGATAAATGCAGCATCACGAGGCGCTTGTACATCTGTCACACAGCTACACATTAATCCCACCCCTATGAAAAACTAATGACCAAATGATAGCTTTCACCCACAGAAGACCCTTTAAAAACTCTTTACAGTCACTTCTTATGTTGGTATCAAGCCTCTTTAGTAACACCAGCACTTACAAAACAGGAAATGTTCAGCAATACTTACTTTCTAGTCAAATATAAAGTTAAAGTATTTAAATTAATGGTTTTACCCAATAAGTATTTCCTTTTCTACGTAATGCTTTTCATTACCGCAATACCACAACCTGATTACATGTTTTTGTTGCAATTTGCTCAAATAGCAGTGACAACAGTTCACTACTACTGAGCTATTATTGTCAATGCTGTGAAAGTCCTACCTGCCAGAGTAGAACAGCGTCGAGGCCTCTGCGTCACCTACATGTCCCAGCTGATAACAAAGAGCAGAAAACATAAATTTACTTCCCTGGCGGGCTGGTCAGTGAGTGAACGGCAACAGTGTTTGGGGAGAGGTGAAGAACGACTGGGTGAGGAGGCAGGGACGAGGCTCATCGTATCAACTTACCTGTCTGCCCAGGATAATGGTTTCTTCTAGAATCGTCTTGAATTATTCACATATGGATGAGGTGGTGTGTTTCTCTGTGTGTGTGTGTGTGTGTGTGTGTGTGTGTGTGTGTGTGTGTGTGTGTGTGCGTGTTGCTGGTAATTGTGTTGCTGTGTTTGTCAAATAGGGTTGCAGCGATTTACCGTTTCACGGTATACCGTGGTATGAACGGTTATCATACTGTGTACATTTGCTTATCTACAGTATTGAAAAACCCATTTTATTTTCAAAAGG
Organism: Perca flavescens; assembly: GCF_004354835.1. Taxonomy (NCBI): domain Eukaryota; kingdom Metazoa; phylum Chordata; class Actinopteri; order Perciformes; family Percidae; genus Perca; species Perca flavescens. The sequence continues at coordinate 24,345,641 of NC_041334.1, read as the reverse complement.
GAGATTTTTAACACATACATTACAAAATGGTTTTAAGTTTCAATTATAATAATGTGTTTGTTCAACCAAAATAACCTGTTTTTATTCCTTCTAGGGTCATTAAATTGGCACTTGCTTATAATGTAATTTAAGGGTGGGCAAATGAGTCACACCTCAGGAAATATACTTCAGAAAGGAGCAGTGATCATAATTAGCGCCCTCACCAACACAGACTGGAAGACAACAGAATATTTGATTTACAAGAAACTGTGGCCTCAAAAGTGTAATTTTAGTTTAATCAACATTAATTGAATTACATTTAAAAAATGTATAGGCCAGTCCTTCACCGCCTGGACATTTTCTGGATCCATCCGCACCTTCCTTCTCCGGAATTACATATCCCAAGGAGAAGACGGAGGGGACATGAAATTTCCACTTCCTCCGCTCTCACGAAGAGTTGGTGGTCAAGCAAGCATTGTAGGATCTGGCTAACATGCTGTTTTTGGGTCTGCAGATCTGGGGAAAAAAATCCAAATGTCTACATCAAGCATCTCTCTCAGAACACCGTTAACTAAGGCTTGGGAAAAAAAACTGCCGCTGCATTGGTGAGGTCTAATGACATCACCAAATATTCATAGTAGCCACTTGGAGTGTTTAGCGGTTTTCCATTTGTCCCCCTCCCTAATCCTGACTAGGTGATAGCATTCCTCAAATCCAATTTAGTAAACACCTTGGCTCCTGGCAACAGTTTAAAAGCCGAGGATATCAGAGAGAGAGGGTAACGATTTTTAACATCAACCCTCAATAGTCTATGCAGGTGCGTAGGGACTTGTCCTTGCCTTGTCCTAGAAGAACCCTGCATCCGCTGGGGAGGATGAAGGTCGGATTATCCCACCCGCCAAAGATCCTTCCACATAGTCTTTCATTGCCCGCATCTCAGGCTAGGAGACAGAGTACAGTCTACCCTTGGGGGGAAAAGTGCCAGGGACCAAGTAAATTGCAAAGTCATATTGTCTATGTGGGGGAAACAATGTATCTTAGGCTTTATTAAATACTGATGTGACGCCTAATGCTGTATCCTCCCTACTCCAGCTGCTTGGCAAAGTGGATCAAATCCAGGTCCAGCTTTCTGGCGAGGTTGGTGTCCATTAAAGGTCCCATGACATGGTGCTCTTTGGATGCTTTAGTGGTCCCCTGATACTGTATCTGAAGTCTCTTTCCCGAAATTCAGCCTTGGTGCAGAATTACAGCCACTAGAGCCAGTCCCACAATGAGCTTTCCTTAGGATGTGCCATTTCTGTGTCTGTAGCTATTGAGGAGGAAAGAGGGGGGGGGCAAGGTGGAGGGTGGGGGTGTGGCCTTGACCAACTGCCACTTTGCTCGTTTGAAAGCCATGATGTCTCTCTCTCATTGGTGTGCCAAAATCTCTGGGAGGGCAAAGCAGAGGAAGGGGAGGTAACCTTGCTCCTTATGACCTCATAAGGAGAAGATTCCAGATCGGCCCATCTGAGCTTTCATTTTCTCAAAGGCAGAGCAGGATACCCAGGGCTCGGTTTACACCTATCACCATTTCTAGCCACTGGGGGGACTATAGGCAGGCTGGGGGAACTCATCAATGTTAAAAAACCTCATAAAGTGAAATTTTCATCCCATGGGACCTTTAAGTTAGCATAGGCGCAATTATCCACCAACACTACCTGTGAACAGGAAACAGAGAGAAAAGACAGAGTTGCTTGGGGAAGAGGTCATGAGGGACATGTATCAATGCTGGCTCGGCTCACCAGTGCCCTATCCTTCACTGGTGAGCCCTCTCTTCTACTGGGTAGGCAGCAAGGAGGGTCCAGCCTTTGCACAGTACAGACTCCCGAAAGGGTGTCACTAATGCTCCTCCGGGGTCAGCCAAGTGCGTCACAGCTGCATGGGTTCCTCCAGTGCTGTTAAGCCAGCGTTGGAGCTGGCTGGTGGAGGCGATGTCAACGTGGAGGAACGCTGGAACCCTCTGGGCGACAAAAGAACGTCTGGAACCGAAAAGATGGAACACTGGGCCGTGATCTCTCCTTCTCTCTCTCAAGTAGATGTTTATCAACCTTCAAACTGGGGACTTACTTTCACTCTGCGGCTGCCCATGCCTCAGCTCTGCCAGTAGGGTGGGGGATATGATACAGGTAATCTTGGCTCGGTCGGTGGGATAAACAGCAGCTTGTAGCTCAAAGTGGAGATCACATTGCATGAGGAAAGCTCAACTCCAGAGAACTTCTCAGGTCTTACGAGGTGTGTTGACATCACTGGGGAAGCTGGTACTAGACCGGAAACATTGGTGGGAGCAATGGTGACAGGAACTCACAGAATGGATTCGGTGGGCGTGACTGGACCAAACTCACCACTGGACCAGACAGCTTCTGCACCTGGTTCACGAGCTGCGTGATCTGTTCTCCCACCATCGCAATCAAACTCTCATGACGATTGGCCAACTCCACTATCTCTTGTCGATCAGAGTCACCTGAGTCCATTAGTGGCCCAACCGTACTGTCAGGTCTGTCACAGGATGGACTCAAATGCATGACTCAACAGGCAACTCAGTTCACAAGATTTATTGTACAAAGTACAATTAAAGCAACAGTGTCCAAAATCGTCAAATAAGGGCTTATCCAAAAACAGGCAGAGACAAAGGCACAGTCAAAAAACATTCAAGGGTCCTAACTTACAAGAAACACAAGGAAGGAATGCTAGAACGCTGTCACAAAGGTACAAAACGATCTGGCAACTAAGGCTAGTAAGGGAGGGGGGGGTATATATACTAAGGGAGGCGGGGAGACAATTAGACACAGATGAAACACATTGGGGCGGGGCAGGTGATCACACAGGCGGGACAGCAGACAAAGACCAGAGTGAAGCAACCTGAAACGAGACAAGTGTGAATTTCAAAATAAAACAGGACGTGACAAATATTGACTAGACAATGAAAACATGTGACATGGGGTGCAATTTGCAAAGGCACATACTTTCCACTTTATTAGGAAATATATCTGAACCTCACTCTTGAGAAATATTCTTTTTCTTCTCTTTTTCACACGCTGTTTTCTCTCTTATTCTTGACCTGGTTTCCTCTGTACTGCGATTTCCTTACAAAGTTGGCCATATGGTAGTGAGGATGGTGGAAATAACAGTTTTATGTTTCCGTGTTCGTTCACCTGGAATAGCCGATGTGCATGCATCTGTGTGTGTTTGGGAGATTGTATTCAAACTCTGCACCTCTATTCAAACACACCCAGTCCGTAATATAGGAAAGCGCAATGCAGCTCATTTTCACTGAAATGGAGTAAAAACACAAACAGAGGGTGCAGTGGCCCCCAGGGACCACAGATGCCATTTGGCTCAGCACAGCAGTTTGCCCCCACCTCCGATTTGATCTGCTTCTCAACTCTCTGTGCCACCAAACTCTCCCAACCAAAATAACCTTTATTCAAATACGGTAATGGCAAATCACTTTGCAGCTGAACTATTTGACAACACGAGTTTTGGACTTTTTTGCTTTAACGTTACCAGATAAAGGCACATTATAATATTAATATCCCAGTGTTTTCAATTGTTTTTCTAAAGATCCCTATGAAGATGTCTTGTCTTGTCTTTTATTTTATTTTTATTTAACCTTTATTTAACCAGGTAGGCCGTTGAGAACAGGTTCTCATTTGCAACGGCGACCTGGCCAAGAAAAGCATAAGCGTGCAAGACAACATACAGTTTCACATTCAATACAATACATGAATACAAGAATACAGAATACGTAAGTAAGTCCATGGATATGCGAGAATGATATGGTAATAACACAATATACAAGAATAGACAGTCTATATAAATGCTGAAATGTAGTGAAGAGTCAATATACAGTTAGTGCAAGTTGTGGTCTAGTTGTGGTCAGACAAATAGCCTTTAATTCTTTATAAAGCAGGTCTTTGGCTCTGAGCTCTGTTGTGGTGAAAGTCCTGTGTAAATGTTGTGTTTGGCCAACCTCTAAAGAGATTATGATGTGTTGACTCAATAAAAATGCACAACATGTTTAGTTTACACATGCAATTCACTCAAACAGCTGTTATGTTTTTAGATCTCTTTGTAAATGCACTTAGCTTTTACTGTACGTGCTTTATCCCTCAGCCTCACCCTCTCTCTCTCTCACTCTCTTTCAGCAGCTCTTTTAAAATCAGATTGCAATAAGCGCTTCACTTATAAACTGTAAAACGTCTATTTTCTTTCTAGCGCTGTTCTGATTTAATCTCACTCTCATTCAGCATTTCTGTATCTTGCTGAAATCCTTTTTTTTTCAATCCTACAGTGGTAGTGAAGGTTTGGGATGTTTGAAACAAGTTTGAATATTAGCATGTGCGACTTGACGTCTGATTTCCTGGCCTTACCAAGCATATAAAACCTGATGCAAAAGCATTGATGCAACAATCAGTGCTTTTGCATGTTTATGAGTGTGTGTGTGTGTGTGTGTGTGTGTGTGTGTGTGTGTGTGTGTTGGTGGAGCTGCTTGAAGGAGAGCAGTAGTGATGGAGCCTGAAAGCCCTGCAGCACAACTGTTCTCCCAGTGCATCGTCAACTTCACTGCTGAGCCCACAACACACGCTCAGCCTTAACCCCTGCTCGCTCACTCTACTCTTCTCTCTGAATCTTCCTTTCTCTCTTTATTTCTCTTCTCTTGCACCCTCTCTGCTTATCTAAAGCACGCCATCTGAATCTTTATATCTCTCATCTTCAAATAGTTCCTCTTTCCACTTTGCTTTGATTGCCTCACTTATTCACGGATTCCATCTCTATACCATGGGCATCACTTATTTTTTTATTTCTATGTGTGCCATCAACTGAACCCTGACCCCTACATTCAGGATGATCACCCAGTCCAGCTGTGAACAGCTGTATGACTTATTGCTCTAATTCAATTATAAATCCTATGCTCTTGTCTCATGCACTGTTAGGGGGTGGGGCCTTTGGGTGACAGACAGCTCTCAGATAGAAGGGCAAGCACTATGTCATCATGGTGACTGCAGAGCGATTTAAGGAAATGGAGTGATAAGAGCAGAGTGGAAGAGGCTCAAGCCTGAAGGACCGACTGGCATTAAAGCAATGTACCAAGATTCATGGATGTGTGGGTAAGAATCTTGTGAGAATATCCCTGAGTTTATTTGTGTGTGCACATGTCAGCGAGCCTGAGTGCATGTGCACATATGTAGAGCCTGTATATGTATACATGCATTTGTGCTGCTTCTTAAATCCCATGAATCATTCAAGCCCAAAAAAAGCTGAGTACATTTTTGTTCACCTGAGCTCTGCGTTGTGTTGGCATAGCCACACACATGCTCTGTGTTATATTAAGGCATTGTTTCAAAAGTGATTGCTTTGCTTCTCTTTTCCTGCCAGAGAGATTTAAAAATAGAAACATTCATGCTCTCTGAATGTACTTTCCCTCCAGGAAGTGTGCAGTTGTGGGCGTCTGACATTGGCTGCACACCATCACGTGGCACCTTCTTCCCAGGCTGCCATTGGCTGGCACCTGTGGGGCTCTGTGAAGAAAAGCTTTTCTGACAGGACCCAGGAGCCCAGAGGAGTTGCTGGAAACTGGGAGAAGGACAATGTCGGTGGAACCAGGAGAGCAGTGGGGGGGCTCAAGAGATGGCATCACCATGACTGTGAGAGCGGAGATGCTGGGACGTGACCTCCCAGCCACAGCAAAGGGCAGGAATCCACAGAGAAGATCACATGGCTGAAGAGGTGCAGAGGAAAATGAATGAGGGGCAGGAGAGGACGGTGATTTGCAGCAATGACACTCAGAGAGCATGTGTCGTCATCATATAAGCTCAGCTGACACGTAGATTTCACACTGTTTAAAATTTACATCTATCCAAATTAGGTGATGGTTTAAAATACATTTCTCATTGCCGTTTGACCTCAGTATTGATTCAGTATTTGTTAATTTCATATTCAGAATTAATTAATTTAAAAAGTCCTCTCTGTTGAATATATGTTATGATTCTAATGTTGTTGTTTTTTATTTCTGTTATTGGCTAATAAAGTGGATGGAACTATCCTATGAACTATCATTTATAGAAGCTATAACCCTACATTAATGGGGAGACAGTGTCCTCTGGTGTTTAATGTTAGGAATACAACTGGCCTGTAATGAAAGGCTGTTCAAAATGGAGTAATGAAACACAACACATATTCATGCCACACTTGCAGGATTGTGTCTAGCTGATGTCTACATTTTCATGCCAAGCAAGTATTGTTTAATTGATTTTATTGTTAATTGATTCTATTACAATTAATTATTAATTTATTGCTATTTCTATTGTTTAATTGATTCTATTACAGCTGTAATAAAATAGATATGCCCCAAATCTTGGGGCCTATCTATCTAAAGACATTGAACATTGTGTATTGTGTTCATTAAATGTGCTAATATTATTTGGATTTCCTCACTGCTCCTCAACATTGTACAATCATTTTGATACTACACCTCTCTTCTGTCCAGTGGAAGATTCTGGACTGTACCACAGCAGCAGACTGAAACAACTCTAATGGTGAGCAGTTTCCTCTCAAAAGCTTGGAAACACACTGATATCTTAACAGCACACGCGCGCGCACACACACACACACACACACACACACACACACACACACACACACACACACACACACACACACACACACACCAACCCAGTCTCATGGCAGTTGAGGCAGTGAAATGTTCACGTAATTTAACCTAGTGATTCGTCTACACGGACACTCTAACCTGTTAACTGGGAGCCGAAATAAAAACGGACACCACGCAGCTGACACGCTCACGCCACGCAGCTGGCCTAGGGTAGTGCAACTAGAGCCCGGCACGTTGCACGTGATAATTTATACAATAGAAATACCAATAATGAAAAATTTGTCTTTTATGCTAAGCACTTTGTTTTGCCTTGTCGCAGAAAAATACTAGCTATATATAAAAAAAAAACTACAGTTGAGTGTTTAGAAATACAGCCTAATGGCTTGTTTGAATAATTTGCATTTGTTTTGACTTGTAATGTTGTGAAAAACAAAAAATGTACAAAGAGAAGCATTTAGCCTACCATTTACAAAGAGAAGCATTTTTTATTTTATTTTCCATACATCGTTATTTAAGAACTAAATTTTCTAATTTTGCGGTTGATGAATGTTAATAGCAAAGCCTAAAGGGAAAAAACATGAGCATATTTATGTGTGGGACTTTGTTTGATTTCACATCACATTGCATTATTAGTTGTTTTAAATAAAAGACTTTTTTGAAATAATAGTTTATGGTAGGCCTAACATATTAATTATTATATTCAGAAGATCATCCTCATATCAATCACCGTGGTTGCAGCTTGTAGCCATCCTAACCTTTGTAGCCTTGCTGAGACTAGGGACTAGTTTTAGGAAGCGTTTTCAGGAAATTAAAAGGATAAGCCGATTGTTGCTGAGGTTTTTGTTCACAGTGTAAGATGTATATAGCTTTGTATGGGTATGTGTACATATACAACATGTGTTTTGACATTTCTACCTCAGCCTATACTGCACACAGACACAAGGACTTTTGCATATTCTGCTGAAATAGAGACCTTGTGTGCAGTGGTGCAATGCCAACAATCTCATTCAACCATTTCACAAACTGAGGAAAGGGTCGTGACATGGGTCAGAGGTATCAGAGGTCATAAATGATGAACCAATTAATCAATAAAGGAGGCTATCGCTGGCAAAGTGGTCTCCATGATATGTACAAATTAAAACGTTGTCGTAGGACTATAGCAAACACATCGTTGGAAAGGTCTCAACCTCAACAGTAACATATGTCAGTCTGAAGAGGATACGTTACTCCTGCTTTGAAATATTGACCTCTGAACCTTGAACCCAGTACATGTTTGAAGGCTTGCCATTTAGCAACAGAAGGTGCTACACATAGGACCAGCTGTTATAGAAAGCTCTGGACTTCAGCTGTCATGTAGATATGGTCACCAAAGTTTACCCACTGTGAGCACCGTCAAATATGGTAATAAGCAATTTTCACCTATTTAAAAGATTTTTAAAATCTGATGACAATAGTGTGTTCCCCATCCCAACAAACCCCAGGGTGTATCCAAAATTCTACACTGCCAACTTCTACTTATGAGAAATATACCAATATATTTAAAAACTACAACTTCCACTAGAGATGCGCCACAGAACAAAGCTAGTGTACTTGTAGTTCTTCCGGAGTGGGTGGACTTGTTTGGCCCCTGTGTTTCTGCTGTCTGCCGTGAATGGGCTTCATTCCATTTCAGATTGCCGCCGCCCACCGGCCGGCCGAACAAACACAACATGAGACAAATACGTGAAACTGTATTGTATTATTATTGTTATCTTTATTGTTTAAATCCTCAAATACAACGTTAGACTTTCCTATCCGCGGAGCGGTAATTACTATGTCACTTCTGGAGTATTCCTCTGATTTTTTAAAACATTATTATGGTGCATATGCATAACTTACTAGAACAAAACTGCTGGATCGGATCATATTGTAGTTTTCTATCTTACAACATACTGTAATATTTCACCGGTAACAAGACTGAAATAATATTATTTAAATCAAGGAATTAATACCATGATAGCATCTAAATAAATGTTGATGTAGCGTTATAGTTTTTTTAAATATCAATAAACAACAAAGCAATCCAGCTTCCCTGGTAATAAGACCGAAATAATAACATTAAAAGATATACATATAAACCATGATAAGATCTCGTGAATAAATGTTGATTAAAACAGCTTATAGGGCTAAATATACCAATAATAGCAAAGCTGTATACGGCTTCTCTGCTGCAGCCCGACTGGCAGAAGGAATCGTGCTGTGACCACGAAAGATGCTTCCAATTAAAATACATTAGTTTAAAAAACAAGCTGACCATCACGAAAAAAACCCGAGATAAACGTGTCCGTGTACACGAATCAATAGGTTAAATTATGTGAACATTTCACGAACACACACACACACACACACACACACACACACACACACACACACACTTTAATAGCAGCATGTTACAAATTAAAGTTGACTCCACATGGCTTTGTTTTGTGATATTACGCAATGCAATGTTGGCAGATTGTTTCTAAATAAACAAGTCAGTTTGTTCTTTACACATTTTTAACTTTACTAAAAGGTCCTCGGAAAAAAACCCAATGTAACCAGTTTTCATGTGGGTCATATTTTATTAATTCTCTTCAAATGGCATGTTAGACTAAGCAGCTGACCAACGGAAACAGGTCAAATGTAGCATCAAAGATGATCCTCTAGATGGCAGGCCAACTCTCTCCATACTGATAACCCTGTCAGATGTTTTGTGCATGTGCATATTAGAGCAAAGGCTGCAAACCAAACACCAACATGTCTGCAAACTGCTAAAAGAATATTCACTTATTTTTTAAAATGTTTTTAATGGTGAACGGAAATGTTCAACCTCCTTTTAAAGTGTGAGTAAAAACAAGACCTGACATTGTATAAACATTTAATTTCACACAATATAGCTTATAGCAAAGAACATTTATTATGGTAAATTGCAGAAAAGGGTACATGTGTACTGCATATTTGTTGTTGCATGATGTCACAGTCTATTTGTAGGCCTACAGTTACAAACTCAAATTGTGTAAATAAGTCAACTAGATTTTAGAGAAAGGAAAAAATATTTCATTTAATTTTTATGGCAGTAGCTCTTCTAGTGTAAAGTGCTCTGTTCTGTACATTTTACCCTTCATATAAGGTGAATATAAATATAATGTAAGTATGTTTCTCACATTCTTTCTTTTGTTGTCTTTTCCTGTTTTTACCTTTCTTTTTAATTCTCCATTTGTCACTCACATCCATCATTTTTATTTTCTGCTAAATTTCTAACAAAAGCAGATTAGGTGCTGTTCAAACATAGGCTTTAACAATAAAAATTGAAGAATAATCAACTATCCACCCATTAGCTATACCCCCTTATATCCTTGAGGGTCACAGGGGCTGGAGCCAATGCCAGCTGATGATGGGAGAGGTGGGGTACACGATGGACAGATCGCCATTTAATCTCAGGGCTGACACCATTCACGCTCACATTCACACCTACCATCAAGATCTGAATCATTGGTTTCGACGGTAAAGCCAAAGTGAATCAGGCTGAGATGCCTGAAATGCCCTCCCTACTCCTCCCCCATTCAGCCCCTCCTTACACACACACACACACACACACACACTAATGCACATCTAGCTGTGACACACCTCCACCATCCCAGTCACACAGTAGCCAATGAAATGAAGGCTATTTAATTTTAGCAGTAACACCCAGCTCACATCACTGGATTTCCCCGCCTTCTCGCCTTCCCTCCTGTGTGTGTGTGTGTGTGTGTGTGTGTGTGTGTGTGTGTGTCTGTGTGTCTGTGTGCAGTGTGTCCTTGTGCATCTATGTGTCCGCACGCCTGACAGGATAAATCCAGCTTCTCTTCCATTTTCTCTCTCTTTCTCTCTGACTCTCGTTCTCTCTCTCACACTCTCTCTCTCTCACACACACGCACGCACACACACACACACACACACACGCATACACACAGGTGCTGTTCTTTGCCAACCCTCACTCTCACACACTCACATTCAGAACACACAAACTCAACAGAGGATTGTAGTTAGCCCACTTTTCTGGTGCTGAGGAACTTGACATTTTGCCTTCATGGAGGATTACCACAAACCTGACCAGCAGACAGTGCAGGCGCTGAGGAACATTGCCAATCGCCTCCGAATCAACTCCATCAAGGCAACAACTGCAGCGGGCAGCGGGTGAGTTACCTCCACTGACTCTCAGACATGAGCTTTAATACTGTGAATGCAATGTAAACATGCAAAATGTGTGTGCAAACCATAATTCAAACTTAATACATCTACTGAACTAGACACATGCATATACAGATGCACACACAGACATGCAAGTGAAGGGCCAAAGGAACAGCATGTCCTGCCTTTGTTCTCTTCTTTTGAGCCACTGGCAGAACAATTTGAATCTCTCAATCTCTTATGAATTCAATTAATGAAACAAAATCTCTTTCAAAATATCTCTATGTACATTACACAATTTCTATATCACACAATTTCTATACAATTCTGCTTTATAAAACACTTTTCCTAAATAAAATATACACTTTGCTGCAGAAATGTTAATGTATCAATTTATCATTTTGAATGAAAAGTATAACATACACAACTGTAAGACACCTCACAGCTGACTTGAAGTTTAGATGTTTGGATTTTCATATTCTGGAGAAGGACAGAAATGTATTTGGCCTTTTTCAAAATTTCAAAATCTTATATTTACTTTGCTTACAGGCTGAATATTGTATTTAATTTCTGACATTGAAAAGGTAATATTCACCTATTAGACTACCATGTGCAATAGAAGTGCTTTAGAAGTGTTATTGATAAACTGAAATTGTGCATATCATGTCATCTTATAGCTACGCATGTTCATGATTGCTGTTGCAATTCTCACTGTTTAAACAGCTTTGTGAAGCCCAACATTGTCTGCATATTTGAAGAATCAAGAGCGTTATCATGTTGGAGCCCAACTCCCCACTCCACGGTTCTGCACTGTCTAACTGATGGGAACAAAGAGAAATACTGAATAATATTTGACAAAATAGTCTGAGCCACATAAGTATTGATAACTAATGGCTATTTAAATGCCAAATAACTTTTGCGTGTGTTATATTGATACATTATTGAGTGAAATACGAGCCACCTTTATGTGTGGGAAAGGCCAAAAACCAGCCATTGATATTAACGCGCCAAAATACTTGCACTACTAGCACTGGATGGAGCACTTGGTAATTAAGTGTTGGTGGGTGGTTTAATAAAATAGCTCTTTGCACTGATTGTTAATATAAGCAAAATAATCTAATGTTGATGGTATGATTGCATTTACAACCAGTTCTCTATCTAATCTGTTCGAGGGCCTTTGAATGAAGTATACAGCATGCTGTCCCTAGGGGTCTGTCTTTTGCTCTATTAGCACCACAAATGGTCTTTACACAGTGTATTTAATTAATTTCCAATACTGTTACTGGTTCAACATGCAACTATTTGGAGTTTTCCAAGGCTCTGTGACATTTTAAAATAAAAGCAGTTATTTGGTCTATTAACTGCACTTTGCTTTTGTTTAGTCACTAATTCCAAACAAACCCACCCACATGAATTTCACGACTAGTTTACCTGGGCTGCATCTATAGTCACAACTCTGCATGCTGCCTGGCATATGGGTAACAGCACTGTCTCCTCTGTCGTACAGACATCCCACATCATGCTGCAGTGTGGCAGAAATCATGTCTGTGCTTTACTTCCACACCATGAAGTACCGCCCTGAAGACCCAAGAAACTTCAACAGTGACCGCTTCATCCTGTCCAAGGTGAGTCTTCCCGATCTGAACAGGAGGTGCCTAAATGCTGTACAGATTTTTTCTCTTTCCCTTGAATTACTGCAGTATCGTTTGACAAAAGATAACGTTTGTAATTGTTTTTTAATCCACAGGGTCACGCTGCTCCGGCCCTGTACTCCATGTGGGTTGAAACGGGCTTCCTAAAGGACAGTGAACTGCTCAGTTTGTGCCAGGTTGACTCTTCCCTAGAGGGCCACCCAACCCCTGTAAGCTGCCACTTACTTTATCACACCTTAGGAATCATCTAATGGAGCACAAACAGTGTACCAGCTGTTTTTAAGTCTGTGTCTGTGTGTGTTGTGTGCATTTCAGAAGCAGCAAATTGTGGATGTAGCCACTGGCTCCTTGGGGCAGGGTCTTGGTGTGGCCTGTGGAATGGCTTACACTGGGAAATACTTTGACAAGTCTAGGTAATCTTTCATACATGTGGGCGCACACACACACACACACACACACACACACACACACACACACACACACAAGAAAGAAATTACTCTGGTTTGACCATTTTAGTTACTTTATATGCATTTAGTTTAAAAAGCCCTTGCCTTGTGTAAATGGACACTGACTCAACATCGTGTTTTGATGTTATAAACATTCTGAGGTATTCTTAATTTACATCATAATTCTTTCAAATGTTCAGTGATAAGGATTTTCCAATTTTGTGGCCGTGTGCTGCAGCTACATGCTCTGCTCTCACGATTCTTCTGCTCTGATAATCACATGCCCAGCAGACATATCTCACTTATTTCTTACCATCCAAGCTGATTTAATCTCAGAATTACAAACTGAATAAATGTTTTCTCATTGTTTTATCCTTTGTAATGGTGGCAAGAAAAACTGTATATGGAGTAAAAGGTTGAGCCATCTGATAATATTTGACCCATATGACACACATTACTTATATTATCAATTTTTTTTTATAAAATAATGAGGATAATTTGTACCATTTAAATACTCTGTGGGAATCTTATGGGAGACATATTTCAGAGGCAGGTGTGAAACTCAGCAGCCACACCTTAATGGGCTTCAGGAAGCTTTTATCATGTAACAGCTGGTTACCCACCTAACTGTCATATAATGGAAAAATAATCAATCTGACTCGAAAAGTGTCAGAGAACATTTTTGTGAGATTTGCACTGCCCCACCCTCATCTGAACGTACACACATGCACTCACACGCATGCACTCACACTCGCATAATCTCCCCCTGTTCTCCAACTCAGTTATCGTGTGTTCTGCCTGATGGGGGATGGTGAGATGTCAGAGGGTGCTGTTTGGGAGGCCATGTCGTTCGCCTCCTACTACCAGCTTGACAACCTGGTGGCCATCATGGACATCAACCGTCTGGGCCAAAGTGATTCAGCACCCCTGCAGCATCACGTAGAGAAATATCAGAAACGATGTGAAGCTTTCGGGTAAAAGTGAAATTTCATATTGCAGTCGAGGTTGATTGTGTCAATGTACTGTTTATGCTGTGTTGGAAGATTATGATGAAGGTGGTGGTAATACAAGTAGCATTATCTGATGTCTATCCATAACTATTGCATTTAGTTAACACTGTCCTGGTGTGTCCATGCCATCTGTGTCCTAACGTGTGATTTGTCTGTGTGTGTGTGTGGGTGTGTGTGTGTGTGTGTGTAGCTGGCATGCCATCATTGTGGATGGACACAGTGTGGAGGAACTTTGCAAGGCTCTGAGCCAACCACGTCATCAGCCCACTGCCATCATTGCTAAAACCATTAAGGGCAAAGGCATTCCAGGTAACTCTCACTGTTCACTCCTCATCTGCAAATGCATTGCTCTCACTCTTGTGCATATTACGTAACAAGCCTAAGTGTGTAACCCATCCACCAAACAGTGTTTAAATCTACCAATGTGATGCTGTATGTATGTATTTTCAGCTGCAGAGGATAAGCTGGGGTGGCATGCCAAACCTCTGCCCAAAGACATGGCCGAGATGGTTATGAAGGATCTGCAGAGCCGCATCATGAACAGCAGCAAGCACCTGTACCCTCCTGCTCCTATCGAGGACTCCCCACCGGTCAGCCTGAGGAACATCAGGATGCCGAGCGCACCCAGCTACAAAACTGGTGAAAAGGTTTGTCATGTCCATACAGGAACAGTATGTTCACACAGTGTTTAATGAAGCCAGAGAGGGAAATTATTAAATTCTTTATGAAGATGAGCCAACAATCTTTGTCAATGATTGATTTGTTTGGTATCCCATCTTTATAGATTGCCACACGGAAGGCGTATGGGATGGCGTTGGCCAAGTTAGGCCGCTACAACGAACGTGTGGTGGCCCTTGATGGAGACACCAACAACCTCACCTACTCGGAGATCTTCAAGAATGAGCATCCCAACCGCTTTGTGGAGTGCTACATCGCTCAGCAGAACATGGTATGATCCCTCATGAATCTACAGAATTAAGAATACTTCACAAAGATATTTTTAAGACGTATATATTTATTAACATAGCCATTATTTTATTAACAAAGCCATCTATATTCTGTGTATGGTATTTTTGGTCTAATGCTCTCTCTTTTATTTTTTAAAGCTTAGCATTATTTTGCTTAGTAAATTGCTCTTATCTAGCTCTGATTGGATATGAGTAGGGCCTTATAGCTCACATCTGTGAGTCTGAGCCTGTGTTATTTAATTATTCATGACTTGTCTATCCATAATGTAAGGATGGGCAAAGACAGACCCATTTTGCCTTCTCGTGTAACAATGTGGCTGCTGCTGACACCCCCCTTCCGTCATTATTTCATCTGAGATTGAATTAATAATTTGGAGAGAGGCGATCAGACATTAATTCCTTGTGCTGTCATGGCTACAGCAGCAGCCAACTTCAACGTAGGTTAGGCGTGTGTGATGATAAGCAGTCATGACAAGTGTAGTCAGAAGTAAAATATTAATCAGGGCAGAGGGTGGGACCATCTGGCTGAATGCATGAGAAACCTTGAATGGCAAAACGTCTGTGGCTTTTAGAAATGCGATGACAACCCATTGCATTTCAAATATTAAACACTTAATGACAATTAATGAAACACTTGATTTCTTAAAGACACAGATAAATGTACTTTTATTGTATTAATAATGGCATCCTTTTCTAGGTTTGGATGAAACAACTGCTAACTTAAATGCCCTTAAAGAAGTGGTTTTCTTTCTTTGATTGTATCTCACAATTGCACTTTCATGGATGCTTAGTTGTTGCTTTTGACTAAGCAAGGAAAGAAGTTGTGGGATTGGGGAGAGTTTTGGAGACAGGACAAAGGAAATTATTTGGAAGAGGAGGTATGCCACTGATTCCACACATATGGGAAAATAAGCTCCGGAGCTTTGGAGGAAAAATCTTATCATTGACTCTCGACTTAACATGGTCTTCTGTTGAAAGAGGCTTTCAAATATGGTTTGTGCTGCAGATATTTTACCCTCTGGGTGATCTTTTGGGGATCAAGCACGTGTGACCTGTGGAATCTCTTGTGCTTTTGTATAGGTACTAAGATGCAATATATTCCTTTCCCAGGTCAGTGTAGCCATGGGATGTGCTGCCCGTGAGAGGAACGTTGTGTTTGCTAGCACGTTGGCTTCCTTTTTCACCCGTGCCTACGACCAGCTCCGCATGGCAGCCATCTCAGAAAGCAACATCAACCTGTGTGGCTCCCACTGCGGCCTGTCCACCGGTTAGTAAACTGGTGCTGATGAGCCAGGCTCACACAACCCCTCTCACACCCCTACCTCACACCTTCACAAAAAACACCTTTATGCCCCTCACCCTGAAGCCAGATGTTTCACAACACCCATTTCATCAGACCGTATTGTATCCCTAATGGTGGTAAATGTATAAAACAATGATCTGTGTTTGTGAGTGTACATTCATTTCAATCATTTCTCACTTTCCCTCTAATCCTGTGTTTTCCTTGCTGTATTTACCTCCTTTGGCCTTACAGCTAGTACTCAACCCTCCCCTTTTTCTCCCTTCCTGTCTGCCCTGGAAGCTGTCAACAGGGAACCAGGTGTCCCTCTGTTAGTGCAGGTATACTGCATGCAAAGCCTGGTTTTATGTCTCTGGATCTGCATGCATCAGCTCACCTGACCTGTTAATAACTTTTGAGGACTTACTGAATATTGGACATAGGAAATAAACATAAATGTACATATTGCAGGAGAGGAAGGCCCCTCTGTGATGGGTCTAGAGGACGTGGCTATGTTCAGGGCCCTTCCCGCATCGACTATTTTCTATCCCTGTGACGGTGTGTCTACAGAGAAGGCTGTGGAACTGGCTGCAACCACAAAGGTACATACAACCTAAATGCAGTGTTCTTGCTTCCCTACAGTATCTGTGGCAAATGTATTTATTGACAAAACAGCCAATTTGTTATAAAAAAAAATGTCCCAGAGGTGACTGTCATGTTTCCCTTCAAAAAGGGTGTTTGCTACATCCGAACCAGCCGCCAAGACAGTTCCATTATCTATAACAGCAGCGAGGACTTCCATGTTGGACAGGCTAAGGTGAGACTGTCTTTGTCCTCACATATGTAGCTGTTATGATAATTATGAAAATAAAATAAACTATCGCTACAAAGTGAACACACCCAGCACTGTCAACGCTTTAACCTGAAACAGAAGATAATACCTTTCTGTTTGCCAGGTGGTGTACCAGAGCAAGGAGGACCAGGTGACTGTGGTGGCAGCTGGAGTGACTTTGCATGAGGCCCTGGCTGCAGCTGAACATTTAAAGAAAGGTACAGTACATTAAATACTTATTTTGATCATAAGAAGATACAATATACTGTATACCACATCGCATCTGACATATCCAACAGATGAACATACTTTTTAATCAAATATAGTATGACCATATTTGACGATAATTCATTGTTTATCAGAATCAGCCCAGAATATTATATTTGTTTGAATAAATTACATTCAAGCATTCTGGCCTTTTTTTTTTTTTACTGCTTTTGCATACAAAGATAGTGCTTGCTTGCAGTGGATACATCTCTATATCTATAGTAGATACATTTGTGATTTTAACTTTGTCACTGTGCTATTTTCTAAATGCATTGTTGTAATTATTAATTGTCAGTTACTGATTACAACCAGGATTTACAAGGACACCCTGGCCTTAGAACCACTATATGAATTGCACGTCTCAGTTGCAGCGATGTCATTAACAGTATCACGTTATATGTCATATCCCTCAACTCAATTTCCAGAGAGGATCTCTGTCAGGGTTATTGACCCCTTCACAATCAAACCACTGGATGTCAAAACCATCATGGACCACACACGTGCCACCAGGGGACGACTCCTCACTGTGGAAGACCACTACTATGAAGGTCGGTTTCCATGAAAGTTTCTCATACTGTGGGGCTTCTGCATATTGTATGACCACCACCACCACAAGTCCGTCAGCATTATGCAGCTGAGGCCTTGTCATTGGTTCGTATCCTCGGATGTGTTGTGGTAGCATGTTTCCATTGGTTCAGCGACAGAGACGCCATGTGGTGGCATTTGCTTATTGGCTGAGGGGAGGCTGACTGTGTGTGTGTGTGTGTGCCCTTATTGCAGGCAATGTATTGGTATTGCGGTGTGTCAGTTTTGTAAGTGCGAGAGCCAGCAGAGAGGCAGAGTGCTGTCAGATTTCCTTAACTGAGCATGTGCCCATGGGGCTCTGTGTGACCTAGATAGCACAGACAGCCATGCCCTGTGTCTGTTAAGAGAAAGGGGATGGGTGAAGGCATGGACTTGACTAGACAAAGGATTATTAGCATCAGTGTGATGTCTGGTTGTATTCATTTTACATCTGGACCAGATGTTGTATAGTAGTCAAGGCGAGATGTTTAGATTTAGCTTGTTTGTAATATTTTCTTGTCCTCTCTATTTATATGTGATGGAATTCTGTTCATACACAGCCTCATTTTTTTGCTGTCAATGAGGCTCCAAAGCATTTGAGGCGATTGGGTGTCCCCCATCCTTCAAGGAGGATCTGTCTTCCTTCTACATCTCTTTCATGTGATGAATTGCTGTTCCACAGGTGGTCTTGGGGAGGCAGTGTCCTCAGCAATGGTCAATGAGTCTGGCTTCAATCTGCATCGTCTGGCTGTGTCCCACATCCCCCGCAGTGGCAAACCACACGAGCTGCTCAAGATCTATGGCATCGACCGTGAAGCCATCACCCAGGCTGTCCGCAAGATGCTCAGCAGCTCTACCAACGCCAAGTAACTTTCTCTCCGCCCTACCCACCTATCTGATCACACCCCTGCAGATGACGATAAACAGTCAAATATGTTTTTGATTCACATGACACCCAACTTTTTAAATTCCTTCACTGTGAATGCCCCTAAGTGTGTACTGAAGTAATGTGATTTTGTGCTGTACATTTTGAAGTAGATTTCCACATTTACCTTTCTTTCATGGATCCATCACGTCACAGAAAAGAACAGAGATACACAATTTCAAACACACATATCCTCACTCCTACACTTAGCATTGTCATAGATCTAGTTCAGTATTCAAAATGTGGCCATAACTGACTTTGTAGTTGATGGATGCTCACCATACAATTACAATTATTACATGTTCAACAGGAGTACTAAGTAATGCTCTCATGTGTTTTTTTAAATGCTCTTTGATGAACTTCAATTGGAAATGTTTTTATATTGTTCTTATGTAGCTCTTGGGTGGGGCATAGTTTTAAAGTAGGTTATCATGACAGTAGTGTCAAAAACATGGTAACTGAGTTGTTGTTTGTAGAAAGTAGTGGAGAAAAAAATCAAACAAATGTAGGTAGGTCATTAAGAGCAGTCACTCAGAACCACAAATCACATCTTCAGATAATTCAAACTCATGTGGTTTTAAAAGTTGTATAATTTCTCTTCAGCACTGTATTTTGTTGTTATTGATTTTAAAGTTACCATCAACCTACGCACCTCAATTCACCTCAGTTCATTTGCTACAATTGGACTATACCAGCAGTGTGGAGATAATCATTATTTGGTCAGTGTTATCTTTTTTACATAAGGTGGAGGGCTGAAGGCCCTTTAAGTGCTGATGGAGAATATGGCTAGCTGTGACTATGAAGGTAGAGTTACATCTGACTTGTAAACCCAAGAAACATCACTTTCTTTGTTACTTGAAATTTTGTATGTACCTGACTTTCATGTAATAAAGCCCACTGCATTTGACTTTGAGCGTTTAAAATAGTGTTTTCTTTTTCCCTGTAAGTATATTTGTGTTTATTTGTATATTTGCGATGTGTGTAGTTAAAGCAGTATACAGGAACCTGTACTTGAACTTTTAATTCAAGCAGTGTCTAAGTAAGCGATACAAAGCCATGATTAATGACAACATACACAATATAACACAATTCTTAGCACATATCTTCATAACTTTTTTCAGGCATTATTACTTCTTTACTGTACATCCCTGAGATAGTTAATACATATTTTGACCATAAAAGATCTAATCTTCTGTGGAGACGTGCATGACTTCCTGGTAGAATTTGCCATCTCTGAGTCCAAACTTAATTTAATAAAACTGAACTCTGTTCTTTGACCATGTGGTTGTAAACTCCTTCTACCACCGCTGGTGCTTTCTCTTCCTGTCCAAAAGATCATACAATTACCATCACTTCAACTTTCAAAGACATCTAAAGACACTGAATTATGTGATAAAGCTACAAAGGCTGTTGATCTTTCGAAACAATGTGTAAAAATTCAATCAGCTTTTGTAAGACCACCTACTTTAGAGAGCTGTATTTCCGTGTTGCTCCTCGAATAGCAAACACAATGATTCCACATCCATAAGACAGTGTGTAAACTGGAATAAATCACAACATGTAACCACAGAAATAATATTTTGCCATACTAAGTAAAGTAAAGTCATGGGGCTTTACCATGATATGAGTTTAGGTTCAGGATGGCCACGAAAAGTGCAAAACCAAATCCCCAGTAAACATCTAAAGAGAGTTAAAAGGTAATGTTAGTTTGTATAAAAAACAGGTCTGAATGTGATTCCTAATTAAAAAAAGTAGATGCCATTGTTTTATCATATAGTATGTATCGATGGAAATTGCCAGCAATATTATCACTCATTTTTTAATTACTATAACACTATTAATCAGCTACATAACATGCCATTAGATAATAATGACCCAAATAATTTGTTAGTGATGAATACATATTCATTGTTATTATTAATATGTTGTAAATCAACAATAAATTGCTGTACCTCTTCTGACATAGGGAGGGCCTTCACATCTCCTAGTATGAGCTGGTAGATCTGACAGGAAACATAACAAAATGAGCAACGGAATTGTCATTGTTGTCCAACATTTGGAATTATGTAATTGTTTCAAAAGATCACCTTCTGGTAATAAATGACAAGAATAAGTAATGTGTTGTTTTTTTTAAACAAAGTTCAGCTTACCAGATATAAATCCCACAACCGCAAACACTATGGTGAAAAACACACCAAGAACAAATGGAATCATGAGTGCTGGAAATGCAACACAAAAATTGTTAAACAATAACAATTATAAGCTTGAAATATACCAAACTAAAATAGGCAGGCTTGTTGATAAATTAGATCATTGGAAATGTACATTGTCCAAATAAAATCGAAATCAGGGGTTCTCAAACGTATTACTCAAAGGTCCGGATCTGATTTTCATCCAAGGTCAGTCTGGAACAATTAATCAACTCACTTATAGCTTTTAAGCAACACACATTCAAGTTGAGTACTCAGGTTTCCTGGTCAACCTTTGTACCAGTATCAAAACCAACAATTCAATACCTTTTTAGGTAGCCTACTTTCTCTTTGTAATAACAAAAAAATAATTTCAGTTGTAAAAATAAGACAAAACCTATTTACCTTATTTTCATTTTGTTATTTATTTAGAACATTTTAAACACCACACAAAATAAAACCCCTCCCTATTTGCCTCTCCTCTCTCAAACCTGTCCCTTCAACCTCTAGCCTGTCAGTCTGAATCCAGGGCATACAGAACGCTGTTGTCTCAGAGGAAGAGTCACGGGGTGTAGCCTAACCTGCGGCCCCTTTCGGCCGTTAATATAATATAGCCATGCTTTGGGCTAGCCATTATATTATATTGCTGTGGAGCTTTAACGGTCCGGACTTTGAGAAGCCCTGATCTAAATTATGTAGCATTTAAGAACTTAAATTATACTTTATGTCTACTTACAACAAAAGGGTCTATAGAGTGCTGTTCCCCATCCCAGGCCAAAGCAAATCGAATAAAAATGGTAATATTTGTCTGAAATGTTCAGAAGCATAGATTAAAATTAAGAAATATCTTCTAAATAAATGTGTTGTGTGCCATTCCTATAATGTAGGCTACATACAGTGTTGGTAAAAGTCCACTTCCATATTCCTGAAAAAGAAACTATATTATTATTTCTTGGTAGAGAGTGGTCTATTGATAGATACAGAAAGCGATATATAGTAAAGTATATAGTAATATAGGTCTATATAGGTTGAATGGATTAACATTACCCCATGGTGAAAGACCCTGAGACCGAGGAACACAGGTATACACACAATGTATGTTCAGCTGCAGGTGAATTCTCCAGGTAGGCGTAGCAACAACTGAATCATCAAACAGAAAAAGGTGCCACTTCCTGAGGTCAAACTACTCTGCCAAGTATTGTGCACAGACAGAAGGAAAGTCCCAAATGAGAAGGTTTTACTTTCACATTTGTATGAATTTGTTTTGTAACGTTATGTTGTAACGCTGTTACAGTCTTGAAGTGCAGGGTGGTTCGAGGCTAAATGACAATTGTTCAGTCACGTAGCCTATTTAATGAAAGAGTTTGACATCTAGATGAAAAACATTTTTCTTTGGCATTGAGTCAGTTATGCCAGTAAACACTGTACAGACATTACCGATGTAAACAAAGAAAATAAACACATTAATATATGTTTTTTAAATAGTGTCAGTCCATGTAGTTAAGCAAAAATGCTACCTCTTTGGTCCGTCTATGGTTCCAGCTTGCTTTTATGCATTTATATACATTTTAAATGGAATATTTATTGGGTTCAAAAAGACAGAAAGAGACATCTAGGCTCTAGTAGCTCATGACGGGTATTTTCCTGACATTTCAAAGACTACACATTTAATCAATTTATCCGAAAATATTCGACAGTTAATTAATTGTGAAAATAATCGTTTCTTTTGCAGCAACATAATCACAAATTGTGCCTTTAGTAAATAACATGCACTTTGTCTCGTGGGTTTAGATCATAGACTGTTAGTATTTAGTCTATGGTTTAGATGTAGTTTTATTGTAAAGTCTCTAGATGGCAGTGCTGTATTGGAATCTTCAGTAATTTAATGCATCACGTACAAGCCCGCGCAGTGCATTCTGGTAATTGAAGTCAATAAGCAGCTGCAGTACGTATTCGTTGAGATACTGACATCACACTCAAAACTACATTTCCCTTCCCACTGACACCGATTTGAATGTGGTGCAGGAGTAGCTTTTTCCAATCGATGATCTCAACTGAAGTTTCCTCTGTCAGCTTCGTGAAGAGGTGGAAGAAACTCCTCGAGAATGACAAAAGTATCGCCCAGGTTCAGCATCGTTGAAGTTTGCGGCGGGAAAAGGCAAAGGGAACTTAATGCCGTTTAAGTCCCAACTATGCGGTTCAAACAAAGACGGCAGTGATTTTTGGTCTTGGTGGTTTTCTGCACTGCCCCTGCTAGCCAGGGTTGGGTCCCGTTACAGTTGGGAGTCGGCGGCTCACCAAGATGTCTGTGGAGGAGCAGGAATATCCCGAAGCGGTACTGGTGACAGAGGCCGGGCCGCAGTGGCTTCGAGTCGAGGTCGAGCGTCTTACCAGGGAGCTCCGTGAGACCACCCATGAGAAAATCCAGGCGGCTGAGTACGGGCTGGCGGTGCTGGAGGAGAAACAGCAGCTCAAGCAGCGATTTGACGAGTTGGAGACCGAGTACGAGACGGTCCGACAGGAGCTGGATCAGCTGAAGGAGGTAACCGGAGGTCATAGCCACGCAGCCAGACACTCGAGGGTCGTTGTAACGTTAACCGAATGTTAATTGTATCGGTATGTGAACACATGGCATTTAAATAAGCAAATATCGATGTTATCAGCACGTTAAGATTTTGGTGCATCAACGGTCAGCTGTTTACAAACTGATTTGTGATACGTGTCACGCAGACCCACACAGTCTGTAATCAGAACCATAAATTAACAGTAGCTACTTTTTGGTCGCTTGCCCGTACTTGCTCTTCTTGGTATGTAAGGTTGACGCCTGCAAATCAGACATCTGCAGCTGCAGCAGTATGTTAAATTTAGATGCCTATGTGGCCAACCTGCTCTTAGTTTATTTGCTTTAAAAGTAACAGGAAGGGTCAGGCTCGTTTCAGACGTGTTCATCAGTTTAAAGTGAATCTTGAGAAACCTAATATCCCTCCATGGTATTTTTAAAACTCCCCTATCCTGATTTCCTTATTATGTATCCTGCTTTTTGGAACCCACAACTACAGTAGGGCTGTGCTCGATTAAAGAAAATCCTAGTCGACTAACACTCATTAAATTGCATCGACTTGATTTAGTTTGATTTAATCGACAGATTTGTAAATCTGAGTTAATCCGCAAAGAGTCATGCAAAAGCAACACTTTAATTATTGTGTTTACCAGAGATGTGCTCGTATGTTTCTTGGAAATAAGTCATTCAGCATGAAAAAAGCATCAAACATGACTAATCGACTAAAGAAATCTAAGTTGACTAAGACCAAAACAACCGTTTAGTTGAATAATCGACTAAGAGAAGCAGCCCTAAACTACAGTGATAGACTGGTTTCCCTGAATTTCTCCTACATCTTTTTGGGATTTGTTACTGGGCTCAGGTAAAGCATGCAGTCAGCTGCCCGAGACTGGTTTTACCCAACAAGTTTTAAGTTTATTTCATGTGTATAGCACTTTAAAATGCAAACAAGTTTAGCACCAAAGTGCTTCAGAAAGACAGACATACTGTATATGTATACAAGCATAAAGATATGTGCATACATGTTGTGGAAATAAAACAAGATTAAAAATAGAAGCAAGTTTAAACACAATCTAAACCCAGGGAATCGGACAAAAACGGGTAAAACAAAAAAGCCAGAGAATAAAAGTGAGTCTTAAAAGCATCAATAGACTCTGTCTAATGGCCTCTGGCAGGCCATTCCAGAGCCAAGGAGCCCCTACAGAAAAGCCTTAAAATGTTATGACTTTATGCCAAATGTCTTTTCGCATTCATTATGACTCCAAAGACTTTTTTTCTTAGTGTGAACATGGTAGCCCGTCACATCACCCATTGATCTCCGTTATTGTCATTGGAGCCCAAAATTGCAAAATTAGAGAATGAGGAAGAGCCGATGTAAACCTGGGACGGGAAAAGCAGCGACCACCACAGCTGAATGTGAGAGACCCATTCAGACACCTGTCATTCAAGCAAACATGGCACAAAACATGCATTTTGTCCTAATAAACCAATGATTTTTGAAATTTCCACGACTTTACTGTATTTATCTTTACTGTATTTCAAGAGAGACGTTGGGATTTTCCCTTCTATTCATTATACTCAGTCTTGCAGCCAGTTTTAACAACCCTTTAGAGGAACTGCATCCTACAGTAAGGCACTTCCACATTCACTTCAACATTCAGCAGTTGTGGTCGCCACTTGTTATCGACTATGCCTCCTTCGCTTACTCTTTAGTAATTTAGTGTATTTTGATAGATTTTTTTTATTGCGTGGTGTTTCACTGTTAGCCAGAAAGCCACAAATGCATAATATTGTGTACAGATAACCGCTCAGAATAGTAAACAAGTTAATGGGCTCAGATAGAAGATTGAAGTTTACTTGTGCTGTAAAGAAAAACAAGCGTTACTACACATTATTAAATTCATATTGATAGAGTCCAATTTTTAATAAGAGCTGCAACTAATGATTATTTTTATTAGTAGGCTAATTAATCAGCGCTTTTTAATGTTTGATCTATGAAATGACTCAAAATAGTAAAAAAAAAAAGGCCGGTTATAAATTCCCACAGCCCAAGGTCATGTATTCAGGTTGCTTGTTTTACTCAACCAACAGTCGAAACCTTAAATATAATCCTGTACTGTCACATATGACAAAAAGCATCAAATCCTCCCATTGAAGAAGCTGCAACCAGGGAATGTTTGGCATTTAATTGACATCCATCCATCCATCCATCCATTCACTCCCTAAGGAGGCGCCCAGGGGGCATCCTTACCAGATGCCCGAACCACCTCACCAACTGGCTCCTTTTGACGCAAATTGACAGATTGACTTATTGGTACAACTGTTTTCTAATTATAAATTATACCCCCAGACTCGCTTGAGTCCTTACTGTATAAGTTCCAATGACTTATTCTCAGTTGTGTGTGTTGATGGTGATTTTTGCCTACATTACGGAAGTCATCATGGCATAGACCACAGTCCAATCACTAAGTGACTCGTTGTAGTCATCGTCTTGGTATCTCATGATTCTGACTATTACTTCTCTTTTTAGAGTATGTCACTGATTTAGGAGAACTTAAGGAATCCTCTGTCAGCATCCACTGTGCTTCAGGCTACAGATCGAATCCTATTATGACTGACCACTGCTTGTCACACATATCTGTTTGTTTGACTGGAAACTGTTGAGGAAGAAAATGAGGGGTTAGATGCTGGTGGGAAGGAGAACTACAGATCTGTGGTGGGTTTCAGGACTTTCTTAGACAGTAGTTGTTACATCAACAGTTTGGCTCAGTGTCCCTGCTTTTTGGCTGGATGTCTACAAGCCTCTAAGTCAGGTGGCTTTGGGAATAATGTCAACATGTTCATCCTATTTAAACTATTGTTCTGATTCAGCACTGTTAACTTAAGCCTGTACACCTTTCTTGGTATCCAGCCATTATTGCATTCACAACCCCACTAGGGGTCACCTCCATTAGACCCCGCCTTGCCCACCTCTCTGCTCTGGAAACGCCTTTATTGGAGCAGAGAGGTTAGGTTAGGTTACTTTATTGGTACCCATAGGTAAACTAGTTTTACAGTCTAAGAGGCAGGACATCCTTAAAACTTTGTAGACCACAACATAACATACAACACACAAAACATTAAAACATATAAAACAGGTAATGAAACTCTCATAATGAGAGTAAGGGCTTTTCAATGTGTCACCAAGCATTCTATGAAGTTTTTATGTGGTTATTGTGGTCCAAAGTGACTGAATATGCCCAAAATGCAGCAGCATTTCAGACAAATTGCAAAGCCATTTCTTGGTTTATTTTCATTATATTGCAGTCATTTTTAGAAACTGTACCTTTTTTAGTAGGATCGAAATTGATTAAAGAAGTAACTGATGATCACAATGTGTGATTAGGTTTAAAGATCCCATGACATGGTGCTCTTTGGATGCTTTTATATAGGCCTTAGTGGTCCCCTAATACTGTATCTGAAGTCTCTTTCCCTAAATTTAGCCATGGTACAGAATTACAGCCACTAGAGCCAGTCCCACAATGAGCTTTCCTTAGGATGTGCCATTTCTGTGTCTGTAGCTATTGAGTAGGAGAGGGGGAGGGGGGGGGGGCAAGGTGGAGGGGCAGGTTGGGCCTTGACCAACTGCCATTTTGCTCGTTTGAAAGCCATGATGTCTGTCTCTCATGGGTGGGCCAAATTCTCTGGGTGGGCAAAGCAGAGAAAGGAGAGGTAACCTTGCTCCTTATGACCTCATAAGGAGAAGATTCCAGATTGGCCCATCTGAGCTTTCATTTTCTCAAAGGCAGAGCAGGATACCCAGGGCTCGGTTTACACCTATCACCATTTCTAGCCACTGGGGGACCATAGGCAGGCCGGGGAATGCATATTAATGTTAAAAAACCTCATAAAGTGAAATGTTCATGCCATGGGACCTTTTTAATACGAATAAAAATGTAACTTTTAGTAAATGTTTTTGCCCTGAATTAATATGTAAGGGAGTGCTGCTCACACCCAGGGTGTGTACAGTTAAAAACAACTATGTAAATCAAATGGTAAAGGTTGGGTCACTGTAGGAAATGTAAGACTTTTGACCCCACTGTCTAAAAAAAATTGGGGCATTTACAAAATTGGGGGGCACTTAAAAAAAAAAAAAAAGGAGTGCATAAAGTTGCTGTTTTTTTAAGTTAAATGAGTCCAGATTTAAATGCATACTTAGTAATCACCACCTTTTGCCAACATGACTAAATCAAATGCCTACTGCAGTGGCAAATCGGGCATAAATGTCTGCAGCACAGCTTTTTATTGAAATGTAATACATTTAGATATTTTCAATGTTTAACTGTATGTGGTTGTCTTAACTCAGATTTCCAAGACAGACCAAACTGAATGAGAGGTTTTTGTTCCCTTGACGATTGGACAACTGCAGCCTCCAGCTGGGTCCAGCTTGTCATGATGTGACCATGACAAATTCCAATACGTGCAGTTTAAATGTAATTAATTAGTGCTTGCGTGCAATAATCTCATTGCATGCTCTGTTAATGTGTAATATGAACCTCATGACATAAAACCAAAATGCAGCAGCAACATTACTTGTGAGTGGATGGTCTTCTGTAACACAAAAGGCAAACAGACAGCCAGTAATACATTCAGTGAATGACAGGCCCTTGGTATTTTCGAATAAACACTGTGTAAGATAAGCCTTATCTATTGCCAGTGGTGGTTATTGTGGCCATACTTGTGGTTCTGTGTGCGTGGTTTAAAACAGCCCGGCTATTAATCCTCGAACAAAGTAGTTTCTTCTGATGTTTATTCTTTCTCTCTGTCCCAAGGCCTTTGGACAAGCCTACTCAGCCCACAGGAAGGTGGCAGCAGATGGAGAAAGCAGGGAAGAGTCACTGATCCTGGAGTCTGCCAGCAAGGAGGCTCTCTACCAGCAGAAGGTCCTAGACTTGCAGAATGATCTCCGACACGCCAAAGCCTCCCTCACCAGTGTACAAGCTGAAAATGATCGCCTGTCGTCCATTGCCCTGGAGATGAGAGAGGTGATCGTTTAATTATACAAATATTAAAAAGCAGATTTACAATATTAATTTTGTGCTCATTTTAAATAAAATCTTATTTCAGTCATGCTGGTCCTAATTTATAAAGAATATAAAATAAATCTCATAAGCTGTTAAACTGTACAGAGGTGATTAAGTTTATGAACCCATTTTATTTATTTAGTTAGCCTAATAGCTGGTTTGATTTGCATTGAGAGATGATTTTATGGAAAGTACCCCATGCCAATCTCTAGTATGGTGAAGGGTATGTGATGATGTGGGGTTATTTTAATTCCAAAGGACAAGGGAACTTTAACAGGATGCATAGTATTATCCTGGATCCATGAAATAACTGGCCTTAAAAAAATAATCTAATATAAAAAAATAAAAATCTGCCTGCCTCTATGGGAATTTAACATAGGGGTGTGTATACTTATGCCCCCTGTATTTTAAGGAAGAACATTTATTTATTTACGATATACATTATTCATTCACAAAGAAAATTGGTGTCCTTAAAGGTTGGATTTTTCCTAATTTCTTTTATTAAGTCATTAAGATACATTTCCAAAAGATGATTTTTTTTTTTTTATTCCTCTTTTTAGTCAACTTTAGCATGGGTTCATAAACTTATGAGCACCACTGTACCACACTGTCTTGATTAAGTCAGTACTGTATGTGTCGATTAAAACTGGACCTTACCGAGTTGATATTTCTTTTGTTTACTTCTAATATGATAAGCTGCAATTGCTCCCTCGACGTTGTTGACACACAGACCAACCGTTACGCCTGTGGTGTGTTTTTATACTAGCCTTTTGTGTTGTCAAACTGGAACTATTTCTCCTGAATCAAATGTAAATTTTTTGTAAGTGCTAAAATCGGGATTAGTTTTTCTCACTGCTGTAAATGGGAGCCTTAAACTTTGAATCAAATAGCCTATGTGTTTGAAATGGTATTCATCTGTTACAATCAATAGTATGAAAGGGAAGGTTGGTAAAGATATCTGAAGTTGAGACTGACATGGAGACAGACCATCACTAGTCAGGGTGGGTTGTGAGCAAGTAGAAGTTTGTGCATGTTGTGGAGGATTGCCGTGAAACCAGCAGGAAAGATGATGTAATGGTCTACTGTGAGTGACACAAAGGATGTCCTCCGCCGGGGCTCTCTGTCACATGGATTGGTAAGTGGACCATGTCCTCCTTCCGTCATTACAGCCGCCTGCCAAAGTCTTGCCCCTGTGGTATGTGAAACCTGCTGATCCTCATTTCACTTGACCAGACACTTGCAAGGATGTAGTTTGCACTACCTGGGTAATTTTTTATTTATTTATTTTTTTACTCAAAGGTGGTCAGCATTTATTTTTTAGTTAGAGTTTATTGTCATGCAGCCTCCCATAACATGTCCTCTCTTTTCCACTCTCCTCCTGTGTGCAGAATTGCGAGCTGGCAGAGCTGCAGCGAGGTCAGCTGCG
Source organism: Perca flavescens (assembly GCF_004354835.1). Classification (NCBI taxonomy): domain Eukaryota; kingdom Metazoa; phylum Chordata; class Actinopteri; order Perciformes; family Percidae; genus Perca; species Perca flavescens. Next base: position 24,315,641 of record NC_041334.1, on the reverse strand, counting down.
TGATGACATGAGAGAGTGCAAGGTGCGGGAGGCTCGTCTGCTGCAGGACTACAGCGAGCTGGAGGAGGAGAACATCTCTCTTCAGAAACAAGTCTCAGTGCTGAGACAGAACCAGGTGAGACTAAGAAGAAGGAACACGATACTCTGTTTGTTACACGTCTTGAACTGGGTAAAAATCATAGAAAAATAGCCATTTATTTTTCTTTTTTATGACTAACTACATTATTGTTTTTTTGTTTTAATATAACCACATATTTAAAATATATAAAGTTTTTTTTTCATGCTCACTGGACAATATTATGATCATTTTGGACAATATTAGGCACTTTGGCATAATGAAAGTCAATTGACTAAAATTAACCATTTTATTCACGTCTTTGACCATCTGCTAAGGTGGAATTTGAAGGTCTAAAGCACGAGATCAGCCGTGTGGAGGAGGACTCCCAGTGCCTACACAGCCAGCTGGAGGAAGCCATGCGTCTGAAAGAAATCGCCGAGCGACAGCTGACGGAGGCCTTAGAAACGATTAAAACCGAGCGTGAGCAGAAGGCCACTCTTCGCAAGGAGCTCTCCCACTATATGACCATCGGCGGCTCCGTGTACAGCAGCTCTTTCAATATCTCCATCGACAACCTAAAACTCCACGATGATCCCTCCGCCATCACCGAGCCCGACAACGACGATCTAATCCGAGGCTTTGAAAACGGCTTGACCAAGACAGGCGAAGGTGATGAGGACTACAGACAGGCAGTGAACAAGAGAGGGGGGGCTTTCCAGCCAGCTCCGAGTCTGGTGGACGACCTGCTGAGTGAGCTCAACATCTCTGAGATCCAGAAACTCAAACAACAGCTTGCGCAGGTATGAAGTCCATGAGATGCCCTTTGACTATCGGCACCATTACTGGTGGAATTACTGCACTGTGTTGCCCGATCCCATGATTTGAACACATTCACTCAAAGTACAGTCAACTTTCAGCTAAAACATCACACACATGCACAGAAATATTGTCTTTGATTGTTTGTTTGAGTAGATTCATCTCTGGCCTTTTTTAGTTTACTCCCTCTGCTCTCTGAAGGTCCATACAGGCACATCCAGCTATCATGACTTTACCTAAACAAATCCTTATGGTGACAAAACAAAATTATTATTATTTTATATGTGTAATACAACAACATCTTCATTTATCACAGATATTTATATAAAATAAACTTTTGGTTGAGCTTTAGTGCAAAGCCTCAAATATTCTTTTTCCATTTTAACATTAGTGGCCATCACTCTTTAATTGTGTGTTCAAGTGATTCAGTTTTTTTAAATCAGATTTAGACCACTTCCGTATGTGGTCTTGAATCCGACCCAGGTCAGATTTTTTTCACACTGGAATCTGATATAGGCCACATTACAAGGTAATGTGAACAGCCAAAAAAAAAATTGTATCTGAGCAAAAAAAAAAAATCAGAATTAAGCATTAATACTTGTGGTGTGAACGTAGCCTTAGTTTGTCCATGTCAAAACGGCAAAAATATATGATTTGCTAGTTCAAAATGTTGCTGCACAAGATTACTATGTACGCTCGACCTAGTCAGAGCTTTAAAGGTCACCATTAAGTGCTCACAGTGTAAATACATGGTTATTGATCATCTATGGCCATATGACTTGCATATGCATTTTTACATAGATATTTGGGGATATTTGATGAAATCAATTTTGTTGAATTTGAAGACGGACACTGTACTGGCTTAGATGTAGAGGGGCAAGTTGAGAAGAACAAAATGTGCATTTTTCCAGCTAGCTAAATGGCTTTTGCTCCGTTTTAGATTTTTTAAACTGACTGAAAATGCATTTGTTTTTATGTTCATGTTTAGGTGGAGCGGGAGAAAATGGCCCTGATCAACTCTCTCCAGGAGAACCAGAAGCACCTGGAACAGGCCTATGGGACTGTGTCCGAGCAAAAGGAAACGGTCAACAGGCTGACTGAGAACCTCGCTGCAATGAGGAAACTTCAGGCCAGTAAGGAGCGCCAGTCTGCCCTCGACAGTGAAAAGGACAGGGACAGCCATGATGATGGAGACTACTACGAGCTGGACATTAATGGACCCGAGATTCTGCAGTGTAAATACACGGTGGCGGTGTCTGAAGCTGGAGAGTTGAGGCAGGAGCTGAAGACTCTGAGGTCACAGTACGAGGAGTGTCGAACTCAGTACGAACATGAGCGAGCGCGGCTGGACAGCGACGTCCAGGAGTTGAGGTCAAAGTTGGCGTCCCTGGAGAAGATTAGCCAAGCAGATCAAGCAGAGGTGGCTCGTCTGGAGAAGGAGCTCCGTCTGGTCAGCGAGGCTGCAGGAGAATCACTCGGCAGCCTTAATGTGGCCCAGGACGAGCTCATAGCTTTCAGTGAAGAGCTCGCCAACCTTTACAACCATGTGTGTATGTGCAACAATGAGACCCCTAACCGTGTCATGCTCGACTACTATAAGGAAGGCAAGGCCACAGTAAGAAGGGGGCATGAAGAGAAGGAGCACCAGTCTTCCATACTTCTCACCAACGGGCTGATCACTGAGACTGAACAGGAAAATTCCCACGGCGCCACACCTACCCCTGCCCGAGAGCCGCGGCCAGAACCCATGAACGTCTATAACCTCGTAGCCATCATCAGAGACCAGATCCGCCACCTGCAGCAGGCAGTGGACCGCACCACAGAGCTGTCACGTCAGAGACTTGCCAATCTAGAGCTGGGCACAGTGGCAGACAAGGACAAAGATGCTTGCATGGAAGAGATCCTCAAATTGAAGTCCCTGCTCAGCACCAAAAGGGAACAGATTGCCACACTCAGAGCTGTGCTCAAGGCCAATAAACAGGTCAGAAGACCACTTTGTGTGTGTGTGTGTGTGTGTTTGTGTGTGCATGCGTGCCTGCTGTGTATGTTTCTCAGAGGAAGGATGTTCATTGTTTCTCAAACTGACAAGTACAACAGAAAGGGATAATAGTCTTAGCTATCTAAAAATAAATACTGAGTTTAGACTTAACGAAAGTGAATGAATGAATGAATGAATGAATGAATAATGAATGAATAGTTATATAAGATCTTATTCCCTTTTTAGACAGCTGAGGTTGCTCTGGCCAACCTGAAGAGTAAGTATAACAGCGAGAAGGCTATGGTGACTGAGACGATAACGAAGCTCCGCAATGAACTCAAGGCTCTGAAAGAGGATGCCGCTACATTCTCCTCTCTTCGAGCCATGTTTGCTACAAGGTATGATTATACATAATCACTGGCTTATATCTTATCCCTGACACACACAAAATTTACAATCATGTGGCACCTTGGTGGCCATCACACCATAATGCACGACAACTATTGTACTGTATCTGTTACAGGAAACATTACAAAAAGTACCAAAAGAGCAATGATATTTCTTTATATCGTGCTAATTCTGCCTGTTTTCAGCATCTTTTCCCAACGATGAATAATTCAAAACTTTAGCGATTATTCTGCACAAGTATTTTATGTCCGTGTCTATGTTCGTGAGAGACACAAAGCATTGTGGGAACAGTCTGATGTAATACTTGTGTGAGTGAGCTAGCAGAGACCTCCCATCTGGAAAATGCTGTCTGGGTAATGGAGAAAACATGTGACTGCAGCAGTAGTTCAGGGCAAATTGCTCCACCTGCTGGAAATAATGTTTGTCTCTTGTTTCTCTTCCCCTCTCGTGCTCTTTTCTCCACATGTCCCCTCTCTTACGCTCAGGTGCGACGAGTACGTGACCCAGCTGGATGACATGCAGAGGCAGCTGGTTGCTGCTGAAGATGAGAAGAAGACCCTGAACTCTCTGTTGCGTATGGCCATCCAGCAGAAACTGGCTTTAACTCAGCGCCTGGAGGACTTGGAGTTTGACCATGAGCAGGCACGCCGCAACAGTGCCACAGCAATGGGAGGCAAGGGCAAAACAAAGGCCAAGGGAGCCTCTTCCAACCATCATGTAAGTCAGAAGCTGTTCTGCAGAACCAACTCTGAGCCACAAAGCATCAGCGGAGGCCCTGGGTTCTGCTGCAAGGCTATATGTGGCCTTTTTAAACTACTAGATCTATATTTTTTGAAGATTTGTATTTCTCTCAGGCTTTGTATACACTCATTTTTCTAACACTAAGCTGTCTTTTGGGAGCCATTATAACTATAACCCAATACATGGCATACTAGTATTAATACTACTTAATACTTTTGTACTGGTAACAGTACATGGTTGTTGTCACACTGTTAGACTGGTTGAGCAGAACCACTCCTTTCTTTTGTCTTCATGGTACAATTAATATACAGAATATAGTTTTAGTTGGCAACAAGGAAGGCACAGATCTCCTGAACATGGAGTACTATAAGTCCTATTTTCCATGTGATATTTCTATCATTATTTGGCCTGAAAATCACATAAAATTGGAAACCTGGGTGCTAATTTTAAATCAACTTAGACAGTGTTTCCTGTAGGATTTGTTTTAGCAGTGAGGACAGGTCCAGTCCGAAATCCGAAATGTGCCGAGGGGGGGGGGCCGCCGTGTTCAAATCAACATAGAGGAAACACTGGTACATTTGCTTTGAGGCTGCATCCCTTTTCAAATTCGCTGTGATAAATCTAAGCTGTTATAATTTGTCATGGAAAGTACCAAGCTTTCATCCATGTTTGAGTTCTGTGACATGTTAGTGTGCCAGTGAGTTATTTTTTTGGGAGGTGGTCGCAATGAGGAGGATGACACACAATCAACAAAACATGATGTGAAGAAGTGTTTAGAAATTCTAGCCTGAAAACCATTTCTGAAGAGTTGGCCACAAGAGGTTTTATTATACAATTCTTTTCTTCTTTTTTTTTTTTTTTTTAATAACATTTGATTTTATTTACAGTTTACATTTGTCAGCAAATATTTAATCTACCTCTTATTTCTCTTAAAACATTAATTTAAATGTAATCTCAGTTCGTAATACAGATTTCTTTTTCTCTTACTGGTCTGAAACAGCTAGTGATATATTGATAACAAATACATGATGGTACCACTGTGAATTTCATGAAAGTTGAATACCAAACAAAAACTCTCAACGATGTTCAGTTTTTACTTCAATAGTCATGTTTTTCTTTAACACAGAAGATGCTATTCCCTATTTTCTGTATCAAATACATTCTGAATTCTGAATACTTATGTCAGCATAACAGTCACTCATTATTGAAGCCTGCATGAACAACACACCTCAGTCTTCTGCTTTCTGCTTCAATCTAACTTTCCTAATGGCTATTTTCATTATTAAACTTCATCTCAGTAATTCAGTGTAAATTGAAATTTCAACAATCAATCAACAATCAATTTAATGTGATCTTTCTTCTGTTTTTATCTTTCCATTTGCAGTAAATCTATCATGCCAAGACTGCTTAAGGAGGTCCGTGTCCCTGGTTCCTTCACTCTCTAATCATGGTCCAAATCATGCTGTCGCTAACACAAGAACATATCCAACAGTATTTGCCAAGGGTCTTGTTTTAGAGTGCCAAATCCAGTATGTAAAATATTGTCGAACATTTTGACTGCAGAAAGAATGACTCATCGCATCAGCTGCCCACTGCAGTCCTTGAGTCTTCCAACAATATGCACCACTATTATTATTGAACCAGAGAAAGAATCAAGATGGGTGTTTTTCTGATTACTCATCCAGAGTTATTTGCCAAGGGTTCCTTTTTTTCTAGAAATCATTATTGTTTCAAATTATGTCCTTTTTTTTGAATGACTGCAGAAAGAATGACTCATCGCATCAGCTGCCCACTGCAGTCCTTGAGTCTTCCAACAATATGCACCACTATTATTATTGAACCAGAGAAAGAATCAAGATGGGTGTTTTTCTGATTACTCATTGCCTGTGTTACCTTGACTGTGCACTTTTTGTTTTACTTATTTGCTCTTAGGTGATTCCCGTTTCTTTCTAGAAATCATACTAATTGTTTCAAGTATAATACAATGTTTTTAGCAGATGTGCATGTTTATCTACCAGATTCTATGTGACAATTTCTAGGGATTCAACATATGTTGTATCCCTATTTATTTCATAGGAACAGAAATTATGTGGTAATTCTTTTAAAACGAGAATTTTAAACTGCCTGGTTGAAATCTAACACAAGAGACTAATACACTTTTCTGCCTTAGTTGTTTTCCTTTGGGCCTTTTAATGTATAGGTGCCTTTCTGACAGTCCATGGAAACACTTCCTGTTTAGCTCATAAAACAATAATGCAATATATTATTTTCACTATATGGTCCTGCAACTACAGAGCTTCAGTTTCAGGGTCTTACTACATTTTGTGGAAATGGGCGCCTCCTTTTTAGACATGGCAGAGCTGTTACAAATTCATCTATGCTAGTTATAACTAAGGAAAAGTATTAATGCAAAACTTTTTATTTAAGGATTTCTAAGTTAAGGTCAGATGTTAATAGTATTCATAAACTTCACTCATGGAGTTTTTTTTTTATGTAATTGTTTTAATACAACTTTTTGTAAACCTAAGTCCTAAAATCTGCAAACAACAAGCTTTCAGTGCCATTTTGTATTTTGTTTATTAAAGTGCAATTTGCAAACATGGCAAGAAAAAACTACTAAATGTTTATGCTATGTAAAAAAAATATATATATATTGTACACATTGTTGCTCATACTTTGTCCTAATTGATTTTATTTGTTTTTACTATTACTGCAATTGTATTTATTTGACACTGTTCAGACTACAGGATGTCATCATCCTCTTTGTTTCATAAGGGAGTTTGAGTTGAGGTGGCTGGTCAGAATACTGATTGACTGAACTTGTGGTAAAACACTAGCAAAACTCATGATTGTGGGCGACTGTCTCTGCTAACAGTTATGGCTGGTGAAGAAATAAATCTAACTTTCACAATAGTGACAATTTTCTTCTTTTTTATTAAACAAGTTAACTACTATGCCATAGTCATTTTACAATAAAGCTATTATTTCCCTGATAAATAAAATATAAATGTGACAGACTCAACCTGTATTACTTAGCACTTGTGAGTACAATATGGATGGTTCTGTGGGTTGAGTATTTGCCTGCGTACATTACTTTTTTTTTTTCTGAAACATACGGACCAATCATCAGCTGAATACAAGGTGACTTATTGTGCATACAAACACAACATAAACATATAAATTAGTAATACAGTAAATATAGACCTCACCTAACGATAATAACATGTACCAATAAGCTTTTCATTTTACAGCAATGTACACACGTTTTGTTTAACATTTTTTACTGAAATGTACTCATTTAAATACTGTACTGTAATATTTACCCCTAGTTACAACCGAATGACCAGTTTTATTGAAAATAAATTTCAGTATATTCGTATAAAACCTAATTCATATAGGTCAATAACAAAAATGAAAACGTTAGTGCCTATTCGCCTTTGCTACATTCATTCCATGGATGTAAGAGGAAAGCGTTTTTTTCCCTTTCTTTGCAGACGTTAACGTAAGCCACTCCCTGCCTACGAGGTGACGTCAGGGGGCGTGTCCACACAAAGGACAGAGGGGACTCCACAATGGGAGGTTTGTGTCTTTCTTTAACGAAAACTTACGCTTATCTTACCATGTAGTTAGCCTTCTGCTTTGATATCTTCTTATCAGGTCCAGACCACGAACATTAGCTACCACACAGCGCTATAAGACGACCTCAGCGGTTGCCTCGCTTTGCCAATGACAATGTAAAGTTAACGTCCCAGTCCAACTCCTGTTTCTGAAAAGTTTCTCAACAACAAATTTGCCATTAGAGAAAAGAGCATTACTTTTCAATTTGCTGTCAACAGTCAGGTTAGATGTCAACAAATGTTGTTTCGTAACATTCCCGATCCTCCATGTCCTCCCACTCCTCTCCTGCCACCGTAACGAGGAAAGACTCACTGGAGATAATGTCATTTTCCCGTAACGTTCCCTTTCAATGATAAAGCTAGCCTGTTTTCAAACAGGGTATGGCAGGGTCTTGCTGGTGTAGCCTACTAAGTAATTGTTTTTAACGTGTCTCTGATAACATGGACAGACAGTTTTCCTGAGCAGCTGATAGAGGACAGCGCCTTCCTCAAAGCTGACCGGAGACTGGACACCGAGCTGTTGGACAAACTCATCCTGCAGCTCAACAGAATCTACCCGCAGATCCTCTCAGACAGGGAGGCCACCAAAGTGAGTCCTCATACACAGTATCTGGTCACATGCAGGCGGTGGTGGAAGAGATGAAGTTACAGTATTACCACAGTGTAAACATACTCCGTTTTAAGTAAAAATGCTGCATTAAAATCTACTGCAAAGTTGTATTTGCAAGATGTTCAATAAGTATTCCTTATGCGGCAGAATGACCCTGCCAATGTTATATTACTTTATTATTACTGGTGTATTTTATAAACAACATTTAATGTTGCAATAATAATTGCATATTCTTAATCTGTTAACTATAGTTTAGAGATAAATGTAATGGAGTAAGAAATACATTATTTCCCCCTGAAATTAAGTAAAACAATGATGTAGAACAAGATGCAGGAAAGTAGAAATACCTTAAAATTGTAATTCAACAAGCATATTTACAATATCTTAAGTAAATGTGCATAGTTATGTTATATCACTGCATGCAAAATGATGTCATCTCATTGGTGATACAGATACATTCAGATACATTCAGGTCCAAAACTGTACCAAGAAAAGAATGTCTCAGATTTACTAATATGAAAACATGATGAAAAAACATTTTAATATGAATAAATGAAAAATTTCTAAAATAATTCCAGTGGAGATGCTTCATCCTTGCTTTGGAAAAGGATATATCCATTTGGGGAATAGAAATATATAAATTATATCTGTTGTTATTGTTATCCAGTTTCGAAACTTGGATCTGCCCACAAGTGTTCGAGTGGGTGAGCTCCTGTCACACCTGCAGGGGAAAGGAGAGGAAGCATGTAGGGAGTTTTACAGAGCTCTTCACTTACATGTAGAGGAGGTGTACTACAGCTTGCCCACACGGCTGCGCCTCAGAGGTTAGTCCCCAAAAAACGCTTCTCTATATCATGTGTGATATTTATTCATTATTTGGATATTACAGAATGTACTATACATGCTTAGTTTTATATTCTAGTATATTCTACATTGTATACCCATGCTAAAACGTATCTGTCCCGCCTCCAGATTCCTTAGATCCACTCGCTTATCCACGTGTCTACCAACAGAGATATGTTCAGAACGACAGAGGTAAAATCTTATGTAAAATAATGTATGTGGCCTCGGATCTCTGAGGTGCCCTACAGTACTATGCGCTTGGCTTGCTCTCCAATGCAAACTTTAATTACCTCAGTTAACTGATGTTTACTATATTTTAATGCATATCCACCCTGTTGCTTTAAGGGTGCTGTTCTTTTGTGTATGTGTATATAGGCATATGGAGAAATACACCTCCAAACTGCTACACCCTAGTGCTTCTTTAGAGATAGGTGTGGGTATTAAGAATGTTTCATTTAGTAAATTTGTGATTTCTGTTTTTCCTTTTTTTTCCCCTTTCTCAAATAAAGTTGGAGTTGGGTTATTATTCTGGGGACAGCGGGTTTTGAAGGGATATCATTTTCTGCTACTTGTATGTATCTAGGGAGATACAAATGTGTTCTTGGAAAAAACAATAAAGATATTGGGGGGGGGAAAGAATGTATGTCAATGTGTATGCAATGTTGAAACGGCTACTATTCAAACTATTAAACTGCTATTGTTAAATGTTATGAAGCAAGATCATGAGATAATAAGTAGATGATTTAATGTGATGATCTTCAAAATCACCAAATATAGTCAGGAATAGTCAGTGTGATCCAAACTTTTTCCAGGCTAGAAGTGTGTCAGGTAGTTATTTAGCACTGACACACACCAGAAAATGAATTGAATTTATTTTGTTATGTGTTTACCTCTTTCCAGGTCCCCTTTTCTTTCTGGGCTGTTTCAGCGTTGCAGTGGGAATGGCTTTACTCTATTACTACAGTGGTAAGCAGCTTTTTCAGTTTTTTAACATCCTTCTAACATTGCAATTGTGATAATCAGATATTGTACGTATTATTGTCTAGTTAACGTATATAAACCATAGCGTGCATGCTTTTGAAAATGTAAGTCCACTTAATGCTGTTAATTCAGTGTTACAAAGATGGTTTCTTTGTTCTGTAGAGGCTAAAGTGACGGGAGGTAGCCGGGCCCTTGGGATGGCGGCCCTGGGATTGAAAAGTAAAGCTCAGGAGGTTCTCATATGGTACACTGAAGAAAGCCTCATGAAGTAAGGGGGGGGGGGCTTCTTCACACCAGGTGCCTAAGCAGTACTCCTCTTATGAATGCTACTTGTACCAAAGCACACTATATATTTTTTTCCACAGTTGAGTACTAATTTTGTACACAGTTGTATTTACTATTTTGCTTGTGATCTAAAATGAGAAAGGTGGGGTAAATTTAGAGCTACATTTGGCACTTTGCTCTTATTTCCTCATATGTTGATACCTATTTAAGTGGGTTAAAGGGACTGAATACACTCGAGGGATGGACACAGTGAATTCACAAACAACCTGATTAAACAAGTTGTTCTCACTACAACCTTCAAATGTGGCTTAAAACGCTTTTACAAATCAATTAAACAACGAAAATATCGATTGCGCTGGTGACAAAATGAGGGATTTTAAATAACAAAATATTAACAAGTAGAGGTACATTCTTGACTATATACGATCCGATTTTTCCAGCACTACAAAAATGATAACCTCAAATGCATCAATACATTTTGCAGCCATATAATAATTATCCTTCAATGCAGAAAGCAACAACCTGCAGTGTATCTATGTGCTTCCTTACACTTTGTTGCTAAGAGTAATTTATTACATTTATTTTTGGTAATTAAGAATTATACTTCTTTTTTTGCTCAGTTACCACTGATGTCAAGCATACTAAAATACTCTTCCATGTACTCCCCAATTTGAGTTAGAAACAAGATGAGGCAGAGCTCTTTGTAGAACATAACCGCCCTCTTGTGGCCAAAAGTGAACTACATCACCAAAATGCGTTGGCTTGTTTTTCTTTCATAAGAGCGTCTCAAAATTCTGCTGCTCACGTTTAGACAAAAAAAATGTGAACTGACAGAAATAATATCGAGCCGTGTCAGTATAGTAATACCAGAGACGGTTCAGAAAGCATCTTTGATGATACTTTAGACGGACTTTGTGGTCACTACCAATGATATTCCGTTCTAGTAGCGCAGTGCATTATGGGTAGAGTTACAACCTAATCCAAAACCATAGATATATATATATAATCCACAACATACTAATGTCGAATGAAGATTAGTAATATTGATTCGTTAACACATATCAACCTGTAATACAACAGCTGTGTTTAACAGATGTATTAATAAACCCGGAAATTGCACCGTAAGTGAAACCAAGTTACATATTACAGTATATATATAGTGACGTGTTACATTGAAAGGTTGTGTTGTATGAAAGGAGAGAAGGTTAGCACTCCCCTTGACAAGGATGGAATTGGTCCTAGTGGCCATCAACACACATACGGTTAAGGCACTGCCACCTACTTCGTGGCATCTATAACCATATTTTTTCATTTGTATAATTTTGACTTTGGATTTTAGTTAAACGAGGCCCTACTACCTGTAATTCCGTATTCACGGATCTCAAACCGTGCCTCTTGTTTTCGCCATGTAGTCAAAGATCGGAAGCATGCCTGCATATTTTCCCGTGTCTTTGTTTCCGCTGGGTCGGGCAGGATAGGAACTTTTATTTTACCATTTTGGCCTGTAGCATTTAGCCTGCTGCTGCAGACACGGACGATTACTTTAACGTTTACGCTTGGTCTGCTGTCTATCGCACAGAAGTTGTACACTCATTTTGTGAGAGTTTAAGTAAAAGTACATTATGTTTATGAATTCCACCCAGCTATTGATAGTGTGGATATTATTTTGTTCCTACTGTGCCTTACTACCGAGTATATACTAAGTTAGTTTCTGATAAGCCTTTTTATTTTTTCTATTTTTTTACTGACTAGCAGTAAATTAATTTACCCCAATCAGGCAGATTTTGATGACATTTCTCAGGCTATTTGTAAACACTTTCTTAAAATGTATGACTAGAGAAGGGTCTCTAAACATACCAGTAACCAGCATGATGGTGCTTTGTTAAACTGTATTTCTTTGTGGTTTTCTTTATGGTTAAAGTCCAGGATCTCAGAAGCCAATACCCCAAACACAGAAAAACATGTATTCAATGTGCATGACTTTGTTGTTATTCTTGTACTCAACAATTTTGTAATATTACTCTAAAAAGAAATATTGATAATTGATTTCTGATGTTTGTCAATTAATGTCTACTATTTAAGTCCAGTGCCTGACAGTTTGTCACATTCTGTGTGTTGTACTGTGTTGTGTAAAAATGCCTTAAATATAAAAGTGCCATCATTTGTAGGACTGAGACTTTTGTCTTTGTACAATAAAAAATAAATAAAAGCATGATAAGAATAAACAGGGCAATGCACACATATTATCACTTCTGTAGTTTTATTTTTAAGAGTTCATGTAAGAAAAGGTTTAAAAATATTTGGTCCTTAAAAAAGTGATTTAAAAATGCTTAAAAGTAACTACATACACTATATACTTCAATGGAAACCTAAAGACATTGACTAATATACAGGTAAATCAGTTTCAACATTACACACTATACTTTGCATTGAACTTGCACACCCCCGCCTCCCCTCCCCCCCATAATAAAGCATCATGTTATGCTTCATGAGCAGCAGTAGGCCAAGATGGCTCCTGATGCACTTACTATTCAGAATGTCATTTGGATTATACTGTGGTAATATATATATATATATATATATTTTTTTTTTTAAAGCTGTAGGCATACATTAGGTTTAGACTGACAGATACTGACACGTCACAGAATGCCTTTTTTTCCCCAGGAAACATTCACAATGGTTGTGACTGACGTACAATATATTGCTCCTGATATTTGTTGGCAAGTGAAGGCAATCATTTATTTGCATCAGTAACCTGAGCATGATAAGTGTTAACACAATTCCCACATAAAATGAACACTGACCACAAATTTGTCCATAGCCATAGTTAGAGAACGTAACTCCTCTCTCTCTCTCTCTCACATACACACACACACACACACACACACACACACACACACACACACACACACACACACACACTACCTGATCCTCAGTATGTTATATACTAGCCATTTAGTTTGGTGAATAAATATCCTGTTCATTAGCATAAACAATGTGGAGGTCCATCTTTACTAAGTTGATCAGCAGGCACAGAGAGTCACGTCAAGAGTGATCAAGCGCTTTGTTTGGGCCGCTGGACACCAAACGCTGTGATGAAGACGTTGACCACGACTATGATGAAGACAAAGGCTGTGGCGAAATTCTCCATGATGTTCAGTTTGTAGTGCATGCTTTCATCATTCAGGTTCCACTTAACTGACAAAAGGAAAAAAATGAGACATGAGGACATTACTGTTTCCCCACAAGGCGGCAGCACAGAGTTTCCTTTCAGATTAGCTGTGAAGTAATCATTACTGAGCACTATGATATACATTAACAGCATCTGACAGCACCGCCTCCAAGTGAATAATTAGCTTCTTCCTCCATTAGGATATTATATGTGTCGTTTGTTTGAAAAGAGAAATTTCTTTTTGACAGAAGATAATTCTGTATTTTTTACGTGCCATCTTAGTGTTGGTAAATGACATAATACAATTGCCCAAGAGAGCACTTTAAAACTGGAAACCGCTGACAACAGAGGAATTTCTTCCTGCTGTGGCTCTCTAAACTCAGCTCTCGGTCACAACAGTGTTCTCTGTTAGGATAAGATAAGGACAGAGTGGAAGAGGGAGGACACCGATGTAAGGGGAAGACATACTTGTGCTCCAAGATTTGTGTCCAAATAAGCGTAAGAAGGATTTTGTGCTTGTGAAATGGTGTGCATAAATGATTTCAAGGAATGTGGTTGTAAATCCCCCTTTGTAGACCTTTGGAAACAACTCTGCTTGAGAAAATCAAGTTTGTAAATTTGTAGAAAAAAATAGTTGTAGTTGTAGAGAAAAACATGACCATGTCCAAATTAAATGTTTGCATACATTTTTTCAACGGTGAGATAACACAAAGACTTAGAACAAAAAAAGAACGGCTTCGTGAACATCTAAGTGCAAATTAAAAACGGTTGTCGGCTGTGTTCCCCTAATGGGTGTGACTCTGACGGTACATATGCACACACATTGGTTTTGAACCTGCCTTTGTCAAAAAAGTCACACTTGTATCTTAGGGCATTTTCACATCTCATTTGGTTCGAACTTTCATTGTGAAAACGCCCTTGTGTGTGTATGCACGTGTAACTTCAGTGTCACATGAAGTGTCGGAGAGTTGAGTGCTGAGTTTCACACACAGTGCTTTGACTCTGAACACATTTTTTTCTTTATGATACCTCAGTGTTGATATCATTGAGACAAAGTAAATTGAATAAACATAACACCACACATACTCGTTTACACAATGTTGCAGTAGAAGACACTAACGCATGTCTGTGTGCAGCAGAGGACGGAAACAATTTGTGATTGCTAAAGTTTGCCAAATAGACCTAGAAGGCTCCACACTTACCAATGAAGATGAGCAGAACTCCCACGATGATTTGCAGGATGAGGGAGATGCTAATGAGAGTAAGGAGGGGCACATAGAAGGTGAAGTCTGATCCTTGCTCCAGCACAGCCTTCATCTGTGAGGCATTAGCCAACAGAAGAGCCACATCCAGCATGCTCTCTGCTGCACTCTTCTTATTGGCATAATGGTTCATGTTCAGAGGCCCCTGTTGCTGCCTCAGGCGGCCTCGCAGCGGGACCTAAACGCAAACACAAACCCCGACATCAGTACGACACATAAGTTACGGGTAGAAATGTGATATTTGGAAAAAGCTTGGTCAAATGTATTTCTAATATTCTTTTATTAATGGCTCCATTAAGGGTATATGTAATAAACATATTTACCTAACATAAAATATAGTCATCAGATGCCAGTTAATGATTTTGAGATGAAGTGTCTCAGGGACCTTTAAACTCAACAGCCCTCATCTAACTTCATACACTCTCTGTCAGTGTACAGAGAATTACCACCGATAGAAACCAAATTATTGACAATTTTCAGATTCACCACTTTAACACTGACACTGTAAAAGCACATCATTTCTTGTCCTGACACTTGTATAAACATTCAAAAGTTACTTAACACGGGGGAAATGAAAGCACTCCACTGCTGCCATCGTATTAGATTTCATATACAGTACATCTGTGACTGGAAAGACTGGATATTTGGGGATTGTTTTGCAGCCTCTTACGGAAGGCATAAGAAATTACAGAAGTGTGTCGGCGCAAACTGGGACTTTTTCATCAAAGCTAACAGTCCAACATAATGAAAAACCACAATAATCAAAATTCACATATGACAATGAATTACATCAGAACTGATCAGCATGATCGCAAAAGTAAGACCCATATTTGTGCAATCACAAGGAAGGAATCTTTATGGAAGTGAAAGTGTAGTGGGACTTAATTCAAACAGGAAACACCAATTACTTGCAAGGTCACTGAGTTGTTTTCGGTTGTTTTGTGTCCAAAGGTCAAAAAAATTTGCTCATTCCGTTTTCAGGCTGACCAGGTTATATATAAACATGGGAGGGGCCTCCACACAAATGCAGGGGAAACAGTGAGTAAATAACGCTTATGAATATGTTACAAATACACCATGCATACAGTAAGCACATGTGAAAGCATGCACTTAAGGCAAGGCAGGACAGCTTTGTTTATATAGCACATTTTAGCTACAAGGCAATTCAAAGTGCTTTACATGGCTAAAACATTAAAAAGCAGTTAAAAACAATTAAGGAGAATATGAGACAGGTATGAAATACAAGAATAAAAGTTACAGAGAAGTGTAAGAAATGACCAATTGTGTAAAGGCAGCAACAAAAAGTTTTAAAATGTTATTTTAAAAGAACTGAGAGTTGCAGCGGACCTGCTGTTTTCTGGGAGTTTGTTCCAGATATGCAGTGCATAAAAACTGAACGCTGCTTCTCCGTGTTTAGTTCTGACTCTGGGTAGGAAGCAGAGCTGTCCCAGACCAGCTGAGAGGTCTGGACGCTTCATAATGTAGCAGCAGATCACAAATGTGTTGTGGCCATAAAAAATTCAACAGAAGTATTTTGAAGTCAATTATTTGAGAGACTTACAACAAAAAAATCAAGCTCACAGGCTCATTCTATATTCCTTAAATAAATAAAACAAAATATGCAATATGTTGTGTTGTGGAAAAGGAAGCAGAATTCCACGTGCCTTTGACAATCAAATCGAGAAAGTTTGAGGAAAAAATGTCCTTCCTTATTGTGGAACAACAAATAAATGATTTACATAATGATTTGTCTAACAGCTGAAATGAGTCCATGGTTAATTTAAAAACACATTATGGATATTACATCACAGGAAACCAGGGGCATTGCCGAGACCCCTGTTTCTCCTAATGTGAGTTTAGGTCAGGGCTCGGGGTTTCATCTGGGTGGAGTTTAGTTTAGATGCCACCATCTTCCTCTTTTTTCACCTCTGAAAACTGACCCAGGCTTTCCAAGAAATGGTGATCTCTCTTTGAATTTCCTTTTCAAAGGTCTTATTTTTTTTTAACTTATGTGCTGGGGTTCTTGGGAGGAACTTATTTTTACGCTGTCTTTCCAGATAACTGGGACTGTTGCTGCTTGTGGGCCTGTAAAGCCCACAGACATTATCTATGATAGCTTAACGTCTTGACAACTGGGGAAGCATGCTGCCCAGAACAAGAAGTTATTGCAGGGTTCGTACACCTTTTCCAAGGTCAAATTCAAGCACTTTTCAAGCACTTTCAAGGTCCATTTTAAAGCTTTTTCCAGCACCTTACACCACCGTAAAATATATGCCAATACATAGTCAAAATTATTATTTAGTGTTTTTGTCACATTAAAAGACATAATACTATAAACAGCCAAAATTGTGTTTTGTAATAGCAGAAGGATCAGATATTTAACCAAAAAACAAGTTTTATTTTTCAAAATGTATCACTGTCTAAGTAGACTTTGCTATCTAACCTGCCTGAGTCAATGTAAAAACAATTACCCCAAACAAAATCACTCGACAGGTTCACTTCACTAACCCTGAATTATCACCTTTAAAATGTTTAACCTCTTCATGGTTCCTCACATAACATACATTAAGACTGCTATGGAGAGGAGCACTGAGTGGGAGGATCTGAGCCAAATGACATGCAGCTGGGTCATGGGGCACTCTCTTACTATCTATTACTATTACTATTTGTGTGTATCCCGTCCCAGAAATGCTTGTTACTAATCCTAGCTTCTGGGGAGTTTACTCCCCGGAGTCCTTATGTTTTTTCCCCCAGCGTATTTCCTTGGAGAACGTTGGCACCAAGATCCTGGTTCCAGCTGTCGCCGTGGTCCTGCTGCACTCCCTGCTGAGCTCAGCGGTGCCCTGCAATGTCATGCTGCTTCCTGCTGAACCCTGCTGCTTCCCGCTACATCCAGTCACTGTTCCATTATTAATGTGACTATTATTGCCACTGTTCATCACACCCCCAACCGGCCCGTCAGACACCGCCTACCAAGAGCCTGGGTCTGTCCGAGGTTTCTTAGATTCTTAATTCTTAGATTTTGCTCGAAGTTTATGCTACCCTTAATGTCCTTTCACACTTTTTTTTCCAAATCTAGGGCATGCTGTACAAACTTGTAATAGTTCAGTCATATGGACATGTTTGTCTTCCAACGAATTAATGTCCAAATATTGCTTCCCAGATAATGTGATTTCCAAGCTGTAAAACTGAAGTAATTTCAAGGGCTAAAAATAGAAATATTTTACAGACCTTGGTTTTGGGACACATTCTTGATATAGACAAGGTTTGAACAAAGTCTGAGACAGTGCAACAACAACCTGTAATTCCATTTTAACCCAGAAGACTCTGACAGTGCACATGCACCTGCCTGATAAATAGCCTATATTAATTGAAAAAAAAAATGGAATAGAGAAGTGTAAATATTGCATAAGGCCATCCTCAACCTTACAGTAGGCTACTTGTATGACTCCATCTGACACGATTTCTGTTGAGTAACCAACGATTGTTGTTATGCACCGGGCTAACGTTTGCAGGTTTTAATTGCGGGTAGTTAATGTTACAGTTACTGTGATGTAACTTTGGCTATGTTCACTGCATATTCCACAAATGAACGCCACAACGGACATGCAATACTAACATTAGCTACATTATCACACCAAGTACTCTCTGTCACTTAGCCTGCTTGAAGTTACTAGCGTAAACAAATAGGCGCTAACTGGCGCTAACGTGTACTACTTCAGTTGGCTTACTTGAAACTTACTTCATGTGACTCGAGAGTGCAGACTTGCCCATTGTGAAAAACTGCACGTCTTTTTTGCAGACTTTACAAGAGGCAACTCGTAGGGTTTGTCCCCGTTTAGCTAATCTATAATTTGTATTTTTCATCTTCCAGCCAACGTTCATTGAAACGACAACCTGCCGGCAGCGAAATTACGAATCCCACTATGGCCACGCCAAGACCCGCCCTTCAATACCATTTATTGGCCAGGTGTCCATGATGCTTACGCAAGGTATTGTAACCGTGACCAATCGGCTAGCCTAACCTTAACCACTCGCGGTGAAATGCCTTACCCCAACCAATCGAGCTGCTTCCTAGGGCAGATCTTGGCGTGGTGGCAGATCGCAGTCACACAGCGAGCAGGTTTAATTTTAGGCTCTCCAACATTTTCTTTCTCCATTTAATAAACGAACTATTCAGTAAGTTAGGCATTTGTTGTGAAAGAAATACACTTACAATTTCAAGCATTTTCAAGCATTTTATCCAAAATTCAAGCACTTTTAAAACCTTGAAAACACAACATCAAAATTCAAGCATTTTCAAGGATTTCAAGCACCCGTACAAACCCTGTATTGGTAATAGGTATAAAATATAACTTTAGCTATTCCAAATTTTCAATGTTAATTTTCCTAAGCACTGAAGGTTATGGAAGCTCAGAAACAAGTAGGTCTGCAACTAATTATTCTTTTTTTTTAGTATCAATTAAAAACTTTGTCAAAGGAAAGTGCCCATCACAAGTTTCCAGAGCACAAGATGACATCTTCCAGTTGTCCAAATAACAATACAAATGCACATAATACTCCATTTAAAATGATATAAAAGAGAGAAGTTAAAAAGGTCATTATAAAATTACTTATAAAAAAAAATAGTTGTAGATTCATTTTGTTCAACAGAAGTGAACGTGAAGATAATCCCCATTGACTTTTTATTGTAGAGACCACTTCCCATTGAAAGTTTTGATGAAATGAACACAGAATGTACTTGATTATATTATACCACCGCGTTCATTAACTCGTTATGCATTGAGGTTATCATTGGCTTTTTGGGGAAACCGATCTGATCCCACAGTATCGACACTTGGACAGGATATCATAATACAACACAGGGGTTTGGGTGACTGGCTGAGTCGACCCCACCTGGATTCCTTTACACAGCGATGATTGTACGAACCCACGCCACCATGGTCTGCTCTATATCGTCTATCATTAAGTGTAAACTGAGCCTACAGCAGAACAGAGAGGCAAACTAGGCGAACTACACAAAAATAAGTTGCTTTGTTAACTAACGTTAATGAAACGTTAAAATTAGCTCTGAAACAAGAGCTAATCTGCTTACCGGTCACTAATTAGCTTGATGAATTCTCTAAATGACACTTGTTAAGTCAACAACAAACACGATTATGACATGTGAATTGATGATGGGACATGTGGATGAAACCCAGGCAGCCGTAGATATCCTGTACCCGACGAATATCTCCTGCTTGGGGAATGTTTCTGAGTGGATTTATTAGCTTTTGGCCGAGCCTGACTTGGACATTAATGGTAGCTTTACATACTGAACACAAAATTACATGCTGCCCTTTGTAACTGGCACCAGCGCTGCCTATTAACTTACCTCCGCGTTGCCGTTTCGCCCAGCATCACCGTTCATTTCCATGTTTTCCGTAGCCATCTTGTTAATAACCGCGTTATATAGGCCTACCCCGCCCGAATAGGTTGGTTTGTATAGAGTGAGCTTCAAAAGAGTCGGTGGTTCAGCAGCCGGTGGGCATAGGCACAGACTGTTTATGAGAAAAGGCTGCCGTGACGACAAGAGTGTGGAAAAGACGGGCTAACGTTACCGCCCCTGCAACATGGGGGCGACAGTCCTCAGAAAGCTGTGGGCTGTTGGAGAAGTATTATGAGCAGGGAAGGCTACTCACTAGCGATGATGCATGGGGTAATTTCTGTAATTCCCCACAGTTGAACTGAAATCCTGATGTGATGTAGCCTAGATGAGCCAAGCAGTGTTTCTACTTGGACTGTCCAGTTAGCCGTTCCTCAGTGACAGACAGTGAAGGCAACATGACTCTTTACTGCCACTCTGCGTATTAATTCGGTAGCTATACTGCATGCGGGAGTCTCGACTCATTGGAAGCACCTATCTGTCTATGGTTTTTTGTGTGTGTTTTTTTGAACGATGATAAACCGGGGAATGAAAACAAGCCGAACTGAAATAGGAGTAATGGAGGCAAATTTTTAAATGTCAGGAGTAGAAAGTAAGCCTACAGATAATTGCGTGAAAATGTAAGGACGTCTCAGAGTTGACACCTCTGGTAGTTTGTCATAACTTGATAAAACTTGTTCACGGACATGCATCATGAAAACATAATATCAGCTATTTATTAACTACATTTTGTCATTTTGCCGTATACAAGACCACATTATTAGGGCCCATATCATTTAGGTTTTGGCGCTTTGGCGGTGCATATTACAAACATAGATCTATGTGATAATTGAAACAAATTATTTGGCGCACTGCCAAAATATTTGATCATTGATGCAAAAATGTTTTTATCCTGTAGGCCTATAAGTATCAATGGATAGGCCCCTACGTTAGAATGATCAGGGTTTTTCCCCACAAGTCATATCCTGAAAGATTATATCTAGGCTATTTAAAGCAAAGTTGACAAAGCAAGAAAACAACAGGTCAAAGTCATAAAGTCTTTTCCATTGAAACACGTCATCAAAGGAGAAACAGTGAATTGGATGGCCAGACGCTAATTGCCACAACCATGGTTTCACATTGTAAACCAGCCCGTCTAGGCCTGAACATAGACTGTTAATATTAATAGCCTATATAATATATTTACAGTCAATGGGCCTGACCGCAATATTGTTTTTACAGGGTGGCAGGGGAATACTCATGAATATTCATTAGGGAACTCATCCCTGATTGGCTCGCCCTGACATTCTTACCCTAACCATAACCAATCCCACTCCTCTTGCCTAAACCTAACCAACCCAACCAGAGCAGGCAACAAGTAGGCTACTAGCCATTCAGAGGGAGAGTAGGGCGGGTTCTTCCTCTACCACCCTGCAAAAAAAAAAAGAAACCCACCAACTGCTTCCCCTGGTGATCTGAGCAGGTTTGTCATTCAAGGTTGACCCCACAAAATATAAAACTGTCCCTATAGGTTGATCCTTGTGGAGAAAAAAAAGAATACTTTTGAGGCCTTAAGTGAGAATTTTGAACCCTTGGTTCTGGTCCTTATAGTATCTTGTTTCCCTTACTTGATTCTGTAACCAATACAGTTTAAAGAAAAGAAAAGATAAATGTTTCAAGCCTAAAACAGGCAGATAATGACAATATGAGCTTCTGCAGCACCATCTTTGACCTGTGTCAACCAGAATGTTAAAGGGGTAATAGAATGCCAAACCGATTTTACCTTGTCATAGTTGAAAAATGACAGTTTGGTGGATAACTAGGACATACATAGAACCTCAAAATCCCAATGACACCTCTTTCCTCTGCAAATCTCACAATTTGAAACCGCCTCTGAAAACGGGCAAATGACGTCAACTCGGCGGTTCCTCCTCATTTGACTCTAGTCTCTCTCTTTGTCACTCCCCAACATTTACATAGGCTACACAACTGTCCTGAGATCAGGTAGTCTTCTGAATCTAGGTCACGCAGATCTCTGCTATTCCATTACAAAATTCACTTCTGAAACTTTTTCATGTGAGAAATTAACTATGTAAAACTCAAATATTGGCAGTTTTACGAAAACGGATGGCTAATTGCAAATTTGTGTGTCGGAGTTCAGCGGCTGGTGCTGCCTGGGTTGCTACATCGCTGCTCTGCCTGTCCTCCTTCACAGACCCCGGCCTGCTGTGAGCTCGATTGAGCTCCGTCACGGCCGGCAGCCCGCAATGCTCAATACCTGCGCAAACTCACCCTTTTCTGGGTGACTGGACTACCAAACCCCGTTGCCCTGACAAAGCTCCAGGGCCTGCAGCTCGATGTTCTCCCTCCCCTCTTCCTGCTAAATGGCCGGTGTGTGACTGAGAGCGCGGTCAGTGAGCTTGTTAATCTCTTACCACAGTTTCCAGTTAATCTTATAATGGATATGTGTGTTGAGTTATTTAAACAAACGATCGGGGAAATAAACGCCTCTTGTCCGCGAGTCTCATTGATAGAGCCCGCGGTGAGCTGGAGTCCATCAATGACAGCTAGCTAGCCTCCTCCTAACGAGACTTCTGAAATTCACAAAAATGCATTAAATTGAAATCCGAAATCAGACAAGTGTTAGCTAAGCATTGTAAGACCTCGGGGAACCTGTAATATAAATGCCGTGACGAAATTCTAACTGTAAATATACTATTAGTTATGCCGAAAGTGTAGCTAGCTAGCCGCAATCATTTCCCATTGTATTGAAAATGCCTTAATTTGAAATTGGACACAATGGTTAGCTTTATAAGACCTTGGGGTAGATGTTATATAAGTGGCGTGACAAAATTCAAACTGTAAATATACTATAGTTATGCCAAAAGTGTAGCTAGCTAGCCGCGATCTTTTCCCATTGTATTGAATGGGACATATAGCTAGCTAGATGCTCCTTCTAACAAGACCCCTCACGCTCATAAAAATGCCTTAAATTTAAATTGGACACAACGGTTAGCTTTGTAAGACATTGGGGTAGCTGTGATATAAGTGCCGTGACGAAAATTCAAACTGTAAATATATTCTAGTTATGCCGGCAGCCGCCCAGCTCCGCGGAGCCCCGGTAGTGCAGTAATCCACAAAGGGTGACTTTGCCCTGGGTATGGAGCCCAGCAGGCTGCCGCTTTCTCGTCAGACTGTGTGGAGCTCCTAAAGTCTGACACGTCTTACCAAATTTGCAATTAATCATAAATTTTCGTAAAACAGCCCATATTTGAGCTTTATATAGTTGATTTCTCGCATAAAAAAGTCTCAGAAGTGAATTTGTTAACGAAACATTGCAGTTTCTGGAATATGAGATTCTGTCGGTTCTCTAATGTGTGTGTATGGGGATTCGCTCAACCACTCAGCGCACAGCTCATCTAAATATTCATGAGCATACCATATTTGGAAGAAAAGCTCTTGTTACAAAAAAGGCCAAAACACAGGGATGCATAAGGGCCAATAAAATATCAACCAGGCCATTTTCAGCCCAACCAATGTTACATACCCCATTAGGAGATCACAAGGAACAGTGTGAAATACCCTATATAATCATTCTATCACCCCTTTAAAATCCGCAACCTTTTTATTTATTCCATAGCCTATACTTACTTTATGTATTTGTAAAGGTGATACAAATCTGCACAACATGGGCAGACTTTAAAAGCTTCAGTGTTTGAACTCTTTGAGTGCCTGTAATAAATGGTGTGATGCAGGACACTGCAACTTTATTTAGGTGGTCTTTGTGGGTTTATACCTCTTTGGTATGACACAATCACAAATTAACACACAGGCTAATCAAACTGGTTTATGTTACAAAAAATAAAAAGCATTAAAAAGACGCGGTCTTATTGCACCCCGCCCTCTTTTTTAAATAGACTTTCTTTCATTGTTTTTTTTCCTTGTTGTAATAAGATTTAAACAGAGTACTTAACGTTGTATTTATTTATTTCACAAAGTAACTCACATGGAATAATGTAACACTTGAAGTGTGCAGGGATTTAAGAAAGTAGGAAAAGTATAGTATAATAATAGCCTATTTAAATTAGCCTACAATATGAAACAAAAAGCTATTGCTCATACAATAATAGGCCTAGAATATTTTTTTGGAAAATTCTAAAAACAAATTCATTGAAAGCACTGTTTTATGGAGAAATCACTGGGCAAAGCACTCCACATTCTTAACTACTGAAGGTATCGCATTCATCAGCCTTCCTGCACGGGCTCCATGTGGAGGAGTACAATACTAAGATGGGGTCCGCTGCGTCTTATCCGGTAGCCCATACTTCCTAGCAGCGTCCCTTTTGGTTGGAGGCTTTGACAGACATCTTCCCACTGGAAGCTTAAGCGTCACGATGAGGGCGGACAGTGGTGTGGTCCTGTGTCACGGGAGGCTGAGGGTGCCGCCTAAAAGCGTGCTGAGTTATTGGATACGTGTTGTTGCTAGGGGCGTGGGTTGTGCCGTGAAATATTCTAGTTATCCCAAACCTGGAAGAAATTAAACATAGGAAGACAACAGCCTCATCAGCTGGACGACAGACGCGTTGAGAGCTGCCTGATTCAACCTGAGGGAAACTGTGCCGCAGTGAGCATTATCTGATAAGCGATCCTGTCCATCCTGCACTCTCCAGGACAGCACCATGGAGAGGAAACAAGTACGCGAGGATAGTTAAAGGAACAGTGCAGAGAAGACGAGGTCACACTTCTCTGAACTTATTCAGATTTTCACACGGAACACTTGCTATTTATTTGCATCAAACAGAGTCCGGATGAGTGAGCCTCTACAGGGTATGACAGCTGCGCACTTGGGCATCCCGTGATGTGTTTAAAGATGGATTAGTGAGCGGCACAGACTAAACATCCTGTCCTGACCGCTGTAGGCCAGCGATTTCTCTGCGGAACTAATCACATTTCTATAGGCTACTTTGGGCTGGAGCGGCAACCTTATGCAATGTGGAGGGAACTGTGTTCGTTAGCTTATAGGTTCAACTGGCAATGACATCAGGCTTAACTTGAATAGCTCGGTGCTGTATTGCAGCAAGGTGGACCGGGGCGTGAGGTGGCAAAGAGCAATGCGCGCATCCTCAAAGCTAGACATTTTGTGGTAGTGTTCTGTGTCCTAAACAAATTCAAGGCATAAGGCCATATATCCTGATCGGGCGAACTGCGTCACTGCATGCGAGTGTTGCAGGTAGGCTATAGGCAAATCCCACCACCGGGAGAGGAGCATGCTCATCATTCTTCCTGCACAATGTCGCCGGTAAGTGCTTAACATTTTACCTGGGATGGATTCGGCGGATCATTCAAGCAACGATCCGCCACTGGGATCCACATTTTCCTCAGCACCCAATTTAGACTCGGACATTAATGCAAATGCCCGTAGGCCTATTTATCAGAATGGGACAGACCACAATGTCAACATCCAAAACGCAGCCCTGCGAGGAGCAAGTGACCCCAGCGCATACCCATACACAGACTACCGGGCGCTGGTCCGCCAGAGGTTCATTCGGCGGAGTTTGTGGGTGTCAGACAGCGAGGAGCATCAGCCGGTTGACACGCCGGTGGAGTCTGCCAACATCAGCCCGGTGCCCCACATTGACCTGCGGACACTCGTTGATCGGACCCGGATTCTGCACGGAACCTGTGTGGGCCTCCCGGACACTTCGAGCACGGAGAGCCAGGTGGTGCTGAAGGACAGCGCCACGGGGAGCGTGAGCGTCGACGAGGAGAAGGGAGACAAGAGGCAGTCCGAGCCAATGGTAGAGGCTGCGCTCTCGGATGTCACAGGTAAAGCAGGAAGTGACGAGAACGAAGAGGAGCCCGGGACGAAGGCTGTGTCCACTTCACCTGGGGGGCGCTTCCTCAAGTTTGACATTGAGCTGGGGAGAGGGTCCTTCAAGACCGTCTATAAAGGTCTGGACACCGACACCTGGGTCGAAGTGGCATGGTGTGAACTCCAGGTGGGTTTATTGATGATGCAGGTCCAACATCAACCAATTATATTCTTATTATCTGAGTTATAAAGGACTGTGTGTAGGCCCAAAAAGTCAGTCTTTTGTCAGTTTGCAGCCTTGTCGCCACAGGTTGCCAACATTTGGTCAGGGGGAACCCAGGGATCTTGCTGGATGTGTTTTGATTCCCCAGAAAACAAAGGACTGGCTTTATTACACTGTTACTTCATTCATTTGAAGTTGAAACAGTGACGTGCACATCTAACCAGACCGGTAACAGATCATATCTAACAAACTCTTAGGTTGGGGTCTCTCAGGTAAAATGGTGTTATTGTCTGAAGGGTCCGTGGCACTTTACAATGCTTAAATGACATTTCCGGCTCACAGGTGCCTTAACATCCAGGAGTGAATATGAATTATTGTCAGATTTTTCTGCGTATTATTGGGGTTATTTCCTGCCTTTTCTTCTTCCCCTCTTACTAGATTCAGCCAGTTCAGGAGCAAGTTGAAATTGATGAACCAGTCAGCAGTTACAGGCATTTGTGTGACATACTTTCTTATTGGTGATAGGTTTGTTATCTCTGTTCCATTGTTTTTATAATCTCATATTGCGGAAGTGTTATGCTGTACAGCACGCAGATGAGAAACTGCGGTACCCCATTCTGTTATCTGTAATGGATTTTTTAATGAGCCATCACTGAAGTATTTGTTCTCACCGAGGGACTGAGCACAAGTTCAAAGTATCGTTACAGGGAAGAGTGAGGAGGAAAAGACATTCATGTGGCTTTTTACTTTTTGTCAGCGCTCACATTGCACCAGCTTTCCTTCTCACAATACTGAGCCTAAATGTTTCCATCATTTAGTTTTGTGTCACCCGAAGATGTTTATAAGACGTCTGTATTTTCCGTTTCCGCTATATACTTTCTTGAATTAGAATTGAATCAAATCAAAGTAATTCAAATCTTGCACCTAAACAGTATTCAGCCTTAGTGTCAGCAGGTACATTTATTTACACACTTTAATTAGTCCGGGGCTAATATAAACACATAGTCTCATAGCAGTGACTGTTTACTGTATCACTAATCTGTGTGTGCGGTAATCTAATGATCAGTTAAGATGCTATGCATGTGATATACAGATTAGCCCGTAGACAGACCTGTAGACAGCGGTTGTGTCTGTCTAGAGCAAAAAACTGCCCAAGATTACATTTGAGAACACTTAATGAAGTATCATACTACTATTACTACAATTATACAGTATTTTCCAATAAAACAGAGGGACAGACAAGGAATATACTGTGGACACGTGCAGACTTAGATTTCTGTGTGTCTGTCTTTTTAAAAGGTTCTGATATGTGAGGAAAATGTCCCTGTTAATTGGTTCAGCCACTGTTTTAACAGGTAGATCACGTCTTTGCTATAGCTTTACTATTGTTAAGAATTTATAAAATACTGAATTGAATTAATTCCTGTATAGGCATGTTTATTGTACTGCCTTAAGTATATAAACAACCAATAAGTCAAAATCATGTTTTTTCCTGCAGTATGCTGTTTTTTTCGACCAAACTTTTATTAGCAGCTTTATTTTAGTCAGTGGCTGGTTCTTGTGTACTGGCGTTTAGAATTTTTGTAGGGGCAACAATGCAAGCTGGTTCAGGCTACATTTAGGAACCTTTGATTTACTTTAAATGATCATAATGAGAAAGACGTTTGTGACTTTGAGGCGCAGTCCTGCAGCAGGATTTTATAGATTTAGTGTGGCTTCAGAACGAATAGAGCCAAAGCTTTTTTTTGTCTTCCTACTCTTGCAGAATCCAGGTTCACCCCATCAGGCCTGAGGGAATAAGTAATACAAATCACAGCACAACTCAAGCAAGTTCAGACATAAAATTAAATCACTATTACTTAATGTTTTATGTATCTCACAGCTCTTGTTGGCAACAACACAGGTCTAGATTCCAATGAGGCACATTTTAAACTGAAGTTCTCTGTTTTGTTGATACGCACTATAATATACATAATGCAATGAGGCTATTTTGGATTTGAAACTTCAGTTAACCATTGTAACAATTAACAAAGTGAGCCCCCAATTCATTGAGTATCTTGGTTAGATCCCACATTTAAGCCTTGCTTCACGGCTTTTGTAACTTTAATTTAATAACGCAGGGTTGAGTAAAACTATTGCTCATATAGGAGTAAAACTAAAAGTGTTCCTTAAAGTTTTTTCAGTAGTTCTTGTCATCTATTGTCATCTAACTAGTATTTTTTAAACACTTCTAAATTATTAACTGAAGTTTCAAGAGTACATTTTAAAATATGTATCAGAAAAGGCATTATCATGCATGATTATCTCTACAATAAGTGCATATGTACAGTGTGTACGTGTGTGTGCGTGTGTGTACGTGTGTGTGTGTGTGTGTGTGTGTGCACGTGTTTTCCTGTCTAAGAAGATTCTTAGGGGAGATCTAGTTATGATTCAACCATTCTGTCCCTGGAGATGAGGACCTTGCCCTTCAGAGCCTCTGTGCCTCGCTCACAAAATGCCACTGTCTGTATACAGTGTGTGTTT
The DNA here is from genome assembly GCF_004354835.1 of Perca flavescens. Taxonomy (NCBI): domain Eukaryota; kingdom Metazoa; phylum Chordata; class Actinopteri; order Perciformes; family Percidae; genus Perca; species Perca flavescens. Next base: position 24,286,908 of record NC_041334.1, on the reverse strand, counting down.
GCGGGTAGGACTAAGAGTGAGACAGCAGAAAACATGGACAGATTTGAAGAGTAGCCGGTGCCTGGTGTCGAGCAAACCTAGTTGAGCAAACCAGGGCGCTAGTCTTGTCACTTATTTATCCACTAATGATGATTAAACATCTGTTGAGTGATTTATTTATCCGATATTAGTAAATTATGCTACATAATTTAGTAAAATGCCAGAACACCTAACCACTTTGAGATCTGCGTCTCACTGTTGCACATTATTAGTCTTGTTTGACGGCTTAGTAATGAATGCTAAACATGGATTTATATCCATGTGGTATTAGCACACAGAAGTGTCTGGAGAGTGAATCCTGCTGATGCAGCCCTCTGCACCAAGACACAGAGAGAGGAGAGAGGGAATGGGGGGTGGGGGGGGGAGGGTTCAGCTGAGGACAGCGAGTAAGACTTGTAGTATTTGATACACAGCAAAACAAGAGTTCTATATTTATATTCATTGCAGCGTTATGTCTTCACCACTCCACACTCCATTATATACAAATGTCAGTGCTGTTTATTCATTTTTATACAGTCTTTGTGTGCAAAATGAAGACTCACTAAAGCAGATTCTTTGTTGTAAGTGCCACACCCTGTTCAGATCTTCTCTCTGCAAGGAATCATTGATAATCTGTAGGTAAACTAATTAGAAAATATGAACAGAGAGATGAGAATATAGAAATATGAACTGTAATATATTGGTTATACATTAGAATCAGCATTGTGAAAGCGGGGAGGCGTATCCTTCACAATGCTGCTCGTAATCTAAGACGCATTAGGCTGCACACTGCATAAGTCACTATGGGCTGTGAATGAAATCTGATTCCCCAGCATCAATCAATAATCAATGCCAAGTAATGCAGTATAGGTTATTGTGTATCCAAGACATTTAAAACAATAAATGCACCCTCATTGTCATCATTAAAATGTCTATAGTGAGACAGCAGGAGAGAAAATCCAGAGGTCATTCAGTCTGCCATGCTGACTGGAGAGAAACAGAAATGTAGAGGTTCGCTGTCAGTTCTTTGACTATTTATACAACAGTTCAGGGAAGGCAGGGTCCAAAATATTGATCCAGTATACAGGGTTTCACTCAGGCTTTTTTGTGTCACATTTAACATTTACTGTTTCAAAATGCAATTTAATCTTTTGTTTATCTGTCATGACAGATGTGTCTGTCTCTGTATCACAACATCAGATTAAATAAGGATTTTACTTTATCTGGAGTCAGGATTTCACGCATTCAGCTGTGAGGTGTTTTAATCACAGTAGTGCTTAAAAAAGAGTAAATGGTTCAGACCGCCATGTTCACTCATTCAAAATGCCAGGGTTGTGTTCACTCTAAACATGAGCCACAGGGAGGTTGAACAGAGAAAATCCAGACTATTATTTAAAAGTGGTGGAAAAGGGATTGGAACTTCCATTACCATTTGATTTAAGAAAAACACTGAAAATGACAATGATTCAGCCCCTCCTTCCTCCTCCAGCGCCCCCTCAAACTTGTTAAATTTGGACACATTGACCACTGCTGAAGCTTCTCCTCTGATAAGGCTCCAGAATACTGAAAGAAAGTGAGTGGATGAACTTGGAAAATATTATTTCTTATTAAAAAATAAATAAATGTCTTTCTCCATTTTCCCCAGGAACGGAAACTGTCCAAAGCTGAGAGACAGAGGTTCAAAGAGGAGGCAGAGATGTTGAAGGCTCTCCAGCATCCCAACATCGTGCGGTTTTATGACTTCTGGGAATCCCCCGTTAAAGGGAAGAAGTGTATCGTTCTGGTGACAGAGCTAATGACCTCAGGGACACTAAAAACGTGAGAGTCAATATGAAAATACAAAAAAAACAACATTTTCTATAATTGTCTTTATTGCTATGTTTGAGATGTCTTGGTATGCTCATTTTAGCTCATACTGTATGTGTCCTTTTCAACCTTATACTCAACTGTAAATCACTGATCGCAAAGATTAGTCTCTTATTGCTTGTATTAGTCAGTTTACAACAACCTTACAGTAATGGCCATTAGACTGTCTACATCATGTGTATCAAGTTGCATACCAATTGAATGACACCATTACACTAAATCTAATAATAGACTGTAGATACTGAAAGATATACAAATTAAGTTGTAAAATAGTTGTAATTTTAACATTGTTTTTCTTGCTCAAAGTTATTTAATAAACACAATGGCAAAAAGGCAGTCAAAAGGAAGAGATTACTTTGAGAATAGAATAGTCAAATTCATATTGACTGTGTGTTTGCAGATGATGCTTAATGAAAGCAATACTATTTTGCAACACTGTACCAGCTCATTGAGAACATTGTATCAACACAGTGACTAGTAAAGACAAACCGTGATATTTCAATTTGTCTATTACCATTCAATGTTTTTCGAATAGCAAATGTCTAGAATGTCTGGAACATCTCTATCCTCCCACAGATATCTGAAGCGTTTTAAGGTGATGAAACCTAAAGTTCTTCGTAGCTGGTGCAGGCAGATTCTCAAAGGCCTCCACTTCCTCCACACAAGGACTCCTCCAATCATCCACAGAGATCTGAAGTGTGACAACATCTTCATCACTGGTCCCACAGGCTCTGTCAAAATAGGAGATCTGGGCCTGGCAACACTGAAGAGGGCCTCCTTTGCTAAAAGTGTTATTGGTTAGTCATCAGCTAGTTGGCAAGACACTGTTATATAGCATTGTGACAGAAGTTATTTTAATTCGCAGCAACTGACTTTTTGGGCACTCTGACATTGTCACTGTTTAGGTCGATACGGCAAACGTGTTGATACGGAGCAACATTAGCATTAATTTGGAATCGTGACTCTTGTAACCTGATGTATGTAAGACTAATATTAGGGTTGCACAATTAATCGCAATTTTATCCAAATCGCAATATGGACTAGTGCAATATCCAATTCAGTATTGATCAATATTTGTTAAAGGCAAATATAATTAAGTATTGTGGTGCTGCAGAGACGTCCCAGCCTAAAATGAAAACATCTTTGTTTGGTAAAGGCCTTTAATTTAATTTAATTATTTTTCAATAAAAAGGAGAGTAATGATACAAAAATGATCACCCCCCCCCCAATATTGTGAATCCTTGGTGCACAGTGGGGCAGAAAACAGCTGCCTGCTGTAGCCAAAAACAACACTGATGAGAGAAGTACCAAAATAGTAAAGTCGGACTGATGGTTGCGTAATATCTCTCTGAGTTTGTTACTACGAGTGACCCCTTTTATTGTTAATACAGACATTTTGATTATGCTGTAAACTCTAAATTATAAAATTGTGTTTCAAAATCAGTTTGTTCTGTAGGCTATTTGAATGGCACTAGCTCAGGTTTCTGGTACTGATCCCATTGAAATAGGATGACACACCGATGACTGCATGCGACTGTATAATTGATCTCCCTCTCTTGCATTAATTCTCTAGGCACTCCAGAGTTCATGGCCCCAGAGATGTACGAGGAGCACTATGATGAGTCTGTGGATGTCTACGCCTTTGGGATGTGTATGCTGGAGATGGCCACCTCAGAATATCCCTACTCTGAGTGTCAAAATGCTGCTCAGATCTACCGCAAAGTCACCAGTGTGAGTTCACGTTTAAAGCTGTTAAACTCATTGCTATTAAATGTTCTCAAAATCGAGTAGAGTGTGTACTATTAAGGCTGAGTCCGGGTTCAAATCTGGCCCCTTGGTGCAGGTCTTCCCCTCTCTCTCCCCTTTCCTCTCTGTCACCTTCTAAATCAAAGCAACATGCTTATAAAATATCTTTAAAATAGATCTTAAGAGTCATTAAGTCAGCGAAGCTACTGGTCATACCAGAGCAAATAAGGCTCTAGCTGCATTAAATTGAGCAAGGGTGTGTTTTATTTCTTAGGAATTAGGAAAACTTTTAATTTTTAAGAAAAAGAATGTGTTATTTATTTTTTCAGCAGTTACATAGTCTTGCTTTAACCAGCAAATGTTTCCTCCTACAATGAATCAGTTATTATAATTTGAATCTTTTGTGAATTGACTAAGCCCTCAACTAATTTTTCCAGAGCCCCAAATGTCCTCTTGTACAGCAGTATGTTCTTAATCCCCAGAGTTGAGGTGTCTGGGAGAAAATGTGTTTTGGAGAGTCTGTAATTTATGTTTTTTGACACTGCAGACAGAAGTACTGCTGTTTTGAGTGTGTCAGTTGGTGAGTTGAGACATATTTATGCTAATTTGTTTTGCAGGGGGTGAAACCTGCCAGCTACAGCAAAGTCAGTGACCCAGAAATTAAGGAAATAATTGGGGAATGTATCTGCCACAGATGGGAAGAAAGGTAAGTAAAGCAGGACCTTTGGCGGGGCTTCGGTGGGGCTCATGATGCATTTTGTATGATCCTTACCTTAACACCGTGTTGTTTTGTTTCTGTTCTTGCAGTGTGCCGTCTGTGCCTGTATTTGGCTCTGACACGGTTCATGTTTCTGTGTGCAACATTACACTATCATTATGACCTATAGCCCAGGGCAGTAGCTGGTGTTTGTGTTTTTGCTGCAGGTACTCCATCAAGGACCTCCTGAATCATGCCTTCTTTGCAGAGGATACAGGTGTGAGGGTGGAGCTTAATGAAGAAGATGATGGGAAGAAATCATCCATTGCTCTGAAGCTGTGGGTTGAGGATACTAAAAAGCTGAAGGGGAAGTACAAGGACACTGGTGCCATTGAATTTTCCTTTGACTTGGTGAATGAGGTACCAGAGGTTGTTGCACAAGAAATGGTAAACAAATATTTGAAGTTACTGAAAGAACCATTGTACTTTGGTGAATATACACAGACAGTAATTGTAGAGTTTTACTTTTTCTTTACACCATTATTTATGTTTTACTATGTGGGTAGCGATCAAATGTCTGAAACCAGGTAAATTAGGTGTTCCAAGGAAAGGATTGTTCCCTTTTTCTATATTATGTCTCCGCTCTCTTATGACCTTGGCTTTGTGTTGGTACAGGCCAGACTTCACTTTGTGTTCCACAAGCTTCATTTTTCGTCTCGGCCATAGCCTTAGAAAATACTAATTTCTGTTTGGCTGGCTTGTGTTTGTTAAAATCCATTGACACTTCAAAAATAGCTCTAATTCAGTGCACAAGAAATATTAAGCTGCAGGTAACCATAGTAACAATACTGCTTTATGCTACGTTACAGTTAACTCCCATTGATAAAACAGATTAAACTGGTTAAAAACAAACACTGGATGGTGATTTGAACATAATTTCAAATTTTGCCTGTGATAAGTCTTATAAGAACAAAAACAAATATATATATATATGCAATGAGGTGTCTTTAGATATAATTATTACTGTGTACTATCATTCTCTACATTGGAAGTGAATTACAGAAGTGTCTTGTAATAATATAGCTGTCTTTACTCTAGAACACAATCTTGGGCCCTTTTAATTAGGTGTAATGTAACTAAGAGTTGGTAAGTGGTCATGTCGGTAATCATACGCTTGAGGGATGTACTATATTGATTGAAACTAGAACAACTGATCAGTTGATCTTTGCTCTTCCATGCAAACACATGAGAAGTCATGAAAAGGCAGCTCTTTGTTCAGGGAAAGAATAGAGTGTAGATTTGATGATTGATTACATAAGGTGTTGAATTAAAACCATGACTCAGTTTGTTCTGAGCTGCAGCAAGCATCTTACCTGTGTCTTGTAGGTGGAATCAGGTTTTTTCCTGGACTGTGATGTGAAGGTAGTCGGGAAGTCCATCCGGGACCGTGTGGCTCTCATTAAATGGAAGAGGGAGCGAACGGTCTCGTCAGGAAATGGCGAGGCAGCTGTGAAGAAGCCACAGCAGAACCTACTGCAGGTGCCCGGTACCGTTGTACCACAGGCACCCACATTAGCTACGACAGATTGTGAGGACCAAGAGGTGGAGCAGCAGACCCTGATCTGCACCGTGCCAGCCACCACGTCTGCCCCATGTGAGAACTTGCAATTAGAAGCACATGACTGTATCGTATATCATAAAACCTCAGTGTTACTGTTAGAACTCTCTCACCCATTGACAGGAAATGACACTGACCATGCCTTAAAATGGTTAAATTGGTATTTGTGAATGTAAATGAGAAAAGGTCAACTGCAGCGTGCAAGCAACACCTATTAATCATCAATGAGACATAATCACCCAGCTTTTGAATTTGAATGAATGAGATGCTACTTCACTGTTTCCCTCCCCCCATCTCTGTCCTCACTGTCTGTCCTTCCTGTAGAGGGCATCGTTGTGAATTATAATGTTTATTCACTCTGTTATTACAGCTGACAGCGGAGTGAACTCTACCATGCAATTAGATGATCTAAGCAATCAGCAAAATGGCACCTACCAGTCACCTACAGAGCCCATTTCCACAACTCAAGTGATCTACAGTCCTCTTGCACAGGTTGACCCTCAGCTGCACCAGGGGCCCTACCAGCAACCCACAGCACAGGCCTCTCATGAAAACTACACACAAACATCCACTCAATTAAATCAGGGATCCTACCAGCAAACCACAGGTCAGCTGCATCCTGGGGCCTATCATCAACCTGCAGCACAACTGCACCAGGGGTCTTATCAGTCTCAAACAGTGAGTGACATCATTTCTTATTTTTGTGGCAACTTTCTTATATTCTTCATTTGGTTTTTCTGAGTTGTAACAACAATTTTATTTTCTTTTTTGGAATGATACCTGATCAGCGTCACCACAGTGATCCGTTTGTATGTCATGACCTGTTCATCGCTGAGAGCGCAGTGTGTTTTAGGCGTGGAAGCGCCCCCCTGGTTGAGGCGTTACAATGTAGGAAACACTATCTCACTAAGACCATGAATAAAAGCCCCAGTCTGTGTCCGTCACAGGATTTGGCTTCAACAAAAAGCACAGAAAACTCAGTGCATGCCACAGACTTCCTGTCCTCTAACTCTGCCCAGAATCCATCATTATTATCTCCTCTCTTACCCCCACATCAACACTCTCATCATGACTCAGCAAGTAATTACAATTCACCTCTCCTTCCCCTGAATTTACAACCTCCCTCAGAGCTCCGTCTGAGCATTCCACGTAGCCCACAGCCCCACCGCCACTGCAAGGCTTGCATGTCTCTCCTTCTGAGGGATAAGTCAAAGGCAGGTGCATCTCTGGGACACATGCATACATCTGCCAGAAAGTTAACTTCAGTCTCAAAGCCAGGCTCACCCACATCTCCTCATCTGGCAAGTTCTCCTCCAGTCACTCTTCCTTTTCTTTTGGACTCACCCACTTCCCCATCATCAAACAGTCAACCAACCCTGGTGACTTTCCCTTCACATCTTTCCCCACCCTCACAAGTTGTGCTTCCACGGAGTTTGTATGAAGGTGGAGATCTCACTCTTCTCAACCACTGTCTCCATCACATCGTCGGTCGCAGGACCAGTTCCCCCACCCTCTCTGCTAATCATCCAATGCACAGGCAGGGGCAGGTCGGGGGTACTACCTCCTCAGTAGTTGAGCATATAGACAAGAGGCTGAGTCTTGATGTCCCACTCTTCTCTCGCCCAAATCTGGACTGGAATCGGCTGTTATCAGCACTGACAGCCAGTGAAGGCAGACCAGATCCACTGGTAGGTTAGAAAAGGAGGCTTCATGTAGGCTAAACTTGCCAGCAGCAGCCTGCTGTAGCTTTCATGATTCTGCCAGCTGCTTTGCTCCTCTGGTATTTCCACATGTCTCTGCTCCTGCCTAATCCAAAATAAGGTCTCTTTTTTAGTGTGGCAGCGTACAAAATAATGCGCAAGCCCAGTTTATGGCAGTATGGCAGTTTAATGCTTTAACTTCCCTTTTCCATTTTAGCTTGCCCTATTAAACCTGCTAAAAACATCCCTCTCTACTTTCTTGCTCATGACTACCCGTGCTTTGACACTCAACATTTTAACCTTGAGCTTAATAAGTTGAAGCAAATACACAAACATCATTGTGTGTCATATTATACCTAAAAACAGGGTCCAATAAATGTGATCTTTCCTATGTGTTTCTGACAGACAGAGTCTGCTCCAGCTACACCAGCCCCTATTGTGCACCAGAGTAGACAGACAGCACAGAGCTTCCCAGCTGCAGACCCCACTCTACAGCCACAGCTTACTGCCCAACCCAGCCAGGAGCAGGTACTGCATGCATACTCTGGCAACAGCTGTAGTAAGACACGAAAAGCAGAATTAGGAGACAAAAGTCTGGAAGTCACCCCTTGCAGGTCACCAAGAGATAATTATTAACGGTTCCTAATGTTTGTTTGACCACCAAAATTACTTACTCTACAGTGTAAACTGTTTTATGCTATAGTTAACTAGAACATGAAAATTTACAGGATATTAATGCGCAATTTAGTGGTACCAGCTATCTGAAAGCACACTATTTGTAGGGTATCTGTGTGAGGTGGGTACAAAGAGCATCTGTGCATCTTCCCCTTTTTAAATGCATAAATCACATACTGTATATTTGTGTGTGTGCGTGTGTGTGTGTGTGTGTGTGTGTGTGTGTGTGTGTGTGTGTGTGTGTGTGTGTGTGTGTGTGTGTGTGTGTGTGTGTGTAAATGGCTTTTCATGTGGTTTTTGTTTTCTTTCCATTTGTCTTTCCTCCCTTTAGTGCCATCTCCAACCAGCTGCTGTCCTTTCCCAGGTACAGCCATACATAATGTCTTGAACTTAACTGCAGGCTGCATTACATATACTGCAAACCATACAGAATAAATGAATCACAATAAGTACATCTGCTCTGCAGCACAATTTTATTAAATTGGAGATTTTAAACCAACATATCTTGGCAGTTTAATTCAGTATTAGCTTTTTCGCCAGTCAAAGTAGAAAACAAATGTTTGATTTCCTTCCTTAGCTGTTATCTGCTGACCAGCCTACCTCTCACCTGAGTCCTCCTGACATATCTACCAGTTTTCCACAGTCAGTGTCCAGTACTCCTCCCCCTCTCCTGCCCCTGCAGATCAGCACACAGGTGCGTTGTGGTAGCATTAGAAACACAAGATCAAACTAAGGTAGATAATTTGGTAGAAACATCCTACTAATGTTAGTATGGGTTACAGGAATCATACATAAAGGGCCTGTGTGAATGTTATTTCTATCGACTAGTTCGTATTTGTTCATTTTATATCATTTTCCCTTCTTTCTCAGTTTCCCTCACCATATCCTGTTCAAATAGGGGGCCTCACACCCTCTCCCTTCCCCTCATCTCCTCTGCCATGTGCTTACAGCAGCAGTGGCCCTTTTATGTCTAGCTCCCACTACTCACCTTCACCCCACCATCCTTCCCTTCCTCTGACCCTTAATGCCACCCTGGCCTCTATACCCACTCTCAGCACCCCTCAGACCCCTTTGTCCACACCTCAGCACGTGCCCAATGTGGCACTCCCTATGCCAATTTTTGCCATGGCCATGTCTCCTGCAGTGCCCCAGAAGGGCGGTCCTCTTACATGTCAGACAAACCTTGGTAGCTTCCATACCACCCATCCCTTACCTCTCTCCCAGGTACAACCCACCCCATACCCCGCCCCCTACCCTGAGCAGGAATTGGCTCAGCCACCTGTCCAGGTGAATATTCGGCTCAGTTCTCACTGTTGTGGTTGCGTAATGGAAATAATATCACCTTATTATAAATAATATAATAAGGTAGTAATGTGTCTTAATTGTGTGTATAATGCATGCAGGGCATGCATTTGCGGATTTAGAAGTGAGCAATATTTGTATTAACTGATGAACAACACCTAAACACCTAAATGTGGTATTTCTTGCAGGTACAGATGATTGCACCACAGGATAATTTGGGAGATGTTCACCTTTTGGCTCAGGTCCACCCTGTCTTGCCTGCTGTTCAGACTCCTCACTGGGGAAGCGGATTAGATGCAGAAACTTCTGCAGCTGGCCGAGACTTAAATGTTGCTCCTACAGTTCAAGCCCCAGCCTCAATCTCAGCTACAGCCCAATTTGAAACTCAAGCCCCAGCACAAAACCAACCACTGATTTCAGTATCAGCTCAAGCTGGAGTCATGCCTCAAACTCCAGCTTCAACATTTGTTAATGCCCCGACTTCAGTCCCAATACAAGTTCCAACAGCAGTGCACACCACTGCCTCAGCCCCAGTTCAAACACCAGTCTCTGCATCAGGTCTCACTTTTGAATCACCAAAAGGCTCATCTACAAGCTCAGAGACATCTGTCCCAGGTGTAGGCTCTGCTCTCAATCCTGTCATGCGGCCAGCCACAGCTCCTGTTGCAGCTCCAGTTCTGCAGCCTGCTGGCATCCAGACAGTAGTCTCAGTGTCTGAGTGTGCCAGCCTGGCCACAGCTCAGCAAAACTTTGAGTCAACATCTGCATCCAACACCCTTCAACAAGAGCACTGTGTAGAGGTAGGAATAAAGCCAAAGTTTGTACTTTTTAATGTGTAAAATGTGTACAATTGTGTAATATATTGTGTATATTGATCTATCTGCATATGCATAATCATTTCGCATTTACATTTGCGGTATGTAAATTGTCCCTGCATCAGTAATGTCTACTCATAAAGCTTATTCAAACCCCAGGCTGTGTTTCAAATTATGTTCACATCAATTAATTCCTCCATCCCATCTCAAAACCAGCCTCTCCAGTTGAGATTAACATATCCCTCTAAGGTCAAAAGCTAACAGCACACACCTACACTAATATGACTATTATACAGTCTTGCAACAACCCATTCTTTATAAAACTGTTTTGCATCTGCCCAATTTTCTGTCTTCAGGATGTGCTTCAGGACAAACCCATATTCTTACCTAATTATGCTTATGACAGGTGCGTGTCAAGTTTTCCACTGTCTTCCAGCTCTTTATAGATTCTGTTATAATTTTCTGTGATGAAAATGTGTCACCAACCAAGAGGTGATGAAGTGTTTACATGTTTTCCTTTTATAGTCTCAACTCTGATGTGGCATCTGGTAAGGAAACAAGTGACGGCTATGACTGCTTGGCTAGTGGAGGGAAGGGGGACGGAAAACCCAGGAAACACCACCGCAAGTCTGCTCGCACTCGCTCCCGTCAAGAAAGGATCAGCAAACCCAAACTGAGCATGCTGAATGTGAGTTATGGTGGTGTCATTATTTTGGCAATTGAAGTTACAATGTCTTAAACATTTGATGTGTCTGATTGTAAAGTGTCACCTCTACCCACACAGGTTTGCAACACTGGTGATAAAATGGTCGAATGCCAACTGGAGACTCACAATCACAAAATGGTGACATTTAAATTTGATCTGGATGGTGATGCTCCAGAGGAAATTACCACGTACATGGTTAGTTGAACCTTTTAAACTTTGCCGTTTATTTCATTAATTGGTTATATGTATTGTATAACATCTTTAAAACTGAATGCTTGCAGGTAGAGAATGGGTTTATCCTACTCTTAGAGAAGGAGATCTTCATTGACCAGCTAAAGGACATTGTGGATAAAGCTGAAGACATGCTGAATGAAGACATGGAGGGTGAAAGGGCCTCCGCCTTGAGTTGTAGTCCTGAACAAGGCCAGATTTGTGAGGGCCTGGTAGGAGAGGTAAGAGGGGGGTAAGAGGGGGTTGATTATTTGTGTGCTATATATATATATATATATATATATATATATATATATATATATATATATATATATATATATATATATATATATATATATATACATACATATACATATATATATATATGAATATAGTCTGTACAGATACATTAAACATGCTTATACATTAATTTAGAGTACAGAGTGGCAAGTAGCATATTGATTTAGCTCACGTCTGTCTACTGTCTGCAGAGTCAGCAGCCTGGAGCACCTCAGCCTGTCTATCAGCAGAATGGTAAAACAATTATCTCTTTCAAAAATGTATCCTTCTGTATGCCTCCTTTTTGCATGTCCTATTCACTTTTTAATTAATTAATTAGTAATTGTCTGAACTCTTGGATTGCAGTTCTTCATACAGGAAAGAGATGGTTCATAATCTGCCCTGTAGAGGAGACGCCCACATCCAGCCAGGAGACCCCATCTGATGGTACAGCTACACAGTCTCCGGGGAGTTCAGCCACCACCCAGCCTCCTGACAGTGGCACTGCAAGGCCTTCTGCATCCAGAGGTGACTTCGTTTCTACAGAGCAATTTTAGCACAACATTTGACAGCTTCATTGAACAATAGCACTACCTTGTGGCAGTGGAAGACATCCTACAGCTCTTGTGTGCAATGGTTACTTAAATTATTTTTTATAATTTTCTCTCATCTTCATTTTTTTCCTCCTGCAGAACAGGGGTCGTCCTCCACAATGTCTGGTGGAAGTGGAGGCTTCACATATGATATGTATGGATTCTGTAGCCCTCCAATAATGTCCAACACAGACCCTCTCCTCTTAGCTACTCTGTCTCCCCCTGTGTCTGCTCCCCCGACCCTTCAGTCAGTGACATCACTGGAGCCTATGGACAGCTCTGTGCAACCCAGTGTTCATCATGCCCAGCCAGCCAGAGCTCAAACTTTGCCCCCGTCATCCCCACACACGTCTTTCCCAGTGGATGAGTCAGAGGGATCCCCTTTGGGCTCCATCTCCCCGACCCATGCAGCTCAGCAGATTCCCGACGTGACATTTCATGTTTCTGTGGCTGACGAGGTGCCCTGCTGCCCTCTGGTCATGCCCCTGTCTCTGGATGTGAGCGGTTTACAGGGTGGGTCTCCTCTCACTCCTCTTCCACTCCAGGATCAAGTTCCAGCCAAAGAGCCACTCTCTGTGTCCTATGCCTCCGCAGCACGCAGCGAGCGCCCACAGCAGCCTGTGGTGCTGCACCAACCTTTTTCCAGCGTGGGAGGGACCAAAGTATCCTCACTACCCCAGAGCCCAGCGCTATCCCAGCCCGCCACAGGGCCCGCTGAGTCAGACGGCGAAGGACGACTGGGCCGAGGGGGCTTTGTGGACAGCACCATAAAAACACTGGATGAGAAACTAAGGAACTTGCTCTACCAGGAATATGCTCCCATGTATCCATCAGGCAGTGCTGCAGAGACACCAGGCTATGGCACAGAGTACATCCAGTCTCCTCCTGGTCCAGACAGCGCCACAGGAGGGTCAGGAAACAGCACGCCAGGGCCGATGGGAGAGGGACGCTACAGGGCAGGAGAACAGCTGGCAAGTACAATAATCAGTAACTTCTTAAACTATATAAATCACTTTAATAAACTAGAAATGCACTTGGTGAGCGCAGACCTCTGCCAAGCTTGGCCTAACTCACAATGTTAATGCAGTGTGAATTTTTCCAGTCAGGAACGCACCCTTCCATCAAATTTCATGAAAATTGGGCCAGTAATTTTTCCGTAAACTTGCCGACAGACAAACAAACCAACAAACAGACAAACAGAAACAAAAACATAACCTCCTTGGCGGAGGTAATAATTCTGCAGTATGAATGAAGAAATTTATTTCAGACACATCAAAAATAAACCAAACAAAACATCAAAGTACTTATTTGTACATACAAATAAGTTAATAATAGGTTAATAAGTTAATTATAATTATTTATTTATTTTTATATATTATTTTCAATATAACTTCCATTCCTGACCCTTAGTACTGTGGAACACTCCCATGTAACTATATACAATTTGGTGTTTGAATGTACAATCCATATACAGATATATATCGACATTCATACATACACGTACATACACACATATACATACATAACTGTACATTTACATAGCCCTCCAATAATGTCCAACACAGACCCTCTCCTCTTAGCTACTCTGTCTCCCCCTGTGTCTGCTCCCCCGACCCTTCAGTCAGTGACATCACTGGAGCCTGTGGACAGCTCTGTGCAACCCAGTGTTCATCATGCCCAGCCAGCCAGAGCTCAAACTTAGCCCCCGTTATCCCCACACACGTCTTTCCCAGTGGATGAGTCACAGGGATCTATACCACCACATTTCTCTAACTTATAATATAAGTAAATTATTACCACAAATTTACTGGTATATCTTATTTATATTTATCCCATTTATCTATTATAATATATACAGTCTATATACACAAACATACACATACCTCAATGAACATACATTGCAAAGGCCTCCTTCTTTACTATGTCTTTTGAAAATAGTAGCTTTGAACCTTTTTTTGAACTGGATTATGTTTGGACATTGCTTTAGTTCTGTGCTCAGACCATTCCATAATTTCACACCACTGATTGTAATGCACTGACTTTTTATAGTCGTGCGAACAGCTAGAACCTTGAAATTAAACGTATCCATTAAATTATAACCCCCCTCTCTATCAAAAAATAACTTGAATAACACTGAATATTACCTGTTAATAGTCCGTTTCTTGCTTTATACATGATTTATGCAACTTAAAATTCAGCCGGTATATTCACATACAGTTGGAATTGAAATGTATTATCTTAAAATGTGAGATTTACTGTAATTCTTGACCTTAAAAAACAGAAGTTGACTAAATAATTTTACCACAGGTCCACTTAGTTTTTAGTAAATTTCTGCTGGGGAAAATTGGGTGATATTATATTTATTATATTTTTACAGACATTACTGGTATAAACAAACCTTTTACAGTTAGTAGTTGTCTAATGTTATTCTATGTATTAAAATACCTGTCAATCAGTTGGCAGAATGAACATACTGTGGCATACATTAAACTAAAATGCAGTATATTATAATAGCACTATTTGCATGTAGGGAAGGACTCCCCAAATACTTTTTAGAAAGTATAATTTTTTTCACACATAGTTTACCAATTAATGTTTTATTTGATATATTGCCAGATGCATTCCAAATAGAATGAACTATACTGTGAGTCATTAGGATACATGTAAATACATTTTAGTTGCATAAAGGATTTCCAGAACAACTGCACTGCCTAATTTTACACGAGCTACAGTAAGATTTCACAAGAAATATTTAGTGAGACATCTAAATATCACCTCTTTATTAACAGTTATATAATAAGACAGTGATAAATGGTTTGTATTGTAGTTTTCTAATGTCTCTTTTTTGTTTATCTCTCATCATGTCACCTTTCAGCCTCAAATTCCAGAGAGAATGGATAGTTTAAGCACACTGAGTGACTCAGCCGTGTGTGGTAAGTACAGCACACACAAATGTATCTAACAAGAGTGACATCATTACCTTTTTTTTTTTTTATTTAACCTTTATTTTTAACTGCAGGGCCTCAGTTTTAATTGTTGTGGATTAGGGCTGCACGATATGAGGGAAATATCTAATTGTGATTATATTGACTGATATTGCAATTGCGATATGATTCACGATATTGGAGGGAATGATAATTTTTGTATCAGTATTCTCATTTTCATTGAAAAATTGAAACATTTAAATGATCATAGTGTGATTTTTTGCGAGGATCTTTACCAAACAATTTTCTTTTCTTTAGTCTGTAGGATATTATTTGTAGGCTGGGACATCTCTGCCGCACCACAATACTTAATTTAGAAAGCTTTGATGCATATTTTGCCTTTTTTTGCCAACAAATATCGCGCCCCCCTGCAATGTGGCTATTGCACTAGTTCATATTTTGATTTCGATAAAATTGCGATAAAATTGCGATTAATTGTGTGGCCCATTGTGGATATGTTTGCAGCTTCCCTGTCAAGAAAACAAGTCCCTCACTCTGCTTCCTGCTCTGGAACAAGAGGCCGCTTTAAGGTACAAAAGGGAGATTTTCCTCACATTTTAGGGGAAACATGAATTGTCTTTCAGATTAGTTCAACTGCATTTGCTGTTGCAGAAACAACACATGATGCCCTGTATTTACCCAGTTTGTTCTTTGCTTTTGGCAGATAATCGCTGTTCCTCCTGAAGTGGCCAACAGACAAGATGTGAAGCAGAGGAGCTGGAGCAGTGCTGCCTCACCGGCACACCCTGGAGGATACAGCGAGGACCACGTCCAGGCTGAGGCCATGACTGCTTCCACCACAATTGGTCGTTTCTCTGTGGTTAGCACTGAAGATGACATTACACAGAGGATACGTTGCAGCCGCTACTCTGCCCCGCCTGATTTCTACCTGGACACACCTCCGTCCATGGCCAAGCGGGGCTCCCTGCCTCGCGCCCTGACCTCCAACTCTGTCGCTGTGGATGTCACAGTTCATGCTCGGTTCCTCTCCTCAGACTCGGGGGCTGAGAGCAGCCCTGCAAAGCTGGCTCCTGCCACCCCGTCTCAACATACTCGCTCTGAGCGCAGAGGAAGTGACCTCATGAAGAGGGCTGTGGCCTTCCTCCGTCGTTCAGGGCGCAGCAGCAGTGTGCAGAGCTCTGACTCACCAAGTAGGCATGGAGGCGTGCATGGCTCGGCCTATGCCAGCAGCGATAATGACTCAGAGATGGAGGACTCGGACATGAAGAGGGAATTACAGAGACTCAGGGAGAAGTAAGTGTAGCCGCTGGTTTGCTTTTGGCCTCATTTAGTGTCTTAACATGAAAATATTTTGTCATTTAGCTCGTAAGTGACCAGTATATTCCTGCCTCCATCCCATCAGACATCTGAGGGAGATCTCTGAGCTGCAGGCCCATCAGCGGGGGGAAGTGGAGCTACTGTATCGCCGGCTTGGCAAAGCCCCGCCTACGGGCCTGGGTCTCTCACACGTTGCACCACATGCTGGCCGTAGGAAGAGGTCCAGCAAGCACAGGCTGAAGCCTGGCAAACTTCTCAGCCCTCTGGTTCAACAATTTAGGAATGTCACAACCAAGACTAGTGACTCCAGCAGATCAAGTGAGTAACTTTTCAGAATGGCCATTATTATAAGTTGAATATTTACAGCAGGACCATTCCGATTCTTAATACCTGATACCTTATTTCTGATTCCTGATTCCTGATTCCTGATTCTCTGTGGGTGTGTGTGTGTGTGTGTGTGTTCAGGTGCTGCTACAGGTACAAGTGAGCCCACAGTGAGTTTAAATGGCTCTCCAGCCAAAGGGTCTGTCCCTACTCACGGCAGGGCACGGTCATGCACCAGCCACCTTCCCAGCTCAACCTCAGAGCCTGTGCAGACTCAGCAGCCCTGTTCCCTCAAGGGCTCTTTGTCTTCTGATAATATTTACGCTGGACTACACAAAGATGGCACCGGCACACAAGTTCCACCAGGACAAGGTGACCACCAGCATTACACAACAGAGCTAGCTTAGCTGAACAGTCTTTCCACTAATATTATGCTGTAAACATGTAGATTCACCAGAGAACGCTCTTCTTACCCAGGTGTCTTCTCCCTTTTTGATTATACTCCTCTACAGGCTGGTCTAATTACCCTCAAACATCTGAGAGAGTGACCTATAAATCGAGTAGCAAGCCACGAGCTAGATTTCTCAGTGGGCCTGTGTCTTTGTCTATCTGTTTGTATCTCTTCTCTTCCCCCATAGCTTCATTTTGTTTTGGTTTCCATTATTATTATCATCAATTTCTATACTTTTAGCTCACTAAATATCTTTTTTTCTGTCTTTTCCAAATATTCTGCAACACTGCTGGTTCGCTTCATCTTGTTCTTATCACTTGCCTTTATCTTGTATTTTTGCTTGCTCAGAAGTATATTGCTTATTCAAACCCCTGTAATGTAAAATTGAAGTTAAAGTAAAGATTATGATTGATTAAATGTTTGTTTTTGTAAACACTAGAATGATTTATACTCATTCCTCTTTATTGGACAAGTTAACTCATTTCAGAAGCTTGAGGTTTGGATAATCAAGGTTCATTTAAATAGTAATGGGCATTATCTCACATTTCAAGTGATGCTTGTGCTATTTGTCCACTTTATAACATACCCATTTTTCCACTTATCCACCATGCATTACTGAGCAATGGACTTCTGCATGCCACATAGGCCCCCGATGTGCTATAACACTGCTAATCTCTCATCTCTTTTTAACCTCTCTCTCTCCTTTTCATCTCTGTCTCTCTAATACTCCAACACTGCACTTTGATATGGCTCTCACCCAGACCACTTGCATGACTTTGCTAATAAATGGACTGTGTTGTTTCAGGGGACTGATTGCTTTTTCTGTTAGTTTGGTTTTAGTTTGGTTCTTTGTTTTGTGGCAGTATTCAGCAGCTTTGTTTTGCACTGCATTCAGTTATTGAACATTTTTACCAGCTATTGGAAATGCACATTTGTATAAAGGCTTTTTTGTCTTATAGGGTCAACACTGAAGCGACTGTGTCTCGGCAAAGATCGTGGCAACAGTAGGTAGAATTACAGTGTCTCACTAAAAAAAACATTAATGTTCGTTTATATAAGTCTAATCATGTGTGTCGCCTCAGGGTCTGGAGCCGGGCCAGGGGCTTTCAATCAATCACAGCAGCCGCCTACCGGTGCCACACCTCCTTCTCATCAGCCAGTAATGGGACTGGCCCAAGCTCAAGCCAATAACAGCAACAACAAGACAAGCTCATACACTGGCTCATCCATGAGTGCCAATGAAAATAACTTGCCTGAAGACTTCCAGCGGCTGATGGAGGACTGGGCCCAGGAGGTTCTTATCGTCACCCACAGGCCGCGCACTAACTCTCTGAGCATCAGTGGGCAGCAGCTTTGGAATCAGGTTGTGCCTCGAACACGTGGACAGCTGACTAGTGCCTCAGATGTGAGTTTCATGCTAGTTATGTACCAGTTTTTGTTTAACCAGCCCTGCGGCCATGAGAAACAAAATTATTAAAATCTTAAGGCAACACTATGTAACTTTTAGCTGCAGCTGTAGTTCCAATGAGACAACCTGTAGGGGGACGGTAGCCCTACAGGTTGTCTCATTGGAACTACAAATTGCATTGGGTAGTGCAAGTTATAGTTCCAATAAGACAACCTGTAGGGCTAAAGGCTACATAGTGTTGCTTTAAACAATCTTTAAGATAATTTAGTTCATAAAAGAGATACAGTGGTCATGCATATAAACACAGTGTTTAGATAATGAAGACAACAATAGGCGTTGACAAAACATTTTCATTTGCCTAGAATAAGGCAGAATTACATTTAAAAATACATACACATGAAAAACCATTTACACACACACACACACACACACACACTATAAGCTTTGGAAAATAGAAAAGTTTAGTTTTGAATGTCTTACATGTTATTAGGCAGCAATTTGATTACATACTTTATTGTATTGTGTAAATGCTGTTAATCACCAATAGGTAGTTCAATATTTGCCCATTATCTAACCATGTTAGGTATCATGGACAGCTCAAGGTCCAGAGTCCTGCAGTCTTCCCCTGTCTTGGCCTGATATCCCTGGGTCAACATTGATGACCAACCCCTCCACAGGACACCATCCCAGTTATCCTGCTCCATTCAGGGCCTTGTCATCACCTCTCTCTGATAGCCACTGGCCTGGGTTGCTATTCCCACTTCCTTCAGGAGTCTTTGCCTTTCCTGCTGTGCCCTCAGCCCAGGACGCCCCCAGCCCTGGTCCAGTTCCATCGTGTCAGCCACCTGACCCCAAAGCCAGGACTCTCTAACCTGAGTAGCATTGTGTCTTCCAATTCCATTACCAAAAAAGAAATGTCCTTATAGATCTAGCCAATCTTATGTGCATATGCTGTATACATTTAACCAGCATGTATTTATTTATATGTACATACCTGTCTCCATTCTTGAGTTTTATGTTATTTGTTTAAATTGCATCAACATACCTCATGTCCATATTACAGTACATAATCCTTGAGTGCAGTGTAATGGTAGTAGTACATTCAAATATGTATAATTACCCCAATCAGGCTTGCAAGAGATGATTTTCTTAATTACTTATAAATGTACCTTACCACTCATTGAATGTACATAATGTACTGTTCATTCATGGTACGTTTATATAAATAGTTCATGTTTGTGTTGCTCATATCACTCTATATATATAGGCTGCCGTGTGTATATATGAATTATTGTTAATCTGTACATAGCTCCTGTGTTTGTACAGTTAACATTAGATAATCCATTGGTCGGTGCTGCAGATATGTGTGTTAATGCAACACCTTGTTAGCCACCATCATGCCATCACTGTGAAAACTTGACATCCCAGTCACTAGGACTGGATGCTTTATTCTGCTTTTTCAGTCCAAGGATAGTTTTCATTTTTCATTGATTAAATGCTTCCAGCACAAGCGCTTGAAATATCCTGTAGAGATTTGAATGAACTTGAATTTTATCTTCAGGTGAAAAAACACCTGTGAGAGTGCCTTGAATTGCAGTTTCAGTTTTATGAAGAAAAGCATTTAGATCCAAAGCAGACACGAGATATTCTATGTATGCTTTCACCTCCAAAGGTAAAGTATGTGATTTGAATAATGAATGTGGATTGACACATATCTGATTTAGCAACAAAACATAATTTAACACTATAATCTGGTCATGGTGCAGTTCATAAAATATCACAGATTGTAAAACAAAATCTTGTTCACTGAAGTATTTTTCTTGTGGGATTGCTCCACCGCCTGCATGAATACACTGATATTCTAAATGTGCACAGGTCGATGTGGTGAGTTACAGGATGTAACAGGAGAAACTGGCATTGAAACCATACGTCAAGGAGGGCTAAAGGACTCGACATACGAGTCAAAATCCTAATTATGCCATACCTCGACTAATGCAGTCTGTAGCTTTACATATGGTTGCCTTTGTGGTTTTTAAGAGATTACTGAGTGTTGTTTGATACATGTTGATGATATGACAATGTTAGAGGCACACGAAGAATGTGAATTATTGAGAAGCCACAACTGTTTGACATCTCATTTGTACAATGCATAGGTTTTCTAAATTATGTTTATTCAATGCTGGCCTCACAAGATCATCTGGCTCATACAGCTGATTGTATGTATTATGGCTGACTTAATTCAAAGACCTCCAACAATCATTACGCTATCAGTTATTTCAATAGTGCAGCCTCAAAAACAACTCTTTCACTTTCAATACTTACTTCTCTTATTTAACTTCTATTAGCAAATGTCGTTCTGAAGAATAGTTTGTTAAATGCATCAATGTGTTGATGTATTTTGGTAAGACAAAGCAGTGGTGAAAAAACTCTATGTAGTCAAGAAGTAGGTTTGGAGTAATGATTCAGACAGATTATGGGTCAAGCTCCAGGAATGCTGGAACCTACATTTCCCATAATACAACTCAATAGTGTCGCTGACATTACCAGGGTCATTTTTCAAAATTTGGAAAGCTCTTTCCAGAGCCACAGAAGACAGATGGAGTGTCGCTTTTAAAAACCTTCCTTGTTTGCACAGTGTGACAATATTTTGATTTAACCTGAATATTTTGTCTTGAAGACAGACATTTTTCCATGATGATATGTAGATTATTTTTTATTTTTCTTGAGAACATCTATGTAGCTATTTCCTTTGTGCTTTACACAGTAACTCCTGTATTTGATCTCTTTAATGCAATGAAAGCTAGGTTGATGGTTCCTTTTGCTGCTGTATCACCTGTCTCCCCGCCATTTCCTGACCTTGTCAGATCGGTACTCTTTCACAAAAGCTGTACATACTTGAAGACAGAAATAATAAATTCATTTTTGCTTGACACCATACAATATTCGTCATGTACTTGTTTCATAAACAGCGCATACTGTGTATAAAGCCACATTTTGTCTGTGTATCTCTTTCTACTTTAAGTTTTCAAACCAATGTTGTGGCTGGCAAAGTGGGCAGGCTTGACTGCCGATGTCAACAGTAAAGTTCACATAAGCAGTTGAATTTCTGATAAATTTCTGCTTTTTCATCCTGTCGTGATTCTCGTGACTATTTCTGTGTGTGACGGCCGACAGTATGCAGAGGAGGTAAGTGGGCGGGAATGTGTTCTTGTCTGTGGTTGTGCAAGTGAGGGATTGTTGAAACAGGAGAGAGAGAAAGTGGAGTTTGCCCTTTTAAAAAACAACAAATGTACACATTCATGTTGTCCTTGACAGTTTGAGCTGCCTGGGCTGCACTCTGGTGGAGCCATCATGGAGAGCGCTGTGGTGCAAGTCACCCTCTTTGGGCTGCTGCTGGTTTTGGCTAGCACACTACCAAACAAGGTAAGGTCACAAAACTTAAAGGACACACTACCACACTGCAAGGAAACTGAATCTATTGAACGTATAATTTTCAATTAGGTTACGGTAAAATTCCAGGGAATTATTGTAAGTCAAAAATGTATTGTCCTTTTAAGTGACAAGTGATGTTATTGTGTGTGTTAATGTGTAGGCTATTACTCAGTGGGAAACAGTCTTAAGGGGGGGTACTCAACTCCATATTGGGTTAAAAAAAGCTGGTCCCCATGTTAATTATTACATTTTCAGGTTTAGATTTAAAGTTGTTGGTATTGGGAGTGTGCAAGTCATTGCATGTGAAATGATAACACCAGTGATGGGGGAAGTAATCAGATTCTTTACTTGAGTAAAAGTGCTAATACTGCCCTGAAAATATTTAGTATAATACTTATTTAGTAGTATACTAATACTACTAAATAAAATTTACTGCAAGTATGATAAGTAAATGTTGACATGGTGCAGTAAAACTGTCCCCGTTTGTGTTTTATTATTATATAAGATGTTTTTAGATTGATATTACTGCTGCATTTATGTGTTTGTTGCATTTTACTGCTGTAGAGGTTAAGGTAATTTTTTATGTACTGTTGGGTAGTTTAATCTACAGCAATGCATCATATTCTATAAGATCTCTTTTAAAAAAAAAGTTTCATGAGCTCAGACAAACAGCCATTTGCAGCTTTGTGACAATGCATTTTACAGCTGATACAAGACGGTTAAAATAAGAGTTTAGTTAGCTTAAGAAGTAGGAAAATTTTTTCAACCCATAAAGGAACCATTCATCCTTCAGTTTATCACAAACTCATTTTTCAAATTCATGGTTACACATGGCCATTCAATTTACATTTTCACTGGACAGTATGCTTCACTGGTATGAAAATGTAGCGTAAATATAAAGTGGAAAATTCTATGTTGTCGCTGAGATATAGTGAAGTAGAAGTATAAAGTTGCAGTGTGTTTGTGTGTATGTATGTGCGTGTGTGTGTGTTTATTACGCATGTGTTTGGGCCGTAAATCTGTTTACACAGTGACAATGGGGGGCCACAAACAGCTGGTGCCTCTGATGTAAATCCTTACATTTTAGAGTTAAGACTTGGTAATGGTGCAGGAGTATTGGGACACATTGCCATGAAAACATGGTTAAAACAATAAGAATGGGGTGTTTCTGCAGTTAGACCAACAAGATTTCACCGATGCCACCCACACTTGTTTGTTTTCAACCATCATCTGATCTTTGGTCAGCTGGTCGTCAGCCAGCGACATTAACCAAGCCATTTATTTTATTGTGAAATGTGCCTCCTCCTGTATTTGCTCAGGACGACTGGAACATCTACAGCTTTCACATCAACTCCACAGTGACCAGTCGTTATGCAACCACGGTCATCACAAGCCGCGTGGCCAATCGCATGGACGACTCAAAGGAAATAGAGTTCCAGGTCCGGATTCCCAAAAACGCCTTCATCAGTAAATTCAGAATGTATGTGAAACAAAAATACTTTTTACAGGAGTTTGCACATAAAGCATCATGAAATTAAATCATGGGCTACTCAGGAGTATATATATAAACAAAGACTTTTGCTTGTTCTTCTTCAGGTTTATAGATGGCCAAGTGTACGATGGTGTTGTGAAAGGTAAAGAGAAAGCTCAGCAGCAGTACACTGAGGCTGTGTCCCTTGGCCAAAGCGCTGGGCTTGTCAGGTACATAGATCAATGGATCAGTTTATTGCCAGGTCTAATAAAGCTTGTTTTTATTTCGTATTTTTTTTAGAAGAACCTTGTGTGTCCTTCAGGATAAAGGAGGAGAAAAAGAATAAAATCTTTGTTTTGTCTGACTTTTCTCAAATGTTTGCCTTTTTCTTTTTAAATACGGCTACTTTAATGCCTTCAGGTCTTTGAAATTCTTCAAATGAAATAATCTGAGAAGGAAATGTCGCTCTTTAGTTGAATTACTCACATCCACACCATAACCTGTGATTAGAGGTCATAAGTGTCATTGTTCTATTGTAAAGGGGTCAGAAGGAGGACCACTGCTTTAATGTATCGTCTCTGTTGCAGTTCTGTAGGGAGGACCCTCGAAGAATTTAAGACCTCTGTGACTGTGGCTGCCCACAAAAAGGTCACCTTTGAACTCACATATGAGGAGCTGCTGAAACGCAAGCTTGGCAAGTACGAGCTGCAAATCCACGCTCGACCCATGCAGCCTGTCAAAGACTTCAAGGTGTGTCTTTCCTGTTGGTTTCTATAAATCTTAAAAAACATTTTACATTGAAGTATATTAACACCCTATTTTATCGATACTACATACACTACAACATAATCAGAGCTTCAAAGTATTTTATTCTTTTTTAATTTATTCTCAATGCCAGGTCGATGTGTACATTAATGAGAAAGCTGGCATCAATTTCATCGAGGTTAAAGGAGGACTAAGCACCAAAGCCCTGGCTAATGCCATCACCAGAACACATGCAGACAAACAGGTACATGCAGTGAAGCATTGCTATCTTTGTTCTGAACAATATTTTACTAATATTGGTAATAAAAGAATATCTGTTTGACCACAGTATACATAATGGCCCTGGGCATTCTGTCTTATTGCTCATCCTTGTGCACATGTCTTAGTATAATTTATTCATTAAATAAAATACTGTATATCTTTATGCACTTTTGCAACAGTTTTCACTTTGTTGTTATGCCAAACTGCATTTTGTTGTACAAGTAGTGCTCAACTCTGTGCCGAGACAACACAGTTGAATCTAATCAAATTAAACGAAATGCAGAGAACCCTGTTCATCAACTTCCATATCCATCAAGAGTCTCTAAAACCTGTTTAATTCTGTTTATAGGCGTGGGTGTATTTCTACCCAACAGAGGACCAACAGAAAACATGTGATGGCTGTGGAGAGCAGGGTATGAATGGAGATCTGGTTATTGTTTATGACGTCAACAGGGACACCTCACTTGGAGACATCAAGGTAAAGCAAGAGTTCACTTCCTGGATGACTCCAGTGGTCTATTAGTATTGCTAAAAATACTGTACTTATATCTCTGTTATCTTAACTTTCTTCTTCCTCCCTCTAAGACATCAGCTGGATACTTTGTTCATCACTTTGCTCCATCTAGTCTTTCCCGCATACCAAAAAATGTTGTCTTCGTTATTGATCAAAGTGGCTCAATGAGGGGCAGAAAAATGCAACAGGTACAGCATTTGAAGAGTTAAATTTGTGACGGATTGTGACTAATTATGTCTGTGGTTCACTTCACAGAAAGCTTTATTAAGAATACGTAAAAAGAATAATATTACATGGTTTCTTACATGAATAATAATAATATATATACACACACACATATATTTATTTGTTATGTGTGAATGATGTTTTTGCCCAGACCCGAATAGCATTAATCCACATCTTGAACGACCTGGCAGAGGATGACCACTTTGGTCTTATCACTTTTGATAGCAACATTTTTCACTGGAAACAAGAACTTGTTCAGGCCAACAAGAAGAACCTGGAGAGTGCTAAGACATTTGCACAGAATATTATTGAGAGAGGAGGTGAGGTTTTTAATAAATATTTCATGAAGGTATGTGACTATTTTAGTAATGGCAGTAATGAAACATAGTTCCATTCCATTTCAGCCACAAACATTAACGCAGCAGTGTTGGAAGGAGCACGTATGCTGAATGCACATCCCAGAGAAGGTTCAGCGTCTATCGTCATACTTCTCACCGATGGAGACCCAACCTCAGGTTACAATAAAACACACATGCACACAAATATGAGATAATACTTCAAGAGATTAATGTAAGACTCCTAACGACACAGTCCATAGCCCAATCCCAATCTCCACACTCACAGACTTTGAGACTGTTCCCGTTGAATCTGTGATTGCTTAAGGCTGTCACCCTGTCAAATCGTCTAGTGCATGAAGGCTCTCTGGCAGACATTTGAGCCCTTTCTGAACACTTTTTGTAAGTCCACATTTCTGCAGATTTTGCCTGAGGGAATTACCTACAATTCATAGCATTGTGATGTTAAAGGTCCCGTGGCATGAAAATGTCACTTTATGCGTTTTTTTTACATTAATATGCGTTCCCCCAGCCTGCCTATGGTCCCCCAGTGGCTAGAAATGGCGATAGGTGTAAACCGAGCCCTGAGTCTCCTGCTCTGCCTTTGAGAAAATGAAAGCTCAGATGGGCCATCCTGGAATCTTCTCCTTATGAGGTCATAAGGAGCAAGGTTACCTCCCATTTCTCTGTTTTACCCGCCCAGAGAATTTGGCCCACCCATGAGAGAGAGACATCATGGCTTTCAAATGAGCAAAGTGGCAGTTGGTCAATGCCACACCCCCACCCTCCACCTTGCCCCCCCCTCTCTCCTCCTCAATAGCTACAGACAGAAATGGCACATCCTAAGGAAAGGTCATTGTGGGACTGGCTCTAGTGGCTGTAATTCTGCACTAAGGCTGAATTTCAGGAAAGAGACTTCAGATACAGTATTAGTGGACCACTAAGGTCTATATAAAAGCATCCAAAGAGCACCATGTCATAGGATCTTTAAAACACAGAGTTACCAGGGGAAGCTTAGTCTCGCATTGTCAGACCTATCTCCACAGTGATGTGGAGTAAGGTCTTGCTACTCTACGAATGTGTGTTCAGCCTGGCGTATTGAATTTACATAGAAACATTACCTTAACTTTAAGGACTTAAGATGGTAGGCTACATAAAACACATGAAATCAAAGTGATGCAAGCATAGCTGATTTATTCATTTCATTTTGCTTAAAGGTGCTTTAAGCGATGTCACATGTTTTTTAGGCTACAACATTTTTTGTCACATACAGCAAACATCTCCTCACTATCCGCGAGTTGCCTGTCCCCTGAACACACTGTAAAAAAACGCGTTCTCTGTAGACAGGCAAGGCTTCACAAACGGCAACAAAAACAAACTGCGCCAACCTGCACCATCCCACAACAAACAGTGTTCCAGCCAATAACCTACAAGAAGGATTTGGGGGTGGGGAGGGGACGGGATGAGGAGGAAGGAGGGGCGAGCTAGCCTCCGTTTTGTTTGACAAGATTAGGGATGCACCAAATCCAGGATTCGGGTTCGGATTCGGCCGAATATTGGGCTTTTGACGGGGTTCGGTTTCTGTGTGATCTAATCTATGGATCTGATGAAGCCGACGAGCGACAACAATCAGGCCAGCAAGCTACACTGCCATAAGAGGAGTTTCATTCAGACGGATTCAGAAGAGATACAAAGAAGGTTGCTGGAGGCTGAGGGCAAACGCACATGGAGAAATAATGAGAGAAAGATGTTGCCCTACTTGTTTTCCCACAACACAAACTTTTGTAAATGCACCTTTTGAAACCTGAACAAGACGGAGCGCGGACTCATGGAGTCCGGAGCAGCGGTTGCTCATGATTGAGTCAGCAGGCCCGTGTTTGGAAGTGAACAAAACAACTTGGTAGGTGATTCAGTTTGACACAGCACAACCCCTCTTAGGTAGGAAAGTACACACTCATCTAGGCGTCCACTGCTCCCTGTTCAGATGCACCAATCAGGGCCAGGGGGTGTCTAACTGCGCGTCAATCACTGCTCATGCACACACATTCATTCTTCCTTGTGGGGGGAGGGGCTTAGGAGACCATTTTGGGCTTTAGCGGAAAGGGGGGAGGGACTGAGAAGTTGTTGAAATTGTTTGGCTAAGTCCTGGATCTTCGCAATCCTATTTACGGCACCTTTAATGTTACCGGCTAGGCTAACCTTTGTTGAGTAACGAGTAAAGTTAGTTTAGTGTGTACGAGCCCTTGCAGCCTCTTGCACTCCGTCACTCACCGGGTGACGGAGTGCTTAGGAGGATTTAGGTATTCATGTATTACTGTGTGAGGGAATTTGAGCTCAACTTTCCCCTTTTAAATCTCATATCTTGGTTCTTTGCAGGGGAGACAAATCTGGAACGAATACAATCAAATGTCAGAAGGGATATTGCAGACAAGTTCCCACTCTACTGTCTTGGTTTTGGTTATGATGTCAATTTTGAGTTCCTTGAGAAGATGTCGCTGCAGAACAATGGTGTGGCACGACGGATTTACGAAGACTCTGACGCTGATTTACAGCTGAAGGTATTTTAATTCACTTGCTCCCATTATAAATACACTGTTTACCATGTGATTTGCTACATTTCCATAGATAAAATTGATCCTGATTGGCTGTGGAGAGATAAACATTCATACAGCGTCCATACTGTACCGTATGTCTACAGGGTTTCTATGAAGAGGTGGCCACTCCTCTGTTGACAGATGTGACAATGATCTATAATGGAGGGACCAATCTAACCCAGACTAACTTCAGCCAGTATTATAATGGCTCTGAGATTGTGGTGGCCGGTCAGATCACTGACAACGACATTGAAACCTTCACTCCACAAGTTGTAGCCATTTCGGTAAGGATCGCTCCACCCAGCACATCAACTGTAATCTTCTGAAAGGTTGGTGAAAACCCTTGTGTATACTGACATAATAATTAATTTGGACTATGACAGAGGGATAGAAGAGTGACATTTTCTAACACAAACGCCACCGTGGAGTACACTGGGACAGATTTTGACAACCACATCCAGAGGGTTTGGGCCTACCTCACAGTCAAACAGCTTCTGGAGAAAGAGTGAGTGTGATGTCGACAGCTGTGGCTCAGGTGGTAGAGCGATCGTCTACCAATCGGAAGGTCGGTGATTCAATCCCTGGCCCTGTAGTCCCATGTCGAAGTGTCCTTGGGCAAGACACTTAACCCCAAATTGCTCCTGATGCTGTGCCCTCGATGTGTAAATGTGTGTGATTTTTAAAAATCTAATGAGCAGGTATGACAGCCTTGTATGACAGCCTCGGCCACCAGTGTATGAATGTGTGTGAATGGTTCCTGTATTATGTAAAAGTGCTTTGAGTAGTCATTAAGACTAGAAAAGCGCTATAAAAATACAGTCCATACAGTCCATTTACCTTTTTCAAGGAATATCATTTTTACTATTTACTGTACTTTAGCTTTGTCTGTATAAGAGTCACTGGGCGCTGCTGTTTTTTTTGGGGTTTTAACCATAATACACACATGGATGGTATAACCGTATTTACAAGTCGCCCAAATTAACATCAATGCCGTCAACACATCTGGGACCGTACTTCTGTTCTTCACATTAAAATGACATGCTTCAACAACTTCAAATTATGCAGCAAAAGCAGATTCGTCACATAGCGAAAAGACTGCAAACTGCGTTACACCAGATGTGTCTGGATATGGCCAATAAACGCGACTGGATGTCTGATCAATGGACACAGTTACGTTACCATCAACAATCATTTCAGCACTTACACAACAAACAACAAAATGTTATCAAAAGTAGTGTTAGCTGTTAATTAACTTTATCACACCATCATGTCAAATGTTTGAATTTGTGACACAATTTATGACACAGGCTGCTGTTTTCTGGACCTGAGAAGGAGAATGTGAAGAAAGAGGCCTTGGAGTTGTCGCTGAAGTACAGCTTTGTAACCCCACTTACATCCATGGTGGTCACCAAGCCTCTGGGGGAGAACACAGATGTGCTCCATAAACCTAAGGAAGGTGGAACAACACAAGCACGGTCATCTCCTGTAGGGCATCGACCGTCTTTGACACAAAATACTATGAAGATGGGTGTTATGGGATACAGCGGTTCCTTTACTCGTAAGCAACACAAAAGTTAACAAAACAAACACAATGCAAAATCAAGTGTCAAAAGTTTATTATTTCAGGTAAAACACACCAGCATGACTTGATAACAGGTGGTGTAATCACAATGTAAAAATACAGTTATCATTTTCAATTACAACTAATAAATCAAATTTTGTGTGAGTATGGAACTGGACATAAATATGTATGTATGAAAAAATAAATAATTTATTCAGTTGATGTAAACGTTAATTGCTAATAGTCAAGTGTCTGCAAAATTAGCAGACCATTGAGGGAAATGAAACCAAATGACATACAATGTTCATTATTTTAAAGTAAATAAATAACATGTTATCATCTTTTTCTTTTAACAGCACAAACGTTTTTTCCAGGTAAGGCATAGAGTAGATACATAGGTACACACATATCTGAACTGTTTTGACATGAAAGATACACTATTGATTCATAATAATACAATGTAAATTAGCATACATTCTCTCTCATGAATAAATCTTCTCATCCTTCACAGAACAATGTGTTGTTTACATTTTGTGAAAAACCAAACAAAAAAATCATGACTTTTTCAAAGTAAATTAACAACTTTATCTTAACTTCATTTTATCTTTTTCTTTTTAACAGCACCAGGTGGTTGGCCTATGCCAATGGACATAGGTACATCTGCGCCATTCTGACATAACAGATACACGATTGATTTAATAATACTTGTAATATAATGTATTTTATTTTATTTTCTCTACTTTGTGCTAATGGAAATGAAAGTTTAATGTTAAATTTAACTTTCACGAAATCCACCAGCGAAAAGGAAAAATCAATAGCTTATCCATTAATTAAGTCTCAATTCTGAAGGCTGCTCCTGAATTTGTGTCCAGTGATCGTAATGCTCCACACACACAAAACACGTAATCAACTGATTTATTAACTACTATAAATACACACACCTATGCCTACCGCTATATAAAAATAGGCCTATGAATGAATGTAATGGAAGCAAGACTGATAGCTTTGTAGTCACAAAGGAGACAACCAAAAGGAGATGAAATTTTGGCATTCACACATTAAACAAATGAATGCACTTCAGCTGCTGCGAGATTATTGGGAGGTAAAAGATTACTGATCTCCTGATCTAACATCCCCTAATCACTCCTGAGCAAGAGCATCAACCCTGATCACAGAAAAAGTAAAGATTCACCTACTCGTGTGGATGGTCAGAGTGTAAACTGCGCTGTATGGGAGAGGCAGGCGGATGTTGGGGCATAAGCCCTTGCATGGATTAGTTTAGGAAGTCTCTGATTTCCTCGGCTTCAATTCGGTTTGGATTCAATTTGACTCGGTTGCGATTAATTCAATATAGCGCCGCTGCCATCTTTTAATCAAAATCTTCAGGTTCACAACCAAGTTGTGACTGTAAAGGTGATGGCAGTTGTCTGTTGTTTCTTCTGTCTGACCTTTAGCAGTGTTGGCACACAGAAATAGAACAGACTGGAATAGCTTCAAGCTGGAAGCAGCCACTTAGGGTTCAGAGCTTAAGAGCTTTCTTTGGAGATCAGGGGATCCACCTGAGTACCGGGCACACAGGGCACTTTAGGCCAGCTTGGGGGGTTTCAGGAGAAGCAGGGAAAGTCTGAAAACAGGTTGACAGGACTGTCAGCCGTAGACATGAGCAGGATGAAGAAACGGAAAAGAAAAAGGGGGAGAGAGGATCCTGGCCTTTCTCTCTTAATAATAGCCTCAGTCAAGTGGGCATGTCAAATATCAAAATGGCGCTAAACTGACCCCTCCCAGCTATACATTCTCTCAGGGTGGATTATCTCCTGAATTACTCGTTTCTTTCTAAAAGTAATATTATTTGTTTTAACTGTGTAACTCTCCCATATGTGAAACAACGAGATTCCACTTGAATAAAACCTGATACATCATGACTAAGAGCAAACTAATCTACAACCATGACCATTTCAAAGTAAATTAACAACTTTTCTGTTATCAGAGGCGTCTTTCTCAAGGCATTAGTAGTTGTTTCTCCGAAGGTATGCGTACACATTTCCACTGTTCTGATATGAATACACTTGTGTATATATTTTACTGTATATAGAGATTTGTTCACATTTCTTGAGTGACATCCAAAATGTATAGAAATATGACTAAGGCAAGGTTTATTCAGATACCAAAATGGCACTAAACTGACCCCTCCCAGCTATATATTTTCTCACTGTGGATTATCTCCTGAATTACTGTTTTCTTTCTAAAAGTAATATTATTTGTTTTAACTCTCTAACTCTCCCATATTTGAAACGACATGATATTATTCCACATGAATAAAACCTAATACAGCATGACTTACAGCAAACTAATCTACAACCATGACCATTTCAAAGTAAATTAACAACTTTTCTATTATCATCTCTTTCGTTTTAACAGCACGACAACATATACCAGGTAAGACATAGATACATAGATACACATCTGCAGCATTCTGACATGACTATTTATGAATTACTCAAATAATGTATTTCATATAATGTATATAGCCCTACAGCATACATTTCTCATGTGTACTGTACACATTTGCATTCTTTGCAGTACAATGTGTTGTTTTCATTTTGTAAAAAAAGAACTGAGCAGAAAAACTGAGGGTGGAGGACGGTGCAAGCTAATTAAGAAATCATGACTATTTCAAAGTTATTTAACAACTGTATCACAATGTAATCTTTTTTCCTTTTAACAGCGAGGCGTCGTTCTCAAGGTGTTAGTACTGGTGGTCTCTCCGGAAGTATGGGTACACATGTCCACTGTTCTGATATCAATACACTCGTGTATATATTTTGCTCTATAGAGAGATTTGTTCACATTTCTTGAGTGACATGGAACAGTTTTAGAAATCTGACTAAGGTAAGGTTTATTCAGATACCAAAATGGCACTAAACTGACCCCTCCCAGCTATAAATTCTCTCAGGGTGGATTATCTCCTGAATCACTTGTTTATTTCTAAAAGTAATATTATTTGTTTTAACTGTCTAACTCTCCCATATGTGAAACAACGTGATTCCACATGTATAATAAAACCTGACACAGCATGACTTACAGCAAACTAATCTACAACCATGACCATTTCAAAGTAAATTAACAACTTTTCTGTTATCATCTCTTTCTTTTTAACAGGACTAAGGCCAAACATGCAAGGTAAGAAATAGATACATTATGTACACATCTGCAGTAATCTGACATGACAGATTCATGACTATTAATTAATTAATTACTCATATAATGTATATTTACTATATCACAATGTCATGTTATCATCTGTTTTCCTTTTAACAGCAAGTGATCATTCTATAGCTGTTGCAGGTATGGGTACACATGTGCACTGCTCTGATATCAATACACTTGTGTATATATTTTGCTCTATAGAGAGATTGGTTCACATTTCTTGAGTGACATGGAACAGTTTTAGAAATCTGACTAAGGTAAGGTTTATTCAGATACCAAAATGGCACTAAACTGACCCCTCCCAGCTATAAATTCTCTCAGGGTGGATTATCTCCTGAATCACTTGTTTATTTCTAAAAGTAATATTATTTGTTTTAACTGTCTAACTCTCCCATATGTGAAACAACGTGATTCCACATGTATAATAAAACCTGACACAGCATGACTTACAGCAAACTAATCTACAACCATGACCATTTCAAAGTAAATTAACAACTTTTCTGTTATCATCTCTTTCTTTTTAACAGGACTAAGGCCAAACATACAAGGTAAGAAATAGATACATTATGTACACATCTGCAGTAATCTGACATGACAGATTCATGACTATTAATTAATTAATTACTCATATAATGTATATTTACTATATCACAATGTCATGTTATCATCTGTTTTCCTTTTAACAGGAAGTGATCATTCTATAGCTGTTGCAGGTATGGGTACACATGTGCACTGCTCTGATATGACTACTCTCGTGTATATATTTTACTGTATATAGAGATTTGTTGACATGTCTTGAGTGACATCCAAAATTTGTTTAAATTTGACTAAGGCAAGGCTTATTCTACATCTGCATTCATGACAACAGTGTAACAGTGTAATGATCACCTCATGAGTAAATCTTTTGTTCTTCTTAGCTAAATGTATTTCACACTGCTTAGATCAGGGAAACTTTGGTTCCACCTGTGGTGTCAGCAGGTGAAGGCAAGGGGGCCATGGGAGTATTATATATATATATATATATATATATATATATATATATATAACTATTCTTTGAAATCTTGTGAGTCTGAGAACATAATGGTACCCATCTTTCATTCTTTATGTGCCACACAAGTACAGGTGTGCTTTTACCTTTTACTGTAAATGTAATTCTCAAATGATACATGTTTACTGATCACCACATGATAGCCAAGATTTTGGATAATCGTTATCAAACACTCTATAATTCATCTTAAAGGGGTGATAGAATGCAAACCCAAGTTTACCTTGTCATAGTTGAATAACGACAGGTCGGTGGGTAAAATGGCAATACAGAGAACCTCAAAGTCCCATTGACACCTCTTTCCAATCCAAATCTCACAATTCGAAACTGCCGCTGAAAACGGGCGAATCCCAACAAAGCTAATAGTTGACGTCAACTCAGTGGCTGTACCTTATTAGGCTCTGGTCTGCACCTTTGTCATGCCCCAAAATTTACATTAACACTAATTGTATCTGTGCGCTGCTCTTTGTACTTACACGGGAATTACAAAGAAGACAGTTTGGAAGTTTTTCAAGGATATTGAAAACAGACCACGGTCGTAAATGCAGTGTTCCAGACTGTACATGGAATGCTGACACTTTTCACATTTCATCGTGAGCTGCCGGTCGGGGTGCTCCAGGTAAGCAGTAGTTGGTGGTTTAGTTACCCCAGAAAAGGTGACTGTGCGCTGGGTACAGAGCAGCGCGAGCTGCCGGTCGTGGAGCTCCGTCATGTCAGCGGTAGTTGGTGGTCTAGTTATGGGGTAACTGCGAGTGTTGCAGGCATGTTCCCTGATATTATTAAATTCAGTATGTTGTCATTTATATTGCAATGTAAATAATACACTTAACACTTACAGTAGCTGCCATGGACTCGCACAAATCTCCTGGATTTTGATAATCAAATGTTGGCAGGTATGAGTTACCCCAGAAAAGGTGACGCCGGGTACAAGGCAACACGAGCTGCCGTGTCCCAGTGAGTGCTGTTGGCCATTGCGTATTTGCTCCTCAGCTTCGCTCGTTATAAACCAACCAATCAGTGCGCAGCTCATCTAAATATTCATGAGCATACCATAAAAGGGAGAAAACCTCTCGTTTCATTCTAGGGCTATTTCACAGGGTTGCATTAGGGCGCATAGAACAGCATCCGGGCTATTTTCAGCCCAACCAATGTTACGTACCCTATTCTGAGACCTTAAGGAACAGTGTGAAATACCTTATATAATCATTCTCTCACCCCTTTAAGTTAGTTAAATTGGTGTTGGAAGCAACAATCATTTTCAGTGTTTCCTTCTGCTGTGTGACTCTGTGTTCCTCTCTAGTTCCTCTTTCCCACAGGTTTCTGCTAAAAACTGAGAATCTGTCTCTTCCACTCTGCTTTGATGTCACTGGAGATGTTCGCCTTAAACTACTTCACCATCCCAACAGGGGTCAGTAATGTTACTTTTTGTGCCATCACAGTTTTTCTTAAATTCCTTTAACAGCCCAGTCAATAGTTGGTTATATAATGTGTATCAACCCATAATTATCCCCTAGTTTGCAGGGGTGGAAAGTAACTAAGTACATTTAATTAAGTACTATACTTCAGTACAATTTTGAAGTAATTTGATGAGTATGTGTATGTGTACCACCAAATAGATTTTTCCCCTCTTAACTTTATCAGATGATTTCATTGAAATAACTGTTTTTTTTGGTCTAAAGAGGTAAAATTATCTAATATTTGACAAAAAAGAAAAGATTACAGAAAAGACCAAAAGATTAATTCAAATTTATGTTTACAAAATTAATAATTTCTTAACATCTTGTGGACCTGACCCCTAGATTGAGTACCACTACTACACTGCTACAGTGCAGTACTTTTACTTTTGATACTTCAAGTACAATTTGCTGATAATACTTCTGTACTTTTACTTAAGTGGGATTTTGAGTGGAGTATTTTATATGTTGTTGTACTGGTAATTCCAATTCAGTGAATGATCTGTATACTGTATAAGTGTGGTGTTGAGTTGCATTTGTTCTCTTTTGTATTAGAGCTGTCTGTGAATGGTGAGCTTGATACAGTAACGAATGGAGGCTTCAGAAGGATTGTCATCCACTTCAAGACTGACCTTTATGTTGAGGTTGACACCAATGTCATCACTGTACGAGAGGGACAGACACTGACACGCCACACTGGACAGGCTCTCATCACAGCTGGAAGGTGATTTTGCATTGTAATGGTCCTGACCAAGAAATAGTCAGGCACATCACCTCCCTTAAAACAGAGATTTGTTGTTTTTACTACACCTTTTTGTACGGATAAAACAAACGAGATACATCATGTTAATTAGTGAGCTTTAGAGGTGCTGGTGCAGATTGTGTTACCCTTGGACAGAGCCTGGCTAGCTGTTTCCTCTGTTTCCAGTCTTTATGCTAAGCTAAGGTAACTGGCTGCTGACTGTAGCTTCATATTTCCTGTACAAGCATGAGAGTGGTATCAAACTTATCATCTTACTCTCTACAAGAAAGCCAATCAGCATATTTCCTACAATGTCAAACTTGTGCAAACAAGTCCAAAATTAAGACAATGTGCATATTTTTCTAGTTTGATAGTGATTAGGCGGAACAAGGAAATAGATGTTGCAGCTGGAGACACACGCATGGTCATCTATATTCATGAGAAGGATGGCGTGGAATTCCTCTGGCCAGTTTTGAGACAGCAGCCACTGGACAACAACGTTACAGGAATTATAAGTGGGTGAAAATGTTTATTTGATTTGATATCGGGTCAAAAATAATATGTGTCAGAAGACAAATATTCTGTCTCTTGTAGTGTCAGCGTTTCATTGTCATTGCTTTATTGTTTGTCCTCTTTGTGTCCAGCTCTAAAGCCAGCAGTTTATGAGGAGGTGCAACAAACTCCCTCAACTAAACTTAAGATCAAAGACCAGGAGATTGACGTTACCAGGTATATATGTTTGTATGAAAAATAAAGCTGTTAGAGAGTGCTTTAATTATTATTACTCATATTATACACAGAGATATATAACTATTTATGTCTCTCTTTTGTAGGGTCAATGCTGTTGACTACAGTATAGTCTCTCCACCGACACTGGACTGCTGGCTTACGTCTGCGGAGTCTGTCCTGCAGAGACGCCTGGATGATTTCATCGTTACTCAACTTTAACTGGGAATTATGTTGAATCACTTGCAAAGATTTCATTTTAAAGAAAAAAATGCAAACACTGATTCATCTTGGAACAAACTTTCCACCTGTTACAAATAAATAGTATTCCCGATCTTTCGTTGACTTGTATGAAGTTAAGTAGATCTTAATGGATTTTTCAGATGGCATCACTGTTTTATTTGTTTGGAATAATTCTTTAATTTTAAAACTTTATTCTTAATGTGCTCATATTATGCTTTTTGGCTTTTCCCCTTTCCTTTATTGTGTTATATATCTTTTTATGCACGTTATAGGTTTACAAAGTGAAAAAGCCCAAAGTCCACCCCAAAGGGACTTACCATCTCCAACAGAAAACACTGTTCACAAGCTGCTCCAAACAGCTCTATTGTAGTCCAGCCTTTACTTCCGTGACAAACGTGCGTCACTTTGTAACACACGTTATAATGCTCGCCTAGCTGCTAGCATGGCACTCCTCATGCTCTGCAACTGACAAGCTAGCTGTACTTAGTGTGCATATGCGACTCCCAACAAAGATGGAACAGAAGTGTGATGCCTCACTCTGTAGCTAAAACAGAGAATTCAACACACAGGGTGAAAAGAGGAGCTGCAGCAATGTGCAGTACAATAAATATATGGTGTTTTCTGAAAATTAAACCACATAAACCTATTCTGGTACAACCTCTAAATACAATCATACATCTCAAAATTAGCATAATATGAGCAGTTTAAAAGATCAGAAGAGAAAATAGTAAATCAAAAATTTAAACACCTCCATGGTCTGCAACACCACGTTAAAGTGCTGATTCTATATGTAACAAAACATATAAAGCCAAATTGTCTCTTTTCAAACCATTGTTGTCTGTGTTTGCATGACAATTCCTGGCAAAGTTGGCAGGCTGGACCCAATATCAACAGTTAAGGTCACATAAGCCGTTCAATCAGGAGAAACCTCATGTTGAATGAACAATATTTACATATTTATTGATGTGTGCACAATAAAATCAATGGGAAAAGTCTTTTTGCAATTAGACCCCATTGTGACCTCATCGAATTCCCATCGTGACATCATCATATTTTAAAGTCGAGAAGCAGGTATGAGTATTATAGGCCTCCCCCGATGGAGTGTAGACACCGGTGGTGATGTGATGAATGAAGAGGATGCTGAGCTCTGAAAGAGAAGAGGAGTGAGCTCTGCTGAGCTCAGACCTGGGAGCTGGAAATGATGAACTGGAGGTGAAGGGGGAGGAGAAGGGGCACGACGATTCACACTTAAATGTGAGCTGACAGCATAGAGAGGAAAACATTTAACCCCCCATTTGTCCTCGGGACAAATTTGACCCATTTGCAAATGTTCAATTTTCGACATTTGGGTTTCTTTCAACCAAACTTCCCAAAATAACAGGCATGGTTCCATATGCTATTCACAAGTAAAATTAAGGATCAGATCTCTACTTTCATAGAATTATGGGTGTTTTATTTAAATTAATAACATTATCCTGACTAAACGTTGACATATCTGTGATTAACCATTAACTTCATTCATCTGATCTTAACTATTAGTCAACATCATTTAGAATTTCTGCTTTTTTCTAACACAAAAATTATAGATAATTTCATATAATGAGGTTTATTGACCAAGAATTTCAAAAATCAGTGTTAAACTATTGGTAATAAGTTTGTGTAAGTGGTGAAAATACTGGTGGTAATGGAAAAAAAGTGCCAAAAACGTTGAAATAAGCGACAAAATATTGAGAGCAAGAATTGGTTTAACTAAAAGTGTAAATGCCCCTAAGCAGCTGATGTGAAGCAGGAGGAGAGGGAGAGTGAGCTGAATGAGAATGAGTGAGTAGGCTAACATAATGAATGTCTTCCTTGCTGAACTTACACTACATTACACTTACACTTGGATCTACTCCAAAAGCGTGGCAAAGACGGCCCAATCCATTGCAGCAGACCCTAGCCACCCCTTGTCCTGTCAGTTTAAGCTACTTCCCTCAGGCCGTAGGTACTCAATGCCCAGATGCAGGTCCAATAGACTCAGAAACTCTTCTCTTCTATTTCCATTTTAAACAATTTGCTAGAACTGTTTTAAATGTATGTATTTCATTTACTGTTGTGTTTTAGATACTGTGGGTATTTCATGTTTTGCTGTATTGTTGTGTGTCTTGTCCTTATGTCTGTCTGCTGGCTGTACAAACAATTGCCCCTCAAGGACAATAAAGTTACCTTACCTTAGCCCCCACCCACAACCTCATTTTCTATCCTCTTACTCTATTGTGTTGTCTATTATTATTTTTTATGGATTTTATTGTTATTGTTTTTATTGAGCCGGAACAGGTACACAAAGAAGCACATTGTACTGTGTATGAGTGTGTATGTGACAAATAAATTAGAATTTCTTTTTATCATCCTGTCCTGTTTTTTTTTTTTTTTTTTTTATCTGTGTGAAGAGGTAAGTGGGCGGGAATGTGTTTTTGTGTGTGGGTGTGCAAGTAAGGGATTGTGAAAGTGGAGTTTGCCCTTTTAAAAAACAATGTATGTACACATTCATGTTGTCCTTGTCTGTTTAAGTTTAAAAGACAGTTTGAGCTGCCTGGAGAGATCATGGAGAGCGCTGTGGTGCAAGTCACCCTCTTTGGGCTGCTGCTGGTTTTGGCTAGCACACTACCAAACAAGGTAAGGTCACAAAACTTAATGGACACACTACCACACTGCAAGGAAACTGAAACTATTGAAAATGTTGTTGCTGTCGGGCAGAAAACTTGTATCTCAAAATGCCATCATCACCCTCTGTCTGTGGGTTTTACAAATATTTAAACTACGATTCTGTCTGACTTCTTCTGAAGTAAATAGATCAACAATATGTTTTCATTTTCTTAAAGGAAAAAAAGTTTGGACATACAACCACAACACAGCAACAACATTTAGTGTATCACTGCTGATTTATTACTTCTTTTCTGATGTTTGTTTAATTATTTTTGTATGTCAGCGTCTTTTGGTCAGGTTGAAGGACATGCGGGCTCTCTCACCCTCAGTGTTGTATCTATGTGTGTGTGTGTGTGTGTGTGTGTGTGTGTGTGTGTGTGTGTGTGTGTGTGTGTGTGTGTGTGGGTGTGTTTGTTACTCATGTTGTTGGGCTGTAAATCTGTTTACAAAGTGAAAATGGGGGGGCCACAATCAAGTTAATCATTACATTTCAGGGTTAAGACTTGGTTAAGGTTCAGTAGTATTGGGACACATTGCCATGAAAACATGGTTAAAACAATAAGAATGGGGTGTTTCTGCAGTTAGACCAACAAGATTTCACCGATGCCACCCACACTTGTTTGTTTTCAACCATCATCTGATCTTTGGTCAGCTGGTCGTCAGCCAGCGACATTAACCAAGCCATTTATTTTATTGTGAAATGTGCATCCTCCTGTATTTGCTCAGGACGACTGGAACATCTACAGCTTTCACATCAACTCCACAGTGACCAGTCGTTATGCAACCACGGTCATCACAAGCCGCGTGGCCAATCGCATGGACGACTCAAAGGAAATAGAGTTCCAGGTCCGGATTCCCAAGAACGCCTTCATCAGTAAATTCAGAATGTATGTGAAGCAAAAATACTTTTTACAGGATTTTGCAAATAAAGATTTCTACAATAAAGCATCATGAAATTAAATCATGGGCTACTCAGGAGTATGCATATAAACAAAGACTTTTGCTTGTTCTTCTTCAGGTTTATAGATGGCCAAGTGTACGATGGTGTTGTGAAAGGTAAAGAGAAAGCTCAGCAGCAGTACACTGAGGCTGTGTCCCGTGGCCAAAGCGCTGGGCTTGTCAGGTACATAGATCAATGGATCAGTTTATTGCCAGGTCTAATAAAGCTTGTTTTTATTTCGTATTTTTTAGAAGAGCCTTGTGTGTGCTTCAGGATAAAGGAGGAGAAAAAAAATACAATCTTTATTTTGTCTGACTTTTCTCAAATATTTGCCTTTTTCTTTTTAAATACGGCTACTTTAATGTCTTCAGGTCTTTGAAATTCTTCAAATGAAATAATCTGAGAAGGAAATGTCGCTCTTTAGTTGAATTACTCACATCTCACATCCACACCATAACCTGTGATGAGAGGTCATAAGTGTCATTGTTCTATTGTAAAGGGGTCAGAAGGAGGACCACTGCTTTAATGTATCGTCTCTGTTGCAGTTCTGTAGGGAGGACCCTTGAGGAATTTAAGACCTCTGTGACTGTGGCTGCCCACAAAAAGGTCACCTTTGAACTCACATATGAGGAGCTGCTGAAACGCAAGCTTGGCAAGTACGAGCTGCAAATCCACGCTCGACCCATGCAGCCTGTCAAAGACTTCAAGGTGTGTCTTTCCTGTTGGTTTCTATCCATGTTAAAAAACATTTTACATAATCAGAGCTTCAAAGTGTTTTATTCTTTTTTAATTTATTCTCAATGCCAGGTCGATGTGTACATTAATGAGAAAGCTGGTATCAATTTCATCGAGGTTAAAGGAGGACTAAGCACCAAAGCCCTGGCTAATGCCATCACCAGAACACATGCAGACAAACAGGTACATGCAGTGAAGCATTGCTATCTTTGTCCTGAACAATATTTTACTAATATTGGTAATAAAAGAATATCTGTTTGACCACAGTATACATAATGGCCCTGGACATTCTGTCTTATTTCTCATCCTTGTGCACGTCTTAGCATCATTTATTCATTTTTAAATACTGTATATATTTATGTACTTTTGCAACAGTTTTCACTTTGTTTTCACAGTTTTCACACAGTCGAATCTAATCAAATTAAACAAAATGCAGAGAACTCATATTTTTGGCCGATGAACCCAGTACATCAATTTCCATATCAAGAGTCTCTAAAACCTGTTTCATCCTGTTTCCAGGCGTGGGTGTATTTCTACCCAACAGAGGACCAACAGAAAACATGTGATGGCTGTGGAGAGCAGGGTATGAATGGAGATCTGGTTATTGTTTATGATGTCAACAGGGACACCTCACTTGGAGACATCAAGGTAAAGCTAGAGTCCATTTCCTGGTTGACTCCAGTGGTCTATTTGCATTGTTAAAAATACTGTACTTATTTAAATGGCTATCTTCCCTTGTTATCTTAACTTTCTTCTTCCTCTCTCTAAGACATCAACTGGATACTTTGTTCATCACTTTGCTCCATCTAGTCTTTCCCGCATACCA
This sequence comes from Perca flavescens, assembly GCF_004354835.1. Classification (NCBI taxonomy): domain Eukaryota; kingdom Metazoa; phylum Chordata; class Actinopteri; order Perciformes; family Percidae; genus Perca; species Perca flavescens. The sequence continues at coordinate 24,244,477 of NC_041334.1, read as the reverse complement.
AAAAATGTTGTCTTCGTTATTGATCAAAGTGGCTCAATGAGTGGCAGAAAAATGCAACAGGTACAGCATTTGAAGAGTTAAGTTTGTGACGGATTGTGACTGTAGCACTGAATGTTTTAATGTCAGTTAATTATGTCTGTGATTCACTTCACAGAAAGCTTTATTAAATACACAATTTAAGAACACGTGAAACAAATAATATTACATGGTTTCTTACTTAAATAAAAGTTCTAATGTGTGAATGATTTTTTTGCCCAGACCCGAATAGCATTAATCCACATCTTGAACGACCTGGCAGAGGATGACCACTTTGGTCTTATCACTTTTGATAGCAGCATTTTTCACTGGAAAAGAGAACTTGTTCAGGCCAACAAGAAAAACCTGGAGAGTGCTAAGACATTTGCACGGAATATTCAAGATAGAGGAGGTAAGGTTTTTAATAAATATTTTATGAAGGTATGTGACTATTTTAGTAATGGCAGTAATGAAACATAGTTTCATTCCATTTCAGCCACAGATATTAACGCAGCAGTGTTGGAAGGAGCGCGTATGCTGAATGCACATCCCAGAGAAGGTTCAGCGTCTATCATCATACTTCTCACCGATGGAGATCCAACCACAGGTTACAATAAAACACACATACACACAAACGTGAGAACATACTTCAAGAGAGTAATGTAAGACCACTACCGCGACACAGTCCATGTATCACTGTGTGAGCTCAGCTTCCCCTTTTAAATCCCATGCTTTGGTTCTTTGCAGGGGAGACAAATCTTGAACGAATACAATCAAATGTCAGAAGGGATATTGCAGACAAGTTCCCACTCTACTGTCTTGGTTTTGGTCATGATGTCAATTTTGAGTTCCTTGAGAAGATGTCACTGCAGAACAATGGTGTGGCACGACGGATTTATGAAGACTCTGACGCTAATTTACAGCTCAAGGTATTTTAATTCACTTGCTCACATTATAAATACTCTGTTCACCATGTGATTTGCTACATTTCCATAGATAAAATTGATCCTGATTGGCTGTGGAGAGATAAACATTCATACAGCATCCATACTGTACCGTATGTCAACAGGGTTTCTATGACGAGGTGGCCACTCCTCTGTTGACAGATGTGACAATGATCTATAACGGAGGGACCAATCTAACCCAGACTAACTTCAGCCAGTATTATAATGGCTCTGAGATTGTGGTGGCCGGTCAGATCACTGACAACGACATTGAAACCTTCACTCCACAAGTTGTAGCCATTTCGGTAAGGATCGCTCCACCCAGCACATCAACTGTAATCTTCTGAAAGGTTGGTGAAAGCCTTTGTATATACTGACATAATAATTAATCTGGACTATGACAGAGGGATAGAAGAGTGACATTTTCTAACACAAACGCCACCGTGGAGTACACTGGGACAGATTTTGACAGCCACATCCAGAGGGTTTGGGCCTACCTCACAGTCAAACAGCTTCTGGAGAAAGAGTGAGTGTGATGTTGACAGCTGTGGCTCAGGTGGTAGAGCGATCGTCTACTAATCGGAAGGTCGGTGATTCAATCCCTGGCCCTATAGTCCCATGTCGAAGTGTCCTTGGGCAAGACACTTAACCCCAAATTTCTCCTGATGCTGTGCCCTCGGTGTGTGGTTTTGTTATCTAATGAGCAGATGGCAGCCTCAGCCACCAGTGCATGAATGTGTGTGAATGGTTCCTGTACTATGTAAAAGTGCTTTGAGTAGTCGTTAAGACTAGAAAAGCACTATAAAAATACAGTCCATACAGTCCATTTACCTGTTTAGCAGAATATAATTTTAGGTAAGGCACATAGTGAAAAGACTGCAAACTGCATGACGCCAGATGTGTCTGGATATGGCCAATAAACGCGACTGGATGTCTGATCAATGGACACAGCTATGTTAACAATCATTTCAGCAATAACACAACAAACACAACAAAATGTTATCAAAAATAGTGTTAGCTGTTAAATAACTTTATCATACTTTACTGTCATGTCAAATGTTTGAATTTGTGACACAATTTGTGACACAGGCTGCTGTTTTCTGGACCTGAGAAGGAGAATGTGAAGAAAGAGGCCTTGGAGCTGTCGCTGAAGTACAGCTTTGTAACCCCACTTACATCCATGGTGGTCACCAAGCCTCTGGGGGAGAACACAGATGTGCTCCATAAACCTAAGGAAGGTGGAACAACACAGGCATGGCCATCTCCTGTAGGGCGTAGACCCTCGGGAAGAAAAGCTCAGAGGAAACGTCTTCAGGCACGCCCTGGTTCCTTTAGTCGTAAGCAACACAAACGTTACCAAAACAAATTCATTATTTACTAATATAATGTATTTCATATAATGTATATAGCCCTACATTGGATTGGATTATCTCCTGAATTACTTGTTTCTTTCTAAAAGTAACATTATTTGTTTTAACTGTCTAACTTTCCCATATGTGAAACGTGATTCCACTTGAATAAAACCTGATATAGCATGACTTACAGCAAACTAACCATGACCATTTCAAAGTAAATTAACAACTTTTCTGTTATCATCTCTTTCTTTTTAACAGCACAACTTATGCCGGGTAAGACATAGATGCATATCATCTTTTTTCCTTTTAACAGCAAGGCGTCTTTCTTAAGGCATTAGTAGTGGTTTCTCCGGAGGTATGGGTACACATTTCCACTGTTCTGATATGAATACACTCGTGTATATATTTTGCTCTATATAGAGATTTGTTCAATTTCGTATAGGCTTTGCCTTCTAAGCCACGCTATGGGTTTATCCCTTCGCGCATGCGCAGTCGTGAAGATTTTCTTTCCCGCCCTTGCGTGCCGCACGGGCTCCAACTACGTCCGCAATTACTGTATAAAAACAGGGCGGACCCGTTGCTCTGCTCCCAACATCAGCTTTTTCTTCCGCTAATGCAATAGGAGCAGGTGGCCCGAATCTTAGAGGGCTACGCCTATACTCATAGAATCTGGAGTTACAATAACGTAACTATCCTGCCCGTTCTGCGCCTGCCTGCCTTCTAAAGAGCTTCAACGGCGTGCGGACACTTTTCTGGCCTTTGAGGTCGACGGAGAGGGGGACGGCAGCTGGGCGGACCGACGCGACACCGTCGACGCCCTGGAGCCGCTGGAAGAGGGCGTCTTCGACGGGCACGAGTCCGATGACTCGTCTCCCCCGAACGACGACTCTCTCACCGGGTTTCCTTCCTCCCCACTGGGAGGACTGGATCTGGAGACAGGGATCGATGCTTTTCCGCTACGGCTCTCCCCGTCTCCAGAACGACCAGAGGCACCGCCTCAGCGGTCTTCCCCTCTGCCGCAGGTGGCTCCACCCTCCACCACCAAGGTTCTTTTTATGGACCTGCCGGAGATCATAAAAAGGGCGGCGGACCAGAGGGGCATAGCGCTTCCAGCGGAGCCTCCAGCCCCCTCTCGCGGCCTCCTGAGCGGTGACATCTACTCTCAGGAGCCGCCGTCCAAACGGGCCCCACTCTGGCCGCGCTTCACGGAGCTTCGGCCGTTCGTGGAGGAGGCTCTCTCTCAGCCAGGGAAACTGAGGGCGCCAGTCTCGCGCTATGCCCCGTTCACACGGGTTCATGGCGACACAGAGGCAGGCTTTCCTTCGGTCCCCCCTCTGGAGCAGAGCCTGGCGTCGATCCTGCTTCCGAAGGCTACCTTCTTCGGCCACCGGAAGCCGACCCCCCCGTCCCCGCAGGACCAGGTTTGCGTCCAAGTCACTGACCGGTCTCACCAGTGTGCGGCCCAGGGCTTAGCGGCGCAAAACAACATAGCCTTGCTAGCCTCCGCCGTCTCCGCCATGGCCACCAACCCGGAGGCCCTTCCTCCGGAGCTAGCTACGGAGATCGGCAAGGCTATGACCGCCATCCTCACCCTCAGCACGGCGACTACGGTGGTGTTGTCGAGGATCCAGGCTTGGCAGACTGTGGCCCAGCGAAATATCTGGCTCCACATGTCACAGCTACCCACGGAGGTCAGGCGCGAGCTTCTGTACGGTCCCATAGCTCCCGATGGACTAATTGGACCTCATCTACAGACAGCCACATCCCACCTCCACCAGGCAGCCGAAGAGGCAGAGCGGCTACGGCGGCTTGGCTCCTGGAAGGCGGCACCTCAACAACAGCGCCACCGCTCCACCAGCCGCCACAAGAGGAAACGCCCCACAGCCTCTGCTGCGGCTGCGCCCTCCCAGGCTTCGATCTCCGCCCCTCCGCCTGCCCCACCGCAGCGACAGCCGGCCCCCGGCCCCCGACCGGCAGGCTTCACGGGGTCGAAGGATCATGAAGGCGGCCCCCACCTGGTCTAACCCGCCCCCGGAGCCACCCACCAAGCAGCGGCGACGGTGGCAATGACGGGGCGCGGGGAACGTCTGTCCCTCCACGGTTGAGAATCGGAAACACAACGGCCCTTTTAAGGGCCACTCAAGTCTTTCTAAAGAGCAGTTTCCCCTCAACCTAGCCCTGGCTATGCCAGCGGGATGAGGACAACGATGTCCCGCCACCCTTTCTACAGGGCCCTACCATGGGCTGGGCGACACGTTCTACCCACGTCTCGCCCAGCGGCGGGACGGGCTCTGCGCTTCCTGCTAGCTATGTCTGTGAACAACACACAGACATGCGCGCGCCCGCTCTCAGAGCACAGCGCAGCATGGATCAGACTGACACACATGGACTTGTGGATGTCAAAACTGATATCACGGGGCTACACACTCCAGTTCGCCTCCCCCCCGCCTCGCTTTGCGGGCGTGTTGGAGACAACTGTGTCGTCCCAGGCGGAATCAGACGCCATGATGTCAGAATTACGGGAACTGCTGTCAAAGGGAGCAATTTCCCGAGTTCCTCCGGGGGAGGAGAACGAGGGTTTTTACTCCCGATACTTTCTCACGCCAAAAAAGTCAGGCGGGTTTCGTCCCATCCTCGACCTGTCCCAGTTCAACCGGTGCGTCATGGTACGTCCATTCCACATGTTGACTATCAAACATGTGTTGGAATGCGTGCGCCACAACCGACTGCCATTCGGTTACTCACTGGCCCCTCGCACTTTTTCCAAGTGCATGGAGACGGCACTTCAGCCGTTGCGGAAAAAAGGCGTCAGAGTCCTGTTTTATCTGGACGATTTGCTCATCCTGGCTCCCTCTCGGGAAACGGCGGCGCTACACACCGTGTCAGTCCTGCAGCACCTGCAGACACTCGGTTTTGCCATAAACTGGCAGAAAAGCGCATTGGTTCCCTCACAATCGATAGTTTATCTGGGCGTAGTGCTAAACTCGATTGTTATGAGGGCCAGGCTGTCAACGCCGAGGCAAGATGCGCTGCTTTCTCTCCTGTCGCGCACCACGCCCTGCGCAAAGGTGTCAGCGCTTTCTATCATGCGCCTTCTGGGCATGATGTCCGCGGGCTACATGGTAGTACCTCTGGGGCACATCGACCCCATACGCCACAAGTGGCGAATGCTGACTATCCCTCCCTCTCTGCAGTCAGACCTGTCAGCTGGGGTTCCCCTGGGCAGAGTGACGTCATACGTGACAGTGTACACGGATGCGTCCCTCACTGGCTGGGGAGGAATGTGCGAATCACAGGTGGTGGGAGGGGAATGGCCTCCTCCTCCCCTCCCACACATAAACTGCCTGGAGCTGTCCACGGTGCTGAAGGTCTTGAAGCACTTCCCCCCGAAGGTAGCAGGGAGACATGTTGTGGTGCAGACAGACAATGTCACAGCAGCGGCGTTCATAAATCGCCAGGGCGGCGTACGCTCGGCCCGGCTATTGGAAATAGCCAGGAGCCTCCTGCTGTGGTCTCACAGCCATCTGCTGTCCCTCAGGGCCGTCCACATCCCCGGGATACTAAACCGGGCGGCAGACCTAATGTTGAGGGGGGGACCCTCTCACAACGAGTGGAAATTGAATCCCACTATCGTTTGGAAGCTGTGGAGCAGGTTCGGGGAAGCGGAGGTGGACCTGTTCGCCTCACGAGAAAACACACAGTGCGCTCTGTGGTTTTCCTTGAGCTCACGGGACAACCCACCCCTGGGCGCGGACGCTTTCTCCCACCATCCCTGGCCCAAAACCCTCCTATACGCTTTCCCCCCGGTCCCTCTGATCCCTCGCCTCCTGGAACGCATCCAGGAGGAAGGCCTGTCGGTCATCCTGGTGGCACCGGAGCGCACAAACGCATCCTGGTTCCCGACGCTGGTCCAGCTGCTGGCGGTTCCCCCCTGGCAATTGCCGTGGCACGAGGACGCCCTGTCACAGCTGGACGGCGCGATAGCCCACCCCCCGGTGATAACCCAGCGACTGTGGGGCTGGCTGCTGAGCGGGAACGCTTTCAGAGGTTAGGCTTGCCACCTGCCGTGGTGCGCACCATTCAGAGCGCGAGAGCTCCCTCTACAACAGCGTGTTACGCGGCGCGTTGATCCGCTTTCCAGCGCTGGTGCACGGAGAGGGAGTCAGACCCCATATCGTGCCCCCTGCCCGTCGTACTGACTTATCTCCAAACGCTGGTAGATAACGACTTGGCCCCATCCACGGTCAAAGCCTACGCGGCGGCCATTTCATCTTGCCACGAAGGCTATGGAGAGAGAACGGTTTTTGCGCACCCCCTAGTTAAACGTTTTTTGAAAGGGGTCCGACGGCAGAAACCTGCCGTGCGTTCTCTCACGCCCCAATGGGATCTGACCCTGGTACTCCGAGCTCTGGGGAAGCCCCCTTTCGAGCCCCTGGCACAAGCCCCTCTCAGGTTGCTGTCTCTAAAAACGGCGCTCCTCCTTGCATTGACATCAGCCAAGCGAGTGAGCGACTTATGTGCGCTGTCAGTCTCGCCGTCCTGTCTCTCAATCAGAGGGGACGGGAGCGCAGCCACCCTACAGCCCAACCCTTCCTTCACACCAAAAAGTTTAACAAATTCCTTTTGGTCGAGGGTTTTTTCCCTCCAGGGTTTTTTCCCCCCGCCTCATAACAACGACGCGGAGGAGGCCTCTCACAGATTGTGCCCGGTGCGTGCGTTATCACAGTATGTTTTACGCACGGCAGACATAAGGCGGACACAGCAGCTGTTTGTTCACTACAGGGAACACTCCCAAGGGGCGGCCCTGTCGAAACAACGCCTGTCCCACTGACTGTGCGAGGCTATCACCCAGGCCTATAACGCAGAGGGGGCGGTGCCCCCCCAGGGCATTCGGGCACATTCTACACGGGCTCTGTCTACATCGACAGCCCTGTTCAGAGGCATGTCAGTGGCCGAAATCTGTGCTGCGGCCTCTTGGGCATCTCCATGCCCTTTCATCCGCTTCTATTTGCAGGATGTGTCTGAGCCCTCCCTGACTCACTCGGTCCTCTCTTCTCACAACGACGAATGAGGCCCCGTCGTATGTATAATTGTATATATTATGTACATATGTATATGTTTTTGTCACTATTATACAATCACGACATGTGCCGCCTTATGTTTTCTTCTGCCCCCTCCCCTCCCCCCTACTCTGGGTGTCTGGGAGGAACTCGGGCATCCCATAATTATCAATCATGTATTCCCCTCATCAATCATGCACGCCTGCATTCTCGGCTTGGGCTTTCAGCCGGCTAACAGGTCGTTGCCATGGCGGCACATGAGAGATAAAGTGACAGTAAGGGAAAACAGTTAGTCTATGTTCCACTTGTGGGATCTGTCGCAGGTGGCATTGACTACATCAGCTTCGCCCTAACCCATAGCGTGGCTTAGAGGGCGAAGCCTATACAAAATAGAACGATAGTTACGTTATTGTAACTCCAGATTCTATGAGTATAGGCGTAGCCCTCTAAGATTCGGGCCACCTGCTCCTATTGCATTAGCGGAAGAAAAAGCTGATGTTGGGAGCAGAGCAACGGGTCCGCCCTGTTTTTATACAGTAATTGCGGACGTAGTTGGAGCCCGTGCGGCACGCAAGGGCGGGAAAGAAAATCTTCACGACTGCGCATGCGCGAAGGGATAAACCCATAGCGTGGCTTAGAGGGCTACGCCTATACTCATAGAATCTGGAGTTACAATAACGTAACTATCGTTCACATTTCTTGAGTGACATGCAACATTTGTTTAAATTTGACTAAGGCAAGGTTTATTCCACATCTGCATTCATGAAAAAGGTGTAACAGTGTAATGATCACCTCATGAGTAAATCTTTTGTTCTTCTTAGCTAAATGTATTTCACAAGACACTGCTTAGATCAGGGAAACTTTGGTCCCCTCCTGCAGACTCACCTGGAGGGGACATTGCAGCCGACCTGTGGTGTCACAAATTCTAGTAGTTTGCCAGCAGGTGAAGGCAAGGGGCCATGGCAGTCGCTCTGAGCTGTGAAATCTTTTGCAAGGATATTGAAGAGCTCATGCAAGTTGTATGACAGTAATGTGTTGCTCAGCATGTCTTGTGAAGGGTATTGCTCGAATAAGGGGTGCTCTGGCCATTTCCATAGGCCATTCAGTCCTTGTACAACAGTGCAAGTTTATCAGTACTAGTTTATCAGCATTAACCTTACTGTAATGAACTGTGACACTTCAAAGACATATTCCTTCACAATCCTTCATTCTACCCATTATTCTTTAGTTGAAGAATTCCTTATAAAGTCACGACCAACAGTGATCAAGTTGTTTCCATGGCAACTTCATCAGGTAAACTTAATTTTGGGATGCTCGGGAAGTCTCTGATTTCCTCTGCTTCGATTCGGTTTTGATTCAATTAGACTCGGTTGCGATTAATTCAATATAGCAGCGCTGCCATCTTTTAATGAACTGTGAGGAAATCTTCAGGTTCACAACCAAGTTGTGACTGTAAAGGTGATGGCAGTTGTCTGTTGTTTCTTCTGTCTGACCTTTAGCAGTGTCGGCACACAGAAATAGAACAGACTGGAATAGCTTCAAGCTGGAAGCAGCCACTTAGGGTTCAGAGCTTAAGAGCTTTCTTTGGAGATCAGGGGATCCACCTGAGTACCGGGCACACAGGGCACTTTAGGCCAGCTTGGGGGGTTTTAGGAGAAGCAGGGGAAGTCTGAAAACAGGTTGACAGGACTGAAGAAACGGAAAAGAAAAAGGGGGAGAGAGGAGCCTGGCTTTTCTCTCTTAATAATAGCCTCAGTCAAGTGGGCATGTCAAATATCAAAATGGTGCTAAACTGACCCCTCCCAGCTTAACAAACAACATGATTCCACTTGAATAAAACCTGATACATCATGACTTATAGCAAACTAATCTACAACCATGACCATTTCAAAGTAAATTAACAACTTTTCTGTTATCATCTCTTTTTTTTTTAACAGTACTGTTACATAAACAAGGTAAGACATAGATACATAGATACACATCTGCAGCATTCTGACATGGTTATTTATTAATTACTCATATAATGTATTTCATATAATGTATATAGCCCTACAGCATACATTTCTCATGTGTACTGTACACATTTGCATTCTTTGCAGTACAATGCATCGTTTTCATTTTGTAAAAAAAGAACTGAGCAGAAAAAAAGAGGGTGGAGGACGGTGCAAGCTAATTAAGAAATCATGACTATTTCAAAGTTATTTAACAACTGTATCACAATGTCATGTTATCATCTTTTTTCCTTTTAACAGCGAGGCTTCGTTCTCAAGGTGTTAGTAGTGGTGGTCTCTCCGGAGGTATGGGTACACAAGTCCACTGTTCTGATACGAATACACTTGTGTATATATTTTACTCTATATAGAGATTAAAAAACACATAGCATGTTTCATGGTATAGTTTCCATAAAATGTATCTATTTCTGTTCAAAATCATACAAAAAGTTTAGTAATTTATTATGAGGTAAAAATATTAGTTGCCCTCATGTCATTAGGTTGCAGAATTCTCGAAACAAAGACTGACAACAAAGGCCTAACATGTGTATACTGTAACACACATACATGTGTATATAATAAGCCTAAAGTAATTTTTTTGTGGTGTTAAAGAAGGGTGAATACTTTTACTAAGAGATTTGTGTCTTGTCCACACAAGTACAAGTGTGCTTTTACCTTTTACTGTAAATGTAATTCTCAAATGATACATGTTTACTGATCACCACATGATAGTCAAAATTTTGGATAATCATTATCAAACACTCTATAATTCATCTTAAAGGGGTGATAGAATGCAAACCCGAGTTTAGCTTGTCATAGTTGAATAACGACAGGTCGGTGGGTAAAATGGCCATACAGAGAACCTCAAAGTCCCATTGACACCTCTTTCCTATCCAAATCTCACAATTTGAAACTGCCGCTGAAAACGGGCGAATCCCAACAAAGCTAATAGTTGACGTCAACTCGGTGGCTGTACCTTATTAGGCTCTGGTCTGTACCTTTGTCACGCCCCAAAATTTACATACAGACCACTGGTCTGAGACCAGCTGGTGTTCTGAATGTAGGTCGCGTAGATCTCAGACACTAATTTTATCTGCGCACTGCTCTGTGTACTTCCACGGGAATTACAAAGAAGACAGTTTGGAAGTTTTTCAAGGATATTGAAAACAGACCACGGTCGTAAATGCAGTGTTCCAGACTGTACAGGGAATGCTGACACTTTTCACATTTCATCGTGAGCTGCCGGTCGTGATGCTCCAGGTAAGCAGTAGTTGGTGGTTCAGTTACCCCAGAAAAGGTGACTGTGCGCTGGGTACAGAGCAGCGCGAGCTGCCGGTCGTGGAGCTCCGTCATGTCAGCGGTAGTTGGTGGTCTAGTTTGGGGTAACTGCGAGTGTGGCAGGCATGTTCCCTGATATTATTAAATTCAGTTATGTTGTCATTTATATTGCAACGTAAATAATACACTTAACACTTACAGTAGCTGCCATGGCCTCGCACAAATCTCCTGGATTTTGAAAACCAAATGTTGGCAGGTATGAGTTACCCCAGAAAATGTGACTGTGCGCTGGGTACAGAGCAGCGCAAGCTGCCGGTCCCAGTGAGTGCTGTTGGCCATTGCGTATTTGCTCCTCAGCTTCGCTTGTTGTAAACCAACCAATCAGCGCGCAGCTCTTCTAAATATTCATGAGCATACCATAAAAGGGAGAAAACCTCTCGTTTCATTCTAGGGCTATTTCACAGGGTTGCATTAGGGCGCATAGAACAGCACCCGGGCTAGTTTCAGCCCAACCAATGTTACGTACCCTATTCTGAGACCTTAAGGAACAGTGTGAAATACCTTATATAATCATTCTCTCACCCCTTTAAGTTAGTTAAATTGGTGTTGAGAGCAACAATCATTTTCAGTGTGTCCTTCTGCTGTGTGACTCTGTGTTCCTCTCTAGTTCCTCTTTCCCACAGGTTTCTGCTAAAAACTGAGAATCTGTCTCTTCCACTCTGCTTTGATGTCACTGGAGATGTTCGGCTTAAACTACTTCACCATCCCAACTGGGGTCAGTAATGTAACTCTTTGTGCCATCACAGTTTTACTTAAATTCCTTTAACAGCCCAGTCAATAGTCGGTTATATAATGTGTATCAAACCATAATTATCCCCTAGTTTGCAGTGGAGGAAAGTAACTAAGTACATTTAATTAAGTAGCATTAAGTACTACTACTTAAGTATAATTTTGAAGTACTTTATGAGTATGTGCATGTGTACCACCAAAGAGATTTTTCTCCTCTTAACATTATCAGATGATTTCATTGAAATAACTGTTGTTTTGGTCTAAAGAGGTATAATTATCTAATATTTCACAAAAACAAAAAGATTAGAGAAAAGACCAAAAGATTAATTCAAATTTATGTTTACTAACATCTTGTGGGCCTGACCCCTAGATTGAGTACCACTACTACACTGCTACAGTGCAGTACTTTTACTTTTGATATGTTTGACAATTTGCTGATAATACTTCTGTACTTTTTTTTACTTAAGTGGGATTTTGAGTGGAGTATCTTTTTTATGTTGTTGTACTGGTAATTCCACTTAAGTGAAGGATCTGTGTACTGTATAAGTGTGGTGTTGAGTTGCATTTGTTCTCTTTTGTATTAGAGCTGTCTGTGAATGGTGAGCTTGATACAGTAACGAATGGAGGCTTCAGAAGGATTGTCATCCACTTCAAGACTGACCTTTATGTTGAGGTTGACAATGACAATGTCATCACTGTACGAGAGGGACAGACACTGACACGCCACACTGGACAGGCTCTCATCACAGCTGGAAGGTGACTTTGCATTGCAATGGTCCCGACCAAGAAATAGTCGGGCATTAAAAACTTTTTTACAACACCTTTTTTTGTACGGATTAAACAAACGAGATACATCATGTTAATTAGTGAGCTTTAGAGGTGCTGGTGCAGATTGTGTTACCCTTGGACAGAGCCTGGCTAGCTGTTTCCTCTGTTTCCAGTCTTTATGCTAAGCTAAGGTAACTGGCTGCTGACTGTAGCTTCATATTTCCTGTACAAGCATGAGAGTGGTATCAAACTTATCATCTTACTCTCTGCAAGAAAGCCAATCAGCATATTTCCTACAATGTCAAACTTGTGCAAACAAGTCCAAAATTAAGACAATGTGCATATTTCTCTAGTTTGACAGTGATTAGGCGGAACAAGGAAATAGATGTTGCAGCTGGAGACACACGCATGGTCATCTATATTCATGAGAAGGATGGCATGGAATTCCTCTGGCCAGTTTTGAGACAGAAGCCAGTGGACAACAACGTTACAGGAATTATAAGTGGGTGAAAATGTTTATTTGATTTGATATCGGGTCAAAAATAATTTGTATGTGTCTCTTGTAGTGTCAGCTTGTCATTGTCATTGCTTTATTGTTTTTCCTCTTTGTGTCCAGCTCTAAAGCCAGCAGTTTATGAGGAGGTGCAACAAACTCCTTCAACAAAACTTAAGATCAAAGACCAGGAGATTGACGTTACCAGGTATATATGTTTGTATGAAAAATAAAGCTGTTAGAGAGTGCTTTAATTATTATTACTCATATTATACACAGAGATATATAACTATTTATGTCTCTCTTTTGTAGGGTCAATGCTGTTGACTACAGTATAGTCTCTCCACCAACACTGGACTGCTGGCTCACGTCTGCGGAGTCTGTCCTGCAGAGACGCCTGGATGATTTCATCGTTACTCAACTTTAACTGGGAATTATGTTGAATCACTTGCAAAGATTTAATTTTAAAGAAAGAAAGGCAAACACTGATTGATCTTGGAAAAAACTTTCCACCTGTTGCTAACAAATAAATAAATAGTATTCCCGATCTTCCTTTGTAGCTCATAATTGATTTTTCAGATGGCATCACTGTTTTATTTGTTTGGAATAATTCTTCAATCTTAAAACTTTATTCTTAATGTGCTCATATTATGCTTTTTGGCTTTTCCCCTTTCCTTTATTGTGTTATATATCTTTTTATGCACGTTATAGGTTTACAAAGTGAAAAAGCCCAAAGTCCACCCCAAAGGGACTTACCATCTCCAACAGAAAACACTGTTCACAAACTGCTCCAAACAGCTCTATTGTAGTCCAGCCTTTACTTCCGTGACAAACGTGCGTCACTTTGTAACACACGTTATAATGCTCGCCTAGCTGCTAGCATGGCACTCCTCATGCTCTGCAACTGACAAGCTAGCTGTACTTAGTGTGCATATGCGACTCCCAACAAAGATGGAACAGAAGTGTGATGCCTCACTCTGTAGCTAAAACAGAGAATTCAACACACAGGGTGAAAAGAGGAGCTGCAGCAATGTGCTGTACAATAAATATATGGTGTTTTCTGAAAATTAAACCACATAAACCTATTCTGGTACAACCTCTAAATACAATCATAAATCTCAAAATTAGCATAATATGAGCAGTTTAAAAGATTAGAAGAGAAAATAGTAAATTAAGAATTTAAACACCTCCATGGTCTGCAACACCACATTAAAGTGCTGATTCTATATGTAACAAAATATATAAAGCCAAATTGTCTCTTTTCAAACCAATGTTGTCTGTGTTTGCATGACAATTCCTGGTAAAGTTGGCAGGCTGGACCCAATATCAACAGTTAAGGTCACATAAGCCGTTCAATCAGGAGAGACCTCATGTTGAATGAGCAATATTTACATATTTATTGATGTGTGCACAATAAAATCAATGGGAAAAGTCTTTTTGCAATTAGACCCCATTGTGACCTCATTGAATTCCCATCGTGACATCATCATATTTTAAAGGGGGTCGAGAAGCAGGTATGAGTATTATAGGCCTCCCCCGATGGAGTGTAAACACCGGTGGTGATGTGATGAATGAAGAGGATGCTGAGCTCTGAAAGAGAAGAGGAGTGAGCTCTGCTGAGCTCAGACCTGGGAGCTGGAAATTATGAACTGGAGGTGAAGGGGGAGGAGAAGGGGCACGACGATTCACGCTTAAATGTGAGCTGACAGAATGGAGAGGAAAACATTTAACCCCCCATTTGTCATTTGTACAAATTTGACCTATTTGCAAATTTTCGACATTTGGGTTTCTTTCAACCAAACTTCCCAAAATAACAGGCATGGTTCCATATGGTATTCACAAGTAAAATTAAGGATCAGATCTCTACTTTCATAGAATTTTGGGTGTTTTATTAAATTTAAAGTGATGGTTCGGAGTAATTTCACCCTAGGGTCCTTTGCACCATGAACGCGAGCCAAACACCCCCCCAGAAGCTTTTTTCAGCTTGGTCTAACATTGGGAGAGTTAGCGTAGAGTAGCGTTATCAGCTGAATAGCTTAGCGCAGGGGCTAATGGACCCACGTTTGTATCTCGTAAATGACCCCACTAATAATGCCCAAAATGATACCAAACGTCTACTGTAGTACAAATAGGTTATGTACTCATAAAACGATGGATTGGAAAGTTTGTAAGTACACCAGAAGTTTATGAACACTTGTCTGCTCTCTTCTGCTCTCTGCTGCTACTGCTGCTGCTGCTGCTGCTGCTACATGCAGTTAGACGAGTGCTTACTACACCGAAAAGAGATACAACAAAAATATTTATTAATTTAATGATTAAATAAGGTAATGTCTCCAAACTTACCTCAGTTATTACTTGTCTCCTGCTAGTTATTCTACAACACTTAGTTAAAAAAAAAAGTTAAATTAAAAAATATTTTTGTTGCATCTCTTTCGGTGTTGTAATTTGTAGACCTCCCTAAGCACTCGTCTTGCAGTAGCAACAACAGCAGAGAGCAGAAGCCAGCAGGCAAGTGTTACTTACAAACTTCTGGTGTACTTACAAACTCAACAAAATCCATCGTTTTATGAGTACATAACCTATTTGTACTACAGTAGACGTTTGGTATCATTTCGGGCATTATTAGTAGGGTCATTTACGAGATACAAACGTGGGTCCATTAGCCCCTGCGCTAAGTTATTCAGCTGATAACGCTACTCTACGCTAACTCTCCCAATGTTAGACCCAGCTGAAAAAAGCTTCCGGGGGGGTGTTTGGCTCGCGTTCATGGTGCAAAGGACCCTAGGGTAAAATTACTCCGAACCATCACTTTAATAGCATTATCCTGACTAAACGTTGACATATCTGTGATTAACCATTAACTTCATTCATCTGATCTTAACTATTAGTCAACATCATTTAGAATTTCTGCTTTTTTCTAACACAAAAATTATAGATAATTTCATATAAATGAGGTTTATTGACCAAGAATTTCAAAAATCAGTGTTAAACTATTGGTAATAAGTTGGTGTAAGTGGTGAATATACTGGTGGTAATGGAAAAAAACGTTGAAATAAGCGACAAAATATTGACAGCAAGAATGTGATTGGCTGGTAGAGAGTGTGGCTAAATCCAGTTGGTTTAACTAAAAGTGTAAATGCCCCTAAGCAGCTGATGAGAAGCAGGAGGAGAGGGAGAGTGAGGTGAATGAGAATGAGTGAGAAGGCTAACATAAGGAATGTCTTCCTTGCTGAACTTACACTACATTACACTTACACTTGGATCTACTCCAACAGCGTGGTAAAGACGGTCCAATCCTTTGCAGCTGACCCTAGCCACCCCTTGTCCTGTCAGTTTAAGCCATGTAGTTAATGCGGACCACCATACTGTAGCTTCTGTAGCTTCTTTAACTTCTGCTAGCTGTCCCCCATCAGACCCCGAGCAGCCGGGCGTGTGGGTGACTGTCCGAGGGAAGAGTAGCGTTAGAGGGAAGCGTAGCGTTAGATCTAGACCAGGGAGTGCACATGATGACGGTCGCTCTAAACCGGAGCATCTTCGCCTCTGTAACAGTTTCTACCTACTCAGTGATACACCCGCTGAGAAGCCAATTCTGGTTATTGGGAGCTCTATACTGCGACATGTGAAGCCGGCGGCCCCAGCGGCTACAGTACCTACGGTCATATGTGTCCCCGGGGCTAGAGCGGGCAATATAGAAACCCACCTAGTGCTGCTGGCTAAAAAGAACCGTAAATACAGTAAGATCATACTTCACGTAGGGGGTAATGGTCGTAAATCGGAGATCACTAAATTGAATGTTGAGTCACTTTGTGCATACGCAAAGACAATGTCGGACTCAGTAGTTTTCTCTGGACCCCTGCCAAACTGACCGAGTTTTATCAGACATAAACCATGACAACCCAAGTTTGATATTAGTAATCAGGGGTGCAGTACTACGCGCCCCTCTGTGCTTCCGTTGGAGCAGTCACCCACTCATAGTCTAATAAGCACGGTGTCTGTTCCCCGACTCAGATCGGTTAAATCAAAGGTAAACAAAAGATGCGCTATACTTAACAACCTAATTGGAATTAAAACGACTGCAACGATAGAACAAAATAGGAAAATTAGATGTGGACTATTAAATATTAGATCTCTGTCTTCTAAAGCATTATTGGTAAACGGGTTGATATCAGATAATAACATTGATTTATTTTGTCTTACTGAAACCTGGCTGGGCCATGAAGACTATGTTAGTCTAAATGAAGCCACTCCTCCCAGTCATATTAATACTCAAATTCCTAGAGGCTCAGGCCGAGGAGGGGGAGTTGCAGCCATCTTTGGTGCAAGCCTGTTAATTACTCCTAAACCTAAATTAAATTATAACTCCTTTGAAAGTCTTGATCTTAATCTTCAACATCCAAAATGGAAAACATTCAGCCAATTATATTCGTTGTTATTTACAAGGCTCCAGGTCCGTATTCTGAATTTTTATCTGAATTCTCAGAGTTTTTATCATGTTTAGTCCTTAAATCAGACCAAGTACTTATTGTAGGTGATTTTAATATCCATGTGGACGTTGACAATGATAGCCTTAGTACTGCTTTCAACTCATTACTGGATTCAATCGGTTTCAGTCAGAGGGTGCACAAGGCGACGCACTGTTTTAACCACACCCTCGACCTTGTGCTGGTATATGGTATTGAAATTGAGGATTTAATAATATTTCCGCAGAATTCGGTATTAACAGATCATTCTTTAATCACTTTCGAATTCTTACTACCTGACTATATTAAATTAGATAAAAGCTTCTACACCAGATGCCTATCTGACAGTGCTATCTAAATTTAAAGAAGATATTCCAACAGCATTCGACTCTATGTCATGCCTTAACATAACAGAGGACCTCTATGTTAACCTCAGTCCCTCTCAAATTGATACATTTGTAGACGGTGCTACGACTTGCCTACGGACGACCTTAGACTCTGTTGCTCCCCTGAAAAAGAAGATGATGAAGCAAAGGAAATTAGCACCTTGGTATAACTCCCAAACTCGCAAATTAAAACAAATCTTGCGAAACCTCGAATGTAAGTGGCGTTCCACAAAAGTGGAAGAATCCCGTTTGGATTGGCAAGAAAGTCTCAAAACCTAAAGGAAGGCCCTAAGAAAGGCCAGATCAGACTAGTACTCATCACTAATAGAAGAAAAAAAATTTAATTGAATTGAATTGAAAACAAGAACAACCCAAGGTTTCTTTTCAGCACTGTAGCCAGGCTGACATAGCTCAACTGAGCCATCTATTCCTCTAGCTCTGAGTAGTGATGACTTCATGAGCTTCTTTAATGATAAAATTATAACAATTAGAGATAAAATTCATCACCTTTTGCCCTAAACTTCTAACGGTTCACCGTTAAACTCAGAGTCGCTAGAAATAACGACTAGTCTCGACATATACTTAGACTGCTTTTATCCTATAGACCTTCAACAATTAATGCTAAAGATATCCTCAGCTAAGCCATCTACCTGTCTCTTAGACCCCATCCCAACGAGATTACTCAAAGAAGCGTTACCCGTAGTAAACACTTCATTACTAGATATGATCAATATGTCCTTATTAACAGGTTATGTACCGCAGTCATTTAAAGTAGCTGTGATAAAACCTCTTCTGAAAAAGCCCACCCTCGTCCTGAGGTCTTAGAAAACTATAGACCTATATCTAACCTTCCCTTTCTATCCAAGATCCTTGAGAAGGTGGTTGCTAATCAGTTATGTGATTTTCTACATAGCAATAGTTTATTTGATGACTTTCAATCAGGATTTAGAAAGCATCATAGCACAGAGACGGCACTGGTGAAAATTACTAACTACCTTTTAACTGCTGCAGACAAAGGACTTGTCTCCATTCTTGTTTTACTAGATCTTAGTGCTGCATTTGACACTATTGACTATACAATCCTGTTACAGAGATTAGAACACTTGGTTAGCATTAAAGGAATTGCTCTAAGCTGGTTTAAGTCTTATTTCTCTGATCAATCTCAATTTGTTAATGTTAATGATAAATCCTCCAAGTACGCTAAAGTTAGCCATGGGGTTCCACAAGGCTCAGTGCTTGGACCAATTCTATTCTCCTTATATATGCTTCCTCTAGGCAATATTATTAGGAAACACTCAATTAACTTTCACTTAACTTAATTAACTTAGCATTAAAGGAATTGCTCTAAGCTGGTTTAAGTCTTATTTCTCTGATCAATCTCAATTTGTTAATGTTAATGATAAATCCTCCAAGTACGCTAAAGTTAGCCATGGGGTTCCACAAGGCTCAGTGCTTGGACCAATTCTATTCTCCTTATATATGCTTCCTCTAGGCAATATTATTAGGAAACACTCAATTAACTTTCACTGTTATGCGGATGACACCCAATTATACTTGTCAATCAAACCAGACGAAACCAGTCAGCTAGCTAAATTTCAAGCGTGCATTAAAGATATAAAATCCTGGATGATCTATAATTTTCCCAGTTATTGTACTGGGACCTAAACACCTCATAACCTCATTATCTAAAGACATAGCTACTCTGGATGGTATTGCCCTGGCCTCCAGCACTACTGTCAGAAATTTAGGAGTTATTTTTGATCAGGATATATCCTTTAATGCCAATCTAAAACAAACCTCAAGAACAGCCTTTTTTCATCTTCGTAACATTGCCAAAATTAGGAATATCCTGTCTCAAAACGACGCTGAAAAACTAGTCCATGCATTCGTTACTTCCAGGCTGGACTATTGTAATTCCCTACTGTCAGGTTGCTCAAATAAGTCCCTTAAGCTGATCCAGAATGCTGCAGCGCGTGTTCTCACAAGAACTAAGAAAAGAGATCATATTTCTCCTGTATTAGCTTCTCTGCACTGGCTTCCTGTTGAATCCAGGATTGAGTTTAAAATCCTTCTCTTGACCTACAAAGCTCTAAATGGTCTAGCACCATCATATCTAGAAGAGCTCCTAATACCCTATTGTCCCACTAGAGCACTGCGCTCCCAGAATGCAGAGTTACTGGTGGTTCTTAGAGTCTCTAAAAGTAGAATGGGAGCCAGAGCCTTCAGTTATCAGGCTCCTCTCCTATGGAACCAGCTCCCGATCTAGGTTCGGGGGGCAGAAACTGTACTGTACTCTTCTATTTGATAAAGCTTATAGTTAGGGAGTGAGGAGTTGCAGTGTTCACCTAACTGGCCCACATGCTTCTCTTCATAATTGTTAGATTAATAATACATAACAAAGTAGAGGGAGGCAGGCCAGCCAAGCCCGATCCGGCAGGGGGAGAGTTCTAAGCCCGAAAAAGCTACCTCTCCTTATGACCTGTCTCTCTTAGTTACGCTGTTATAGTTACGCTGTTATAGTTCTAGACTGCCGGGGGACTTCCTTCCTTCCTTTGACACACTGAGCTGCTCTCTCCTCTCCCTTTCTATTACTATCACTATTACTATTTGTGTGTATCCCGTCCCAGAAATGCTTGTTACTAATCCTAGCTTCTGGGGAGTTTACTCCCCGGAGTCCTTATGTTTTTCCCCCCAGCGTATTTCCTTGGAGAACGTTGGCACCAAGATCCTGGTTCCAGCTGTCGCCGTGGTCCTGCTGCACTCCCTGCTGAGCTCAGCGGTGCCCTGCAATGTCATGCTGCTTCCTGCTGAACCCTGCTGCTTCCAGTCACTGTTCCATTATTAATGTGACTACTATTGCCACTGTTCATCACACCCCCAACTGGCGCGTCAGACACCGCCTACCAAGAGCCTGGGTCTGTCCGAGGTTTCTTCCCAAGAGGGAGTTTTTCCTCGCCACTGTCGCACTGCTTGCTCTTGAGGGAATTACTGTAATTGTTGGAATTGTTGGGGCTTTGTAAATTATAGTGTGGTCTAGACCTACTCTATCTGTAAAGTGTCTCGAGATAACCTATGTTATGATTTGATACTATGAATAAAATTGAATTGAATTGAATTGAATTGAATTTAAGCTACTTCCCTCAGGCCGTAGGTACTCCATGCCCAGAGGCAGGTCCAATAGACTCAGAAACTCTTTTATCCCAACTTTTATTTCCATTTTAAACAATTTGCTAGAACTGTTTTAAATGTATGTATTTCATTTACTGTTGTGTTTTAGATATTGTGAGTATTTCATGTTTTGCTGTATTGTTGTGTGTCTTGTCCTTATGTCTGTCTGCTGGCTGTACAAACAATTGCCCCTCAAGGACAATAAAGTTACCTTACCTTAGCCCCCACCCACAACCTCATTTTCTATGCTCTTACTCTATTGTGTTGTCTATTATTATTTTTTATGGATTTTATTGTTATTGTTTTTATTGAGCAGGTACACAAAGAAGCACATTGTACTGTGTATGAGTGTGTATGTGACAAATAAATTTAAATTTCTTTTTATCATCCTGTCCTGACAGTTTCTGTTTTTTGTATGTGTGTGACTGCTGTGAGAGGTAAGAGGGTAAGTGGGCGGGAATGTGTTTTTGTGTGTGGGTGTGCAAGTGAGGGATTGTGAAAGTGGAGTTTGCCCTTTTAAAAAACAATGTATGTACACATTCATGTTGTCCTTGTCTGTTTAAGTTTAAAAGACAGTTTGAGCTGCCTGGGCTGCACTCTGGTGGAGCCATCATGGAGAGAGCTGTGGTGCAAGTCACCCTCTTTGGGCTGCTGCTGGTTTTGGCTAGCACACTACCAAACAAGGTAAGGTCACAAAACTTAAAGGACACACTACCGCACTGCAAGGAAACTGAACCTATTGAAAATGTTGTTGCTGTCGGGCAGAAAACTTGTATCTCCAAATGCCATCATCACCCTCTGTCTGTGGGTTTTACAAATATTTAAACTATGATTCTGTCTGACTTCTTCTGAAGTAAATAGATCAACAATATGTTTTCATTTTCTTAAAGGAAAGTTTTGGACATACAAGCACAACACAGCAACAACATATAGTGTATCACTGCTGATTTATTACTTACTTATTTTCTGATGTTTGTGCTTAATTATTTTTGTATTTCAGCATCTTTTGGTCAGGTTGAAGGACGTGCGGGCTTTCTCACCCTCAGTGTTGTATCCATGTGTGTGTGTGTGTGTGTGTGTGTGTTTATTACTCATGTTGTTGGGCTGTAAATCTGTTTACAAAGTGAAAATGGGGGGGCCACAATCAAGTTAATCATTACATTTCAGGGTTAAGACTTGGTAAAGGTTCAGTAGTATTGGGACACATTGCCATGAAAACATGGTTAAAACAATAAGAATGGGGTGTTTCTGCAGTTAGACCAACAAGATTTCACTGATGCCACCCACACCAGCGACATTAACCAAGCCATTTATTTTATTGTGAAATGTGCCTCCTCCTGTATTTGCTCAGGACGACTGGAACATCTACAGCTTTCACATCAACTCCACAGTGGCCAGTCGTTATGCAACCACGGTCATCACAAGCCGCGTGGCCAATCGCATGGACGACTCAAAGGAAATAGAGTTCCAGGTCCGGATTCCCAAGAACGCCTTCATCAGTAAATTCAGAATGTGTGTGAAGCAAAAATACTTTTTACAGGATTTTGCAAATAAAGATTTCTACAATAAAGCATCATGAAATTAAATCATGGGCTACTCAGGAGTATGCATATAAACAAAGACTTTTGCTTGTTCTTCTTCAGGTTTATAGATGGCCAAGTATACGATGGTGTTGTGAAAGGTAAAGAGAAAGCTCAGCAGCAGTACACTGAGGCTGTGTCCCGTGGCCAAAGCGCTGGGCTTGTCAGGTACATAGATCAATGGATCAGTTTATTGCCAGGTCTAATAAAGCTTGTTTTTATTTTGTATTTTTTAGAAGAGCCTTGTGTGTCCTTCAGGATAAAGGAGGAGAAAAAGAATACAATCTTTGTTTTGTCTGACTTTTCTCAAATGTTTGCCTTTTTCTTTTTAAATACGGCTACTTTAATGCCTTCAGGTCTTTGAAATTCTTCAAATTAAATAATCTGAGAAGGAAATGTCGCTCTTTAGTTGAATTACTCACATCTCACATCCACACCATAACCTGTGATTAGAGGTCATAAGTGTCATTGTTCTATTGTAAAGAGGTCAGAAGGAGGACCACTGCTTTAATGTATCGTCTCTGTTGCAGTTCTGTAGGGAGGACCCTCGAGGAATTTAAGACCTCTGTGACTGTGGCTGCCCACAAAAAGGTCACCTTTGAACTCACATATGAGGAGCTGCTGAAACGCAAGCTTGGCAAGTACGAGCTGCAAATCCACGCTCGACCCATGCAGCCTGTCAAAGACTTCAAAGTGTGTCTTTCCTGTTGGTTTCTATAAATCTTAAAACACATTTTACATAGTCAGAGCTTCAAAGTATTTTATTCTTTTTTAATTTATTCTCAATGCCAGGTCGATGTGTACATTAATGAGAAAGCTGGCATCAATTTCATTGAGGTTAAAGGAGGACTAAGCACCAAAGCCCTGGCTAATGCCATCACCAGAACACATGCAGACAAACAGGTACATGCAGTGAAGAATTGCTATCTTTGTTCTGAACAATATTTTACTAATATTGGTAATAAAAGAATATCTATTTGACCACAGTATACATAATGGCCCTGGGCATTCTGTCTTATTGTTCATCCTTGTGCACATGTCTTAGTATCAATTATTCATTTTTAAATACTGTATATCTTTATGCACTTTTGCAACAATTTTCACTTATCCCTTAAGAGTCTCTAAAACCTGTTTCATCCTGTTTCCAGGCGTGGGTGTATTTCTACCCAACAGAGGACCAACAGAAAACATGTGATGGCTGTGGAGAGCAGGGTATGAATGGAGATCTGGTTATTGTTTATGATGTCAACAGGGACACCTCACTTGGAGACATCAAGGTAAAGCTAGAGTCCATTTCCTGGATGACTCCAGTGGTCTATTTGCATTGTTAAAAATACTGTACTTATTTAAATGGCTATCTTCCCTTGTTATCTTAACTTTCTTCTTCCTCTCTCTAAGACATCAACTGGATACTTTGTTCATCACTTTGCTCCATCTAGTCTTTCCCGTATACCAAAAAATGTTGTCTTCGTTATTGATCAAAGTGGCTCAATGAGTGGCAGAAAAATGCAACAGGTACAGCATTTGAAGAGTTAAGTTTGTGACGGATTGTGACTGTAGCACTGAATGTTTTAATGTCAGTTAATTATGTCTGTGATTCACTTCACAGAAAGCTTTATTAAATACACAATTTAAGAACACGTGAAACAAATAATATGACATGGTTTCTTACTTAAATAAAATGTGTGAATGATGTTTTTGCCCAGACCCGAATAGCATTAATCCACATCTTGAACGACCTGGCAGAGGATGACCACTTTGGTCTTATCACTTTTGATAGCAGCATTTTTCACTGGAAAAGAGAACTTGTTCAGGCCAACAAGAAAAACCTGGAGAGTGCTAAGACATTTGCACGGAATATTCAAGATAGAGGAGGTGAGGTTTTTAATAAATATTTTATGAAGGTATGTGACTATTTTAGTAATGGCAGTAATGAAACATAGTTTCATTCCATTTCAGCCACAGATATTAACGCAGCAGTGTTGGAAGGAGCACGTATGCTGAATGCACATCCCAGAGAAGGTTCAGCGTCTATCATCATACTGTGTGAGCTCAGCTTCCCCTTTTAAATCCCATGCTTTGGTTCTTTGCAGGGGAGACAAATCTTGAACGAATACAATCAAATGTCAGAAGGGATATTGCAGACAAGTTCCCACTCTACTGTCTTGGTTTTGGTCATGATGTCAATTTTGAGTTCCTTGAGAAGATGTCGCTGCAGAACAATGGTGTGGCACGACGGATTTACGAAGACTCTGACGCTGATTTACAGCTGAAGGTATTTTAATTTACTTTCTCCCATTATAAATACACTGTTCACCATGTGATTTGCTACATTTCCATAGATAAAATTGATCCTGATTGGCTGTGGAGAGATAAACATTCATACAGCGTCCATACTGTACCGTATGTCAACAGGGTTTCTATGACGAGGTGGCCACTCCTCTGTTGACAGATGTGACAATGATCTATAACGGAGGGACCAATCTAACCCAGACTAACTTCAGCCAGTATTATAATGGCTCTGAGATTGTGGTGGCCGGTCAGATCACTGACAACGACATTGAAACCTTCACTCCACAAGTTGTAGCTATTTCGGTAAGGATCGCTCCACCCAGCACATCAACTGTAATCTTCTGAAAGGTTGGTGAAAGCCCTTGTATATACTGACATAATAATTAATTTGGTATATGACAGAGGGATAGAAAAGTGACGTTTTCTGACACAAATGCCACCATGGAGTACACTGGGACAGATTTTGACAGCCACGTCCAGAGGGTTTGGGCCTACCTCACAGTCAAACAGCTTCTTGAGAAAGAGTGAGTTTGACGTTCTCCACCTTTTCTCTGTGTTGTTGTTGTTGAGTCTATCAAATCTAACAAAAATTAAATAAGAAAATATTGGGAAAAGGCCCCTCACAATTTCACATAGTCATGTATTGATTTTTTGCCAAGCAATTGACTGTTTAAGGTTCCAGGTTCATCTCTATTGTCATAATACAATACAATACATGATTGCACAATGAAATACAGTTGTAGCCCACTCCACATTACACACACAGAAATGTATAACAAAATATTTAAAGTAGAAAAAAAATAATAAAATAGCAGAGTAAATTAAGGCATTAAAGGGATACTTGCCGATTTCAAGTCAGCTCTGTGTCATCTTTGTGTCCTCTTTGTGTTGGCAGTGTGTTAAGATAAACGGTGTGTGCATTCCCTCCATGGAGCAATTGCATGGAGCTAGGGGCAGCCACGTTTAGCATCATCCAGCAGAATCCAGCAGACCACAGCTACTCCGAGCTCCATGCAGTGGCGCCATGGCAGAAAGGCACACACCGTTCATTCAAACACACTGCCATTAGACAGAGCTGGATTGAAATCTGCAAAATATGTCTTTAAGGAAAAAAATAAAAGGGAAAACAAAATTTACATTTACAAGGAAGTTAAAATTACGTAGACACAGAAAATAAATAAAATATGTGCAATGTCAGTGTAGATATAAGCGCAAATATAAAACTCTGCTTAAAGTAGGATTGACTGCAAAAGGAACCTCATCTCACCGATATCACTGATGCTCAGTAGGGTACAATGATGTTCTGTCTCACCCGCTTGAATCACCCTCTGCAGAACCCTGCTCAGGATGCTTTCTATTGCTCCTCTGTAAAGGTTAAGGACTTGGCATGGGAAATTTGCTTTTTGCCTTTCATTAAGATGTACAGTTGTTTACAAAAAAAAGTTGACAAGAGCAAGTATTTTATGTGTGTGCATACAGTAATTTTAGGGGAAGCCTAAAAACACAAAAAAAATAGAATGTAAGGAATAATGTAATGTTAAAGGACCTGGTCATTATGCAAACTAGATCCACGACGGGGGTACGCTTCAAGGGTCTTGCATCAGCCTGAAAGGGTTCAATTCACAATAATGCCAGGCTTACTCTACATTATCCCACTTATTACATATTTTATTACATGGCTTATTACACAGTTACTCATACAGATGTTACCCGTTGATGACGCCTGCGTCCCAGTGGGGACGGTTAACTTTACAGCTGATGAGCACAGCTCTCCGGCGGAAGCTAGGTGGCCCCGGTGAGTTTGCTAACCATGGAGCTAACTCTGTTTGCAGTCTTACCATTAGCGCTGTTAGTACTCCTAGTTTCCTCTACCCTCTCTCTCCCTTTGGTTGATCAGCAGCATGAACTCAGTATGAGCACAAATATTGATTTGAAAAAGTAATTTATTGATTAAAAATGTTTCCCAGAGTCTATGATGAGAACTCCGTCCATGGCATCGGCCTGGTTTTTCTGTTATTTCTAAACAGCAGAAAGCCATGATTGACCAATCAGAATCGAGTATTCAACCATTGCTTAATTTGTAAAGTGGGAAGTCCCGGAGCGCAGAGGGGGGGTGGATCCGGCGACTCAAAACGGGGGTTGGAGGTAACGGAAATTAATCACACTGCCTATGTAGCTTCTCTGACAAAAAAAAAACTAAACAACGCTGTGTGTACATGAGGCCAATTATCCATCGGACTATTAAATTAACCAAAAAACGCACCGAGGTCTGCACATTCTTGATCGACAGAAACGTTTTTTGCTTGTTTGGGATCCGACTGGCCAGCGTATTTGGAAAAGTTAAGCAAACTTTGTTGTCTTTTTGAAATTTTTCCAGCAATCTCAAGCAGCATAAGTTCTTGTGTCAGTAGAAGTGCAGCGCCGCGCTGTTGATGTGTCTCCCCTCCCTCTGTCTTTTCGGAAAATTGGAAAATTCACCTCAAAACGCATCGAAAATGCAAACACAATATTTTTGTGGAGCTTCAATGGGGGAATAAAGACTAACAAGACAGATAACAACATTGAACACTACACAAACAGTAGTTTATTTTTTTCATTTAGGCGATTAATTTTTCCTGGTGAGACAGGAGGTGCCAGATCCAATAAAAAAGGTTCCGGATCCAACGTCGGAGGTGCCGGAACATGTTCCGGCGTGTTCCGGCTCAAATTAAGCCCTGTATTCAACAATGCTGTGTAATAACAAAACATGGTGTTAGCTGTTAAATACCTTTATCATACATTACTGTCCTGTCAACTGTTTAAAACATATGGTTTGATTTGTGACACAATTTGTGACCCAGGCTGCTGTTATCTGGACCTGAGAAAGAGAATGTGAAGAAAGAGGCCTTGGAGCTGTCGCTGAAGTACAGCTTTGTAACCTCACTTACATCCATGGTGGTCACTAAGCCTCTGGGGGAGAAAACAGATGTGCTCCATAAACCTAAGGAAGGTGGAACAACACAAGGACACAGCACTGGAGTCCCCTTTCCACCCCCAGTCCAACACCTCTGTGTGTAATGATCACCTCATGAGTAAATTGTTTGTCTTCTTAGCAGTAGCATTAATAAGGTGGGTCTTATCTAATATGAGTCTTTCCGAGGTTTTGACACCACAGTGGAGAAAAAGAGAAGGAAGGAAGGCGACCGAAACACAAGAAAGTTGGCGCACTGCAGAGTAGTGTGGAGCTCTATTGTTAAGACCAAACAAAATTGTATCTCACAAGAAAGAGAGAGACATTGCTCAGATCAGGGAAACTGGGGTCCCCTCCTGCTGATACATCTGGAGGGGACGTAGCAGGCGAGGGTCACAGATTCTGTTCAAAGGTCCCTGCTGTGGCAATTATGTATTATGTTATGTTATTATTTATTATGTTATTCATCTGACTCTTCTTGGCCCCATTGGGTTAGGATGTTGTCAGTAACCCAGCTGTATCTCAGGTTATTGTTTACTTGTGAGAAAAACATGGACAGTGAAAGTGAAGTGAAGCAGTGTTGGACTGAGCCTGAAGGCAAAACTCTTAGTTTGTTTTTCTACCTACCAATCTCACCTGTTGTCATGATGTAAGATTTTGGATATAAGTGGCCAATAAAAGCTCCCCCTGAGGGTCAAGGTAAGGAGCTCAACATCTGGAAGGACAAGATGAAATGCTGTTGTGTTTTCTGAAATGACGTGTTTTGTGAAATGTAGTTGTGCTTTATCCTTCAGGGATACCAGGCTTTGCAGGCTTCCCTTTGCAGGCAGAAGGTAAACTTCATTTTTGCAATTCTGATCCATCCTTCTAATTTTGCTATTATGGTTGGACAGTCCTCTTAATATGTCATTCTAATGATAAAAAATTGAATAGACGTTTTTTGAATTTGTATCATAACACACATAGTGAAAGATAATGAATTTTAGGTGCATATTTTAAATAGCAAAATGGGGCATATCCACAAAAATGAAGCATGAAATGTCAAAAACTAATGAGTTTCTGTGTGTCCTCAAAATATATTTTAAAGGGGTGATAGAATGCAAAACGTATTTCACCCTGTCATAGTTGAATAACTACAGTTAGGTGGGTAAATAGGACATACATAGAAGCTCAAAGTCCCACTGACACCCCTTTACTATGAAAATCTCATATTTTGAAACTGCCGCTGAAAACGGGCGAATCTCGACAAAGCTAGAAGTTGACGTCAACCTCCCAAAAACCGGAACCTTTGTCAGGCCATGGGTGTATTAAGAGAACGGTCACGCCCCAACATTTACATAGGCTACACAACTGACCTGAGATCAGGTAGTCTTCTGAATCTAGCTAGGTCACGCAGATCTCTGCGATTCCATTACAAAATTCACTTCTGAAACTTTTTTATGCGAGAAATCAACTATGTAAAGCTCAAATATGGGCCACTTTACGAAAATGGATGGCTAATTGCAAATTTTGTCCGACTGTGTGTCGGAGTTCAGCGCCGGTGCTGCCTGTGTTGCTGCCTCGCCGCCCAGCCTGCCTTCCTTCACAGACCCCGGCCTGCTATGAGGTACTTGGAGCTCCGTCACGACTGGCAGCCCACAGCACTCCATACCCACGCAATGTCACCATCTCTTGGGGCAATAGACAACTAAATGCCCCTGCTCTGACAGAGCTCCAGGGCCTGAAAATCCCCTCTTCCTGCTAGCTAAATGCCCGGTGTATGTGAGTGAGAGCACGGTCAGCGAGCTTGTTACACTAGCAATCTCTTACCCCGGGTTTCAGTTAATCTTTTAATGTGTGTAATTATAATGTGTTGAGTTATTTAATCAAACGATTGGGAAACTACACGCCTCTTGTCCGCAAGTCTCATTGATAGAGCCTGCGGCTGGATGGAGCTAGCTAGCCTCCTCTTAGAATTCCTCTGGAATTCACAAAAATTAATTAACTTGAAATCAGACACCGTTGTTAGCTTTATAAGACATTTAGTTAGATGTGGTATAACTGGCGTGACGAAATTCAAACTGTAAATATACTCGGAATTACGACAAAAATGAAGCTAACTATCCGTGATTTGTAGCTACACATAGATATGATTGAAGTGACAGTCATAGCTAACGAAACACCTAGCTAAACTTCACAAATATTAATTAACTTGAAATCGGACACCGTTGTTAGCTTTATAAGACATTTAGGTATATGTTGTATAGCTAAGTGGCGTGACATTGTGTGTAACATGTGGTAAGAGATTGCTGGTGTAACAAGCGCGCTGACTGCGCTCTCACTCTTACACAACGGGCCATTTAGCTAGCAGGAAGAAGGGAGTTGCAGGCACTGGAGCTCTGTCAGGGCTGCCAGCCTAACGGAGCTCACAGCAGGCCGGGGTCTGTGAAGGAAGGCTGGGCGGGCGGCGAGGCAGCAGCACCGCCGCTGAAGTCCGACACTTACCATACGTCTTACCATATTTGCAATTAGCCATACATTTTCGTAAAACGGCCTATATTTGAGCTTTATATAGTTGATTTCTCACATAAAAAAGTCTCAGAAGTGAATTTGGAAATGAAACATTGTCTGGAATATGAGATTCTGTCGCTTCTCTAATGTGTGTGTATTGGGGATTCGCTGAACCAATCAGCGCGCATCTCTAATGTCTGCGTATGGCAATTCGCTCAACCAATCAGCGCGCAGCTCATCTAAATATTCACGAGCAGACCATATTTGGAAGAAAAGCTCTTGTTACAAATAGGGCCAAAACACAGGGATGCATAAGGGCCAATAAAGTATCAACCAGGCCATTTTTAGCCCAACCAATGTTACATACCCCATTAGGAGACCATAAGGTACAGTGTGAAATACTCTATATAATCATTCTATCACCCCTTTAAATATTTACCAACAAAAGATGATTTGCAAAAGATTTTCAACAGTTAGAAAAAGTGTTGAGGCAAAACGTGGCCACTGATAGATTATTCTAATAATCTTGTATCGTGTATTTAATGATTTGTTTTAAAGCCGTCCGAATATGAACATCAATAAATGCAATATTCTCTTAAATTAATACAATATCATCTAAAGCCTTTAAATGTAAATGTATATAACTGGCTTTGTGTAAATGTATTCACAGCAATTTCTTCTGATTATGGGTACTATGTTTCCTAACATTGTGCCAGATAAAGAATCTAATGGTAAAGTATCTACTGTATTGGGCTTGCAGAATTTTAAAAACAAAAAAAAAAGTTTTCATAAACAAGTGTGTATACTGTAACCCTAAAGTATTTTGTTGTGGTGTACTTTACCTAAGAAAAACGCTGAAATTAATGTGGCCACTGACATATTATTCTAATAATATTGAAGATATACATACATATAATAATGTGCTTCCATTTCATGTTTTGTAAGTCATAATGTAAACTATTTTATGCCACTGTTGGATCTAAATTTTCAACAAAACAATTTACTTTTTGTATGCCCCTTAGCCTAAACTTTCCAAATATTTCTGAGCTGTAGCAGTTTTTGAGATATTGTGCTAAAAGTCAAACAAACAGAACAGAAAACCTCCTTGGTAGAGGTATAATGCCCCCTGTATCCAATGTCTACATTTACATAATGCAAAATTAACCCTTGTATTATGTTGAAAAAAAATTACATTGATGATGTTACGGGTCAAAATGACCCGTACAGTGTAAATACGCTCAAAACTAACTTTTTTTCCTCATCACAAACATTTTTTTTTGTAGGTGAAAGCTATGAAATTGATTTGCAGTGTTGGTTAATGCAATATCCTCAAAAGCTTTAAAGAAAATAAATGTATATACGGGTAACTGACTTTGTGTAAATGCATTCACAGATTATGTTCTTTTTGATGATCTTGTTGGTTATGATGACGAAATGATTGTGCCTGACAAAACAACTAATGGTAAGGTATTTATCTCATATATGTAAATCATCATAATCATGGTATAGTTTATATAAAATCAGAAGTTTGTGGTAATTCATTATGACTGATGATGGGATAAAAGGTTGGGAAGGTAATAAAAATAAAGATAGTTTTTGTTATGACTACATTTTAGTGTTGCCTTTTTTGTCAATGATATTGCATGTTGATATCACTACAGCCAGGGTTTAAAGCAACACTATGTAACTTTTAGCTGCAGCTGTAGTTCCAATGAGACTAGACCCCAAGTTCATTGGTTACACCTACCCAGGAAGCCAAGTGTGAAGTAGATAGGATGAACAGTTCTCGAGATATTTGAATAACACACACACTCAAACTCACACACACACACACACACACACACACACACACACACACACACACACACACACACACACACACACACAGTGGGTCCTCGATTTATATTTAGAGGTAAAAATATTAGTTGCCCTTGTGTCACTATAAGGTTGCAGAATTCTCAAAACAAAGACTGACAACAAAGGTCTCACATGTATACTGTAACACACATACATGTGTATATAATAAGCCTAAAGTTATTTGTTGTGGTATGAAAAAGGGTGTACTTTTACTAAAAAGTTATGTGACCATAAATATAGTAAACTAACATAATTTGGCTTAACTGTTCTTTGGAATCTTGTGAGTCTGAGAACATAATGGTACCCATCTTTCATTCCTTATGTGCCACACAAGTACAGGTGTGCTTTACCCTTTTAAATGTAATTCTCAAATGATACAAGTTTACTGATATGAAAGTCGAGATTTTGGATAATCATTATCAAACATGTTATAATTCATCTTAAATTAGTTCAATTGGTGTTGGAAGCAACAATCATTTTCAGTGTCTCCTTCTGCTGTGTGACTCTGTGTTCCTCTCTAGTTCCTCTTTCCCACAGGTTTCTGCTAAAAACTGAGAATCTGTCTCTTCCACTCTGCTTTGATGTCACTGGAGATGTTCGCCTTAAACTACTTCACCATCCCAACAGGGGTCAGTAATGTTAGTCTTTGTGCCATCACAGTTTTTCTTAAATTCCTTTAACAGCCCAGTCAATAGTCGGTTATATAATGTGTATCAACCCATAATTATCCCCTAGTTTGCAGTGGTGGACAGTCACTAAGTACATTTGATTAAGTACTATACTTAAGTATAATTTTGAAGTACTTTTATGAGTATGTGTACCACCAAAGAGATTTTTCCCCTCTTAACTTTATCAGATGATTTCATTGAAATAACTTTTTCTTTTTGGTCTAAAGAGATATACTGTAGTTATCTAATATTTCACAAAAAAAGCCAAAATTAGAGAAAAGACCAAGATTCATTCAAATTTGTTTACCAAATTAATCATTTCTTAACATCTTGTGGGCCTGACCCCTAGAATGAGTACCACTACTACACTGCTACAGTGCAGTACTTATACTTTTGATACTTCAAGTACAATTTGCTGATAATACTTTTTTTTGTTGTTGTTAAGTGGTAATTCCACTTAAGTGAAGGATCTGTGTACTGTATAAGTGTGGTGTTGAGTTGCATTTGTTCTCTTTTGTATTAGAGCTGTCTGTGAATGGTGAGCTTGATACAGTAACGAATGGAGGCTTCAGAAGGATTGTCATTCACTTCAAGACTGACCTTTATGTTGAGGTTGACAATGACAATGTCATCACTGTACGAGAGGGACAGACACTGACACGCCACACTGGACAGGCTCTCATCACAGCTGGAAGGTTATTTTGCATAGCAATGGTCCCGACCAAGAAATAGTCAGGCATTAAAAACTTTTTTATTACACCTTTTTGTACGGATTAAACAAACTAGATACATCATGTTAATTAGTGAGCTTTAGAGGTGCTGGTGCAGATTGTGTTAGCCTTGGACAGAGCCTGGCTAGCTGTTTCCTCTGTTTCCAGTCTTTATGCTAAGCTAAGGTAACTGGCTGCTGACTGTAGCTTCATATTTCCTGTACAAGCATGAGAGTGGTATCAAACTTATCATCTTACTCTCTGCAAGAAAGCCAATCAGCATATTTCCTACAATGTCAAACTTGTGCAAACAAGTCCAAAATTAAGACAATGTGCATATTTTTCTAGTTTGACAGTGATTAGGCGGAACAAGGAAATAGATGTTGCAGCTGGAGACACATGCATGGTCATCTATATTCATGAGAAGGATGGCGTGGAATTCCTCTGGCCAGTTTTGAGACAGCAGCCACTGGACAACAACGTTACAGGAATTATAAGTGGGTGAAAATGTTTATTTGATTTGATATCGGGTCAAAAATAATTTGTATGAGAAGACAAATATTTGTTGCTGTGTCTCTTGTAGTGTCAGCTTTTCATTGTCATTGCTTTATTGTTTGTCCTCTTTGTGTCCAGCTCTAAAGCCAGCAGTGTATGAGGAGGTGCAACAAACTCCCTCAACAAAACTTAAGATCAAAGACCAGGAGATTGACGTTACCAGGTATATATGTTTGTATGAAAAATAAAGCTGTTAGAGAGTGCTTTAATTATTATTACTCATATTATACACAGAGATATATAACTATTTATGTCTCTCTTTTGTAGGGTCAATGCTGTTGACTACAGTATAGTCTCTCCACCGACACTGGACTGCTGGCTCACGTCTGCGGAGTCTGTCCTGCAGAGACGCCTGGATGATTTCATCGTTACTCAACTTTAACTGGGAATTATGTTGAATCACTTGCAAAGATTTAATTTTAAAGAAAGAAAGGCAAACACTGATTCATCTTGGAAAAAACTTTCCACTTATTACTAACAAACAAATAAATAGTATCCCCAATCTTTCGTTGTCTTGTGTGAAGTTAACTAGATCATAATGGATTTTTCAGATGGCATCACTGTTTTTTGTTTGGAATAATTCTTCAATCTTAAAGTGCCCATATTATGAAAAAAACACTTTTTCTGGGATTTGGGGTGTTCTTTTGTGTCTCTGGTGCTTCCACATGCATACAAACTTTGAAAAAAATCCATCCATGCTGTTTTGAGTGATATACGGTTTCTGAATGTGTCCTGCCTTCAGTCTCCGGGTGAGCTGTTCAAAATCGGCACGGCTTGTGACATCACAAGCCGAAAACAAGCTGGCTAACTGCAACCGTTAGCTCGTAGCGTTAGCATTAGCTTGCTAACGCTGATGCTAACACTAGCATGCTACCTTGTTCTCAATAGCAAAGCACTGCTACAACACACAACTTCACCATAATCTACAAAAGAACTACTTACATGTGCGCCCTCATTTAGAAGTCTCCCAGCTAATCCTGCCTTGTAACTGACCGAAGTTGGAGAAACAGGCTCTTTTACTGTCTATGGAGCTAGCTAGCTGACATGATCTACATCTGAGCTACTGCGCATGTGAGAGTGCAATCAAAGACAGTACAGAAGAAGAAAAGGTCTCACTCTGTAGCTAAAACAAAGACCAGGTGAAAAGAGGATCTGCAGCATTGAGAGAGAGCTGTGCAGTACAACAAAAATATGGTGTCTTTTGAAAATTAAACCATGTAAACCTATTCTGGTACAACCTTAAAATACAATTATGAACTTAAAAATGAGCATAATATGGGTGCTTTGAAACTTTATTCTTAAAGTGCTCATCTTATGCTTTTTGGCTTTTCCCCTTTCCTTTGTGTTATATATCTTTTCGTGCACGTTATAGGTTTACAAAGTGTCCAACCCCAAAGGGACTTACCATCTCAACAGAAAACACTGTTCACAAACTGCTCAATTGTAGTCCAGCATTTACTTCCGTTACAAATGTGCGCCACTTCGTAACACGTTATAATGCTCGCCTAGCTGCTAGCATGGCACTCCTCATGCTCTGAAACTGACAAGACAGCAGTATTTACTGAGCATGTGCGACTCCCAACAAAGATGGAACAGAAGGGAGATGTCTCACTCTGTAGCTAAAACAGAGAGCTCAACACACAGGGTGGAAAGAGGATCTGCAGCAATGTGCAGTACAACAAATATATGGTGTTTTCTGAAAATTAAACCACATATGTGATGATGATGCAAGGTAGAATAGGACCCAAATGCAAGGAGATGGCAGGCAGGCAAAATGTTGAACACAAGGATTTATTGGTACAAAAACAGGGAGCAGACCAACAAAAGGGACCCAAAAGGCAAACGGCAAACACAAGGAGTCCAAAACTGAGGCAAAAGGTAAAAGGCATAGTCCCAAATCCAAACAGTCCCCAGAGACAAGGACAACAAAGAACCGCAGAGAAGATTCCAAAAACACACCGACAGGATACAGACAAACTGACAGGGCAAAGACAAAACAATCTGACAGCAGACAAAGGAAACACAGAGGCTAAATAAACTAGGTAATGATCAAACACGGGACAGGTGACACCAGGGCTGGGGAACAGGTGGAGCACATTAGACAATCACACAGGTGGGAAAACACAGGAAGTAAAACCAGATAAGACAAGACAGAAAACCAGACTATCAAAATAAAACAGGATAACCAGAAACACAAAATGAACAGGGAAATAAGGAAACCAAAATATACACAATCCAGTATACACAAAACAGGATAAATCTACACAACAGGGAACAGAAATATGCAGAATATACACACAAAACAGGAAACAGCAACAGAAACATACAAACTGGCAACAGAAACATCCACAACCACAACAGTACCCCCTCCTCAAGGGACGGTTCCCAGATGACCCAAAAACAAAAAGTCAACCCTGGGAGGGCGGAAAGGGACCGATGGGGGAATAGTCAAAAAGGATCAAATAACAAAGTGTCCAGGGAACCAAAAACAACCCAAGGAGGGCGGAAAGAGTCTGGGGGAGGCAGAGATTCAATGGGAAACTGGGGAAAAAGGGAACTTGAGAACCAGGGACAGGGGGGCACAGAAGCACTGGGGACCGTGGGCACTAGGGAACAGGGGACTGAACTGTTTAGGGCAGCAGGGCTGCTGGCAGCAGTGAAGGCAGAATCCTTCCGCCGGCCAGTGGCGAAGGCAGAACCCCTCAGGCGGCCAGGCAGGACGCCAAGGGCTCTTGGGCAGCAGTCGGCGAAGGTGAATCCCTTCTGGTGGCCAAACAGGACGGTGAGAGCAGCTCCCCCCCGGAGAACGAGCAGGTCGGCCAAGGCAGAGCAGGCGAGGGGGAAGCTGGGCAGGAACCAGACGAAGGGTCTGCTGGGCTGGAGCCAAGCAGCGGGTCAGTGGGGCTGGAGTCAGCCAACCAGGCAACAGGAACAGAGGTCGACAGGGGTGCCGACAGGACACGAGGGGCAGGAGTGGGTCTGACCGCCGACAGGGTACAAGGGGCTGGAGTCGGCCAAGCCGCCGACAGGACACGGGTGACAGGAGTAGGTCAGACCGACAAAGGCGAAGTCTCTGGGGGGCAGGACAAGGGCAAAGTCTCTGGGGCAGTCTCAGGGATGCCGTCAGTGGAGCTGGAGACCGACAAGTCTCAGGGTTCAGGACAACATAAACCTATTCTGGTACAACCTCTAAATACAATTATGAACCTGAAAATTAGCATAATATGAGCACTTTAAAAGATTAGACGAGGAAATAGTAAATCAAGAATTCAAACACCTCCATGGTCTGCAACACCACGTTAAAGTGCTGATTCTATATGTAACAAAACATATAAAGCCAAATTGTCTCTTTTCAAACCAATGTTGTCTGTGTTTGCATGACAATTCCTGGCAAAGGTGGCAGGCTGGACCCAATATCAACAGTTAAGGTCACACAAGCAGTTCAATCAGGAGAGACCTCATTTTGGATGAACAATATTTACATATTTATTGACGTGTGCACAATAAAATCAATGGGAAAAGTCTTTTTGCAATTAGACCCCATTGTGACCTCGTCGAATTCCCATCGTGACATCATCACATTTTAAAGGGGGTCGAGAAGCAGGTATGAGTATTATAGGCCTCCCCCGATGGAGTGTAGACACCGGTGGTGATGTGATAAATGAAGAGGATGCTGAGCTCTGAAAGAGAAGAGGAGTGAGCTCTGCTGAGCTCAGACCTGGGAGCTGGAAATTATGAACTGGAGGTGAAGGGGGAGGAGAAGGGTCACGACAATTCACGCTTAAATGTGAGCTGACAGCATGGAGAGGAAAACATTTAACCCCCCATTTGTCTTCGGGACAAATTTGACCCATTTTCAAATATTCAATATCAGACATTTGGGTTTCTTTCAACCAAACTTCCCCAAAATAACAGCCATGGTTCCATACAACGCTATTCACAAGTAAAATTAAGGATCAGATCTCTACTTTCATAGAATTTTGGGTGTTTTGTTTTATTTAATAGAATTCTGACTAAACGTTGACATATCTGTGATTAACCATTAACTTTAGTCATCTGATCTTAACTATTAGTCAACATCATTTAGAATTTCTGCTTTTTTCTAACACAAAAATGATAGATAATTTCATAGAAATGACGTTTATTGACCAAGAATTTCAAAAATCTGTGTAAAACTATTTGTAATAAGTTGGTGTAAGTGGTGAATATACTGGTGTTAATGGAAAAAAAGTGCATTCATTTGAAGATGCTGCCATCATAGAGGCATCATCGCTGCCTTAGAACAAACTCAGAGAGCATGAGGAGGAGCTTCTTTCCTCAGGCTGTCCGTCTGCTCAATGACACCTGGGGCTAGCCCCCCACCCACAACCTCATTTTCTATCCTCTTGCTCTATTGTGTTGTCTATTATTATTTTTTATGGATTTTATTGTTATTGTTTTCATTGAGCAGGTACACAAAGAAGCACATTGTACTGTGTATGAGTGTCTATGTGACAAATACATTTGAATTACTTTTTTTCATCCCGTCCTGACAGTTTCTGTTTTTTGTATGTGTGTGACTGCTGTGTGTATGCAGAGGAGGGAAGTGGGGGGGAATGTGTTTTTGTGTGTGGGTGTGCAAGTGAGGGATTGTGAAAGTGGAGTTTGCCCTTTTAAAAAACAATGTATGTACACATTCATGTTGTCCTTGTCTGTTTAAGTTTAAAAGACAGTTTGAGCTGCCTGGGCTGCACTCTGGTGGAGCCATCATGGAGAGAGCTGTGGTGCAAGTCACCCTCTTTGGGCTGCTGCTGGTTTTGGCTAGCACACTACCAAACAAGGTAAGGTCACAAAACTTAAAGGACACACCACCGCACTGCAAGGAAACTGAATCTATTGAAAATATTGTTGCTGTCGGGCAGAAAACTTGTATCTCCAAATGCTATCATCACCCTCTGTCTGTGGGTTTTGCAAATATTGAAACTGTGATGAGGCAATTGTGTCTGATTTCTTCTGAGTTAAATAGATCAACAATATGTTTTCATTTTCTTAAAGAAAAACACGTTTTGGACATACAAGCACAACACAGCAACAACATTTAGTGTATCTCATTGCTGATTTATTACTTACTTATTTTCTGATGTTTGTGCTTAATTACGTTTGTATTTCAGCGTCTTTCGGTCAGGTGTGTGAGTGTGTGTGTGTTTATTACTCATGTGTTTGGGCCGTAAATCTGTTTACACAGTGACAATGGGGGGCCACAAACAGCTGGTGCCTCTGATGTAAATCCTTACATTAGAGTTAAGACTTGGTAATGGTTCAGGAGTATTGGGACACATTGTGTTAGGTTGTAAAAAGTTAAAACCATGCTTTTGTTTTATGTTTTAAATAATAAATTGTATGCTGCAGTCAGGTTATGAAAATAGGAATGGAATCTAGAATGACTACTAAGGAAAAAACAGCTGGTTATTTATCTCCCCTCTCTTCCTGTTTCTTGCAGATAGATTAGGTTAAAACCAACTATTAACATATGAAGAGAAACGTCTCTTTGAGTCTCCAACCTCCTGGTGCCAAGTCTGGGTTAGAACAAAGGAAATGCAAACTCTGTAAACTTGAATATAATCAGCACTACCAAGATAAATGAACTTTGTCTGTGACCTGGGGTAAACCTAAAATCAGAGGTGTGTCCTTAATCAGAGACCCACAATTCCACAGGAATACAATTCGGAAACCGATGTGATTTCGGGACTACAAGCCTGGGACCCGACAAGGGATCTGTAGTCCGCTGTTTTACAGTGTATTGTTTGTCATGTCAGATGGCTGCTAACTGTGACCCGACAGGGGAAGCATGTTTTGCAGTCTGCTGCTGGCAGTGTTTTATGTTTTATGTTTGATTGTGTTTTGTCTTGTCATTTTCATGTTGTTTCATTGAACCTTTTGCTTAACTTTCAATTCGAACGAACACATCTTTTAGAGATTTCTTAACAATTGCCATGAAAACATGGTTAAAACAATAAGAATGGGGTGTTTCTGCAGTTAGACCAACAAGATTTCACTGATG
The DNA here is from genome assembly GCF_004354835.1 of Perca flavescens. Taxonomy (NCBI): domain Eukaryota; kingdom Metazoa; phylum Chordata; class Actinopteri; order Perciformes; family Percidae; genus Perca; species Perca flavescens. The sequence goes on along the minus strand of NC_041334.1, from coordinate 24,204,628 downwards.
CCACCCACACATTTTTGTTTTCCACCATCATCTGATCTTTGGTCAGCTGGTCGTCAGCCAGCGACATTAACCAAGCCATTTATTTTATTGTGAAATGTGCCTCCTCCTGTATTTGCTCAGGACGACTGGAACATCTACAGCTTTCACATCAACTCCACAGTGACCAGTCGTTATGCAACCACGGTCATCACAAGCCGCGTGGCCAATCGCATGGACGACTCAAAGGAAATAGAGTTCCAGGTCCGGATTCCCAAGAACGCCTTCATCAGTAAATTCAGAATGTATGTGAAGCAAAAATACTTTTTACAGGATTTTGCAAATAAAGATTTCTACAATAAAGCATCATGGAATTAAATTATGGGCTACTCAGGAGTATGCATATAAACAAAGACTTTTGCTTGTTCTTCTTCAGGTTTATAGATGGCCAAGTGTACGATGGTGTTGTGAAAGGTAAAGAGAAAGCTCAGCAGCAGTACACTGAGGCTGTGTCCCTTGGCCAAAGCGCTGGGCTTGTCAGGTACATAGATCAATGGATCAGTTTATTGCCAGGTCTGCCAGGTCGCTCTTTAGTTGAATTACTCACATCTCACATCCACACCATAACCTGTGATGAGAGGTCATAAGTGTCATTGTTCTATTGTAAAGGGGTCAGAAGGAGGACCACTGCTTTAATGTATCGTCTCTGTTGCAGTTCTGTAGGGAGGACCCTTGAGGAATTTAAGACCTCTGTGACTGTGGCTGCCCACAAAAAGGTCACCTTTGAACTCACATATGAGGAGCTGCTGAAACGCAAGCTTGGCAAGTACGAGCTGCAAATCCACGCTCGACCCATGCAGCCTGTCAAAGACTTCAAGGTGTGTCTTTCCTGTTGGTTTCTATAAATCTTAAAAAACATTTTACATATTCAGAGCTTCAAAGTATTTTATTCTTTTTTAATTTATTCTCAATGCCAGGTCGATGTGTACATTAATGAGAAAGCTGGCATCAATTTCGTTGAGGTTAAAGGAGGACTAAGCACCAAAGCCCTGGCTAATGCCATCACCAGAACACATGCAGACAAACAGGTACATGCAGTGAAGAATTGCTATCTTTGTTCTGAACAATATTTTACTAATATTGGTAATAAAAGAATATCTATTTGACCACAGTATACATAATGGCCCTGGGCATTCTGTCTTATTGTTCATCCTTGTGCACATGTCTTAGTATCAATTATTCATTTTTAAATACTGTATATCTTTATGCACTTTTGCAACAATTTTCACTTATCCCTTAAGAGTCTCTAAAACCTGTTTCATCCTGTTTCCAGGCGTGGGTGTATTTCTACCCAACAGAGGACCAACAGAAAACATGTGATGGCTGTGGAGAGCAGGGTATGAATGGAGATCTGGTTATTGTTTATGATGTCAACAGGGACACCTCACTTGGAGACATCAAGGTAAAAGCTAGAGTCCATTTCCTGGATGACTCCAGTGGTCTATTTGCATTGTTAAAAATACTGTACTTATTTAAATGGCTATCTTCCCTTGTTATCTTAACTTTCTTCTTCCTCTCTCTAAGACATCAACTGGATACTTTGTTCATCACTTTGCTCCATCTAGTCTTTCCCGCATACCAAAAAATGTTGTCTTCGTTATTGATCAAAGTGGCTCAATGAGTGGCAGAAAAATGCAACAGGTACAGCATTTGAAGAGTTAAGTTTGTGACGGATTGTGACTGTAGCACTGAATGTTTTAATGTCAGTTAATTATGTCTGTGATTCACTTCACAGAAAGCTTTATTAAATACACAATTTAAGAACACGTGAAACAAATAATATGACATGGTTTCTTACTTAATTAAAATGTGTGAATGATGTTTTTGCCCAGACCCGAATAGCATTAATCCACATCTTGAACGACCTGGCAGAGGATGACCACTTTGGTCTTATCACTTTTGATAGCAGCATTTTTCACTGGAAAAGAGAACTTGTTCAGGCCAACAAGAAAAACCTGGAGAGTGCTAAGACATTTGCACGGAATATTCAAGATAGAGGAAGTGAGGTTTTTAATAAATATTTTATGAAGGTATGTGACTATTTTAGTAATGGCAGTAATGAAACATAGTTTCATTCCATTTCAGCCACAGACATTAACGCAGCAGTGTTGGAAGGAGCACGTATGCTGAATGCACATCCCAGAGAAGGTTCAGCGTCTATCATCATACTTCTCACCGATGGAGATCCAACCTCAGGTTACAATAAAACACACATACACACAAACGTGAGAACATACTTCAAGAGAGTAATGTAAGACCACTACAGCGACACAGTCCATGTATCACTGTGTGAGCTCAGCTTCCCCTTTTAAATCCCATGCTTTGGTTCTTTGCAGGGGAGACAAATCTTGAACGAATACAATCAAATGTCAGAAGGGATATTGCAGACAAGTTCCCACTCTACTGTCTTGGTTTTGGTCATGATGTCAATTTTGAGTTCCTTGAGAAGATGTCGCTGCAGAACAATGGTGTGGCACGACGGATTTACGAAGACTCTGACGCTGATTTACAGCTGAAGGTATTTTAATTTACTTTCTCCCATTATAAATACACTGTTTACCATGTGATTTGCTACATTTCCATAGATAAAACTGATTCTGATTGGCTGTGGAGAGATAAACATTCATACAGCGTCCATACTGTACCGTATGTCAACAGGGTTTCTATGACGAGGTGGCCACTCCTCTGTTGACAGATGTGACAATGATCTATAACGGAGGGACCAATCTAACCCAGACTAACTTCAGCCAGTATTATAATGGCTCTGAGATTGTGGTGGCCGGTCAGATCACTGACAACGACATTGAAACCTTCACTCCACAAGTTGTAGCTATTTCGGTAAGGATCGCTCCACCCAGCACATCAACTGTAATCTTCTGAAAGGTTGGTGAAAGCCCTTGTATATACTGACATAATAATTAATTTGGTATATGACAGAGGGATAGAAAAGTGACGTTTTCTGACACAAATGCCACCATGGAGTACACTGGGACAGATTTTGACAGCCACGTCCAGAGGGTTTGGGCCTACCTCACAGTCAAACAGCTTCTGGAGAAAGAGTGAGTTTGACATTCTCCACCTTTTCTCTGTGTTGTTGTTGTTGAGTCTATCAAATCTAACGGAAATTAAATAAGAAAATATTGGGAACAGGCCCCTCACAATTTCACATAGTCATGTATTGATTTTTTGTCAAGCAATTGACTGTTTAAGGTTCCAGGTTCATCTCTATTGTCATAATACAATACAATACATGATTGCACAATGAAATACAGTTGTAGCCCACTCCACACATGCCATTAGACAGAGCTGGATTGAAATCTGCAAAATATGTCTTTAAGGAAAAAAATAAAAGGGAAAACAAAATTTACATTTACAAGGAAGTTAAAATTACGTAGACACAGAAAATAAATAAAATATGTGCAATGTCAGTGTAGATATAAGCGCAATTATAAAACTCTGCTTAAAGTAGGATTGACTGCAAAAGGAACCTCATCTCACCGATATCACTGATGCTCAGTAGGGTACAATGATGTTCTGTCTCACCCGCTTGAATCACCCTCTGCAGAACCCTGCTCAGGATGCTTTCTATTGCTCCTCTGTAAAGGTTAAGGACTTGGCATGGGAAATTTGCTTTTTGCCTTTCCTTAAGATGTACAGTTGTTTACAAAAAAAAGTTGACAAGAGCAAGTATTTTATGTGTGTGCATACAGTAATTTTAGGGGAAGCCTAAAAACACACAAAAAAAATAGAATGTAAGGAATAATGTAATGTTAAAGGACCTGGTCATTATGCAAACTAGATCCACGACGGGGGTACGCTTCAAGTGTCTTGCATCAGCCTGAAAGGGTTCAATTCACAATAATGCCAGGCTTACTCTACCTTATCCCACTTATTACATAGTTTATTACACGGCTTATTACAAAGTTCCTCATACAGATGTTACCCGTTGATGACGCCTGCGTCCCAGTTGGGACGGTTAACTTTACAGCTGATGAGCACAGCTCTCCGGTGGAAGCTAGGTGGCCCCGGTGAGTGAGCTAACCATGGAGCTAACTCTTTTAGCACTCCGGTTTCCTCTACCCTCTCTCTCCCTTTGGTTGATCAGCAGCATGAACTCAGTATGAGCACAAATATTGATTTGAAAAAGTAATTTATTGATTAAAAATGTTTCCCAGAGTCTATGATGAGAACCCCGTCCATGGCATCGGCCTGGTTTTTCTGTTATTTCTAAACAGCAGAAAGCCATGATTGACCAATCAGAATCGAGTATGCTTAATTTGTAAAGTGGGAGGTCCCGGAGCGCAGAGGGGGGGTGGATCCGGCGACTCAAAACGGGGGTTGGAGGTAACGGAAATTAATTACACTGCCTACGTAGCTTCTCTGACAAAAAAAAACTAAACAACGCTGTGTGTACATGAGGGCAATTATCCATCGGACTATTAAATTAACCAAAAAACGCACCGAGGTCTGCACATTCTTGATCGACAGAAACGTTTTTTGCTTGTTTGGGATCCGACTGGCCAGCGTATTTGAAAAAGTTAAGCAAACTTTGTTGTCTTTTTGAAATTTTTCCAGCAATCTCAAGCAGCATAAGTTCTTGTGTCAGTAGAAGTGCAGCGCCGCGCTGTTGATGTGTCTCCCCTCCCTCTGTCTTTTCGGAAAATTGGAAAATTCACCTCAAAACGCATCGAAAATGCAAACACAATATTTTTGTGGAGCTTCAATGGGGGAATAAAGACTAACAAGACAGATAACAACATTGAACACTACACAAACAGTAGTTTATTTTTTTCATTTAGGCGATTAATTTTTCCTGGTGAGACAGGAGGTGCCAGATTCCAATAAAAAAGGTTCCGGATCCAACGTCGGAGGTGCCGGAACATGTTCCGGCGTGTTCCGGCTCAAATTAAGCCCTGTATTCAACAATGCTGTGTAATAACAAAACATGGTGTTGGCTGTTAAATACCTTTATCATACATTACTGTCATGTCAACTGTTTAAAACATATGGTTTGATTTGTGACACAATTTGTGACCCAGGCTGCTGTTATCTGGACCTGAGAAGGAGAATGTGAAGAAAGAGGCCTTGGAGCTGTCGCTGAAGTACAGCTTTGTAACCCCACTTACATCCATGGTGGTCACTAAGCCTCTGGGGGAGAAAACAGATGTGCTCCATAAACCTAAGGAAGGTGGAACAACACAAGGACACAGCACTGGAGTCCCCCTTCCACCCCCAGTCCAACACCCCTGTGTGTAATGATCACCTCATGAGTAAATTGTTTGTCTTCTTAGCAGTAGCATTAATAAGGTGGGTCTTATCTAATATGAGTCTTTCCGAGGTTTTGACACCACAGTGGAGAAAAAGAGAAGGAAGGAAGGCGACCGAAACACAAGAAAGTTGGCGCACTGCAGAGTAGTGTGGAGCTCTATTGTTAAGACCAAACAAAATTGTATCTCACAAGAAAGAGAGAGACACTGCTCAGATCAGGGAAACTGGGGTCCCCTCCTGCTGATACTTCTGGAGGGGACGTAGCAGGCGAGGGTCACAGATTCTGTTCAAAGGTCCCTGCTGTGGCAACTATGTGACATGACGTGTTTTTTGAAATGTAGTTGTGCTTTGTCCTTCAGGGGCATCAATCCTTCCAGACTTCCAATATGGCTTGCGGGGGATGCCAGGTAAACTTTTTTGCAGTTCTAATCCATCCTTCTAATTTTGCTATTATGGTTGGACAATCCTCTTAATTCTAATTATGGAAAATTAGAAAAAAAATTAAAAAAAACACACATAGTGAAAGACAATGGATTTTAGGTGCATATTTTCAATAGCAAAATGGGGCAGAGCCACAAAAATGTAGGCATGTATTGTCAAAAAACTAATGAGTACATTTCTGTGTCCTCAAAATATATTTTAAATATTTAAAACAAAAGATGTTTTGCAAAAGATTTTCAACAACTAGAAAATGTGTTGAGGCAAAATGGACGTGGCCACTGATAGATTATTCTAATAATCTTGAATCGTGTATTTAATGGTTTATTTTAAAGCTGTCCGAATATGAACATCAATAAATGCAATCTTCTCTTAAATTAATACAATATCATCTAAAGCCTTGAAATGTAAATGTATATAACTGGCTTTGTGTAAATGTATTCACAGCATTTGTTTCCTATATTTCACTGTGTATAGAGATTTTTTCACATTTCCTGAGTAACCTGTCTGAAATTTGAAGAAATATGACAAAGGGATGTCCCCTTTCCACCCCCAGTCCAACACCCCTGTGTGTAATGATCACCTCATGAGTAAATATTTTGTTCTTCTTAGCAGTAGCATTAATAAGGTGGGTCTTATCTAATATGAGTCTTTCCGAGGGTTCGACACCACAGTGGAGAAAAAGAGAAGGAAGGAAGGCGACCGAAACACAAGAAAGTTGGCGCACTGCAGAGTAGTGTGGAGCTCTGTTGTTAAGACCAAACAAAATTGTATCTCACAAGAAAGAGAGAGACACTGCTCAGATCAGGGAAACTGGGGTCCCCTCCTGCTGATACATCTGGAGGGGACGTGGCAGGCGAGTGTCACAGATTCTGTTCAAAGGTCCCTGCTGTGGCAATTATGTATTATGTTATGTTATTATTTATTATGTTATTCATCTGACTCTTCTCGGCCCAATTGGGTTAGGATGTTGTCAGTAACCCAGCTGTATCTCAGGTTATTGTTTACTTGTGAGAAAAACATGGACAGTGAAAGTGAAGTGAAGCAGTGTTGGACTGAGCCTGAAGGCAAAACTCTTAGTTTGTTTTTCTACCTACAAATCTCACCTGTCATGATGTAAGATTTTGGATATAAGTGGGCAATAAAAGCTCCCCCTGAGGGTCAAGGTAAGGAGCTCAACATCTGGAAGGACAAGATGAAATGCAGTTGTGTTTTCTGAAATGACGTGTTTTGTGAAATGTAGTTGTGCTTTATCCTTCAGGGATACCAGGCTCTGCAGGCTTCCTTTTGCAGGCACAAGGTAAACTTCATTTTTGCAGTTCTGATCCATCCTTCTAATTTTGCTATTATGGTTGGACAGTCATTCTAATGATGAAAAATTGAATAGACGTTTTTTGTATTTGCATCATAACACACATAGTGAAAGATAATTAATTTTAGGTGCATATTTTAAATAGCAAAATGTTCTAGCAGTTCTATCTCGTAACAAGATGGAATGTCAGTCATTAGGCTAACCACTTTAATCCTATGGAAAACACGCTACCTAGCATGACCAGCTAATGTGCTAGCAGACTTGTGGTGGTATGATCTAGCTAGCCTAAAGAGCTAACGTGTAGACTAAACAAGCTAATGCAGATAACTAGCATGACCAGCTAGTGTGCTAGCAGTAATTCGATTGGAAAGGGCTGAGCTACCAAGTGTGATATTGATAAGAAATAAAATATCACTGTCCAGTTCTATCTCTTAACAACAGGTAGCATGTTTTCATAGGATTAAAGTGGTTAGCCTAATGACAGACATTCCATCTTGTTAAGAGATAGAACTGGAGAGTGATATTTTATTTCTTATTAATATCACACTTGGTAGCTCAGCCCTTTCCAATTTAATAACTGCTAGCATACTAGCTGGTCATGCTAGGTAGCCTGTTTTTCATAGGATTAAAGTGGTTAGCCTAATGACTGACATTCCATCTTCTTAAGAGATAGAACTGGACCGTGATATTTTATTTCTTATTAATATCACATTTGGTAGCTCAACGCTTTCCAATTGAACTACTGCTAGCACACTAGCTGGTCATGCTAGTTATGTTATTAACTTGTTTAGCCTAGCTACACATCAACTCTATAATGTTTTGAAGACGTTCAAACTCTTGGAAGTAGGCTAAATCTTACCTTTTAAGCACGATAGTGAAGCATCGGCGGCAGCTCTGGAACGGGCGGCCGTTACGATAGTGAAACTGGCAGACGTTTTTTTTCTTTTTTGAATTTGCCATCACGTCGCACTATTAATGACATCACAAGCAAAACGTGCCAGTGATTGGTTGGTTAAAATGTTAATCCAGGGCAAACAACTTTGTCATTGATTCTGGACTGTTAATTACTTGGTGATATCAGATCGTGCCCCCTCTTCCTGCTGGCTAAATGCCCGGTGTATGTGAGTGAGAGCGCGGTCAGCGAGCTTGTTACACTAGCAATCTCTTACCCTGGGTTTCAGTTAATCTTTTAATGTGTGTAATTATAATGTGTTGAGTTATTTAAACAAACGATTGGGGAACTACACGCCTCTTGTCCGCGAGTCTCATTGATAGAGCCTGCGGCTGGATGGAGCTAGCTAGCCTCCTCTTAGAATTCCTCTGGAATTCACAAAAATTAATTAACTTGAAATCAGACACCGTTGTTAGCTGGCGTGACGAAATTCAAACTGTAAATATACTCGGAATTACGCCGAAAATGAAGCTAACTATCTGTGATTTGTAGCTACACACAGCTAGGATTGAAGGGACAGTCGAAGCTAACGAAACCCTTACAGCTCACAAATATTCATTAACTTGAAATCGGACACCGTTGTTAGCTTTATAAGACATTTAGTTAGATGTTGTGTAAGTGGCGTGACGAAATTCAAACTGTAAATATACTCGAATTACGACCAAAAATGAAGCTAACTATCCGTGATTTGTAGCTACACATAGATAGGATTGAAGTGACAGTCGCAGCTAACGAAACACCTAGCTAAACATCACAAATATTAATTAACTTGAAATCGGACACCGTTGTTAGCTTTATAAGACATTTAGGTATATGTTGTATAGCTAAGTGGCGTGACATTGTGTGTAACATGTGGTAAGAGATTGCTGGTGTAACAAGCGCGCTGACCGCGCTCTCACTCTCACACAATGGGCCATTTAGCTAGCAGGAAGAGGGGAGTTGCAGGCACTGGAGCTCTGTCAGGGCTGCCAGCCGTAACGGAGCTCACAGCACGCCGGGGTCTGTGAAGGAAGGCTGGGCGGGCGGCGAGGCAGCAGCACCGCCACTGAAGTCCGACACTTACCATACGTCTTACCATATTTGCAATTACCCATGAATTTTCGTAAAACGGCCCATATTTGAGCTTTATATAGTTGATTTCTCACATAAAAAAGTCTCAGAAGTGAATTTGGTAATGAAACATTGTCTGGAATATGACATTCTGTCGCTTCTCTAATGTTTGTGTATTGGGGATTCGCTGAACCAATCAGCGCGCATCTCTAATGTCTGCGTATGGCACTTCGCTCAACCAATCAGCGCGCAACTCATCTAAATATTCACGAGCATACCATATTTGGAAGAAAAGCTCTTGTTACAAATAGGGCCAAAACACAGGGATGCATAAGGGCCAATAAAGTATCAACCAGGCCATTTTTAGCCCAACCAATGTTACATACCCCATTAGGAGACCATAATCATTCTATCACCCCTTTAAATATTTACCAACAAAAGATGATTTGCAAAAGATTTTCAACAGTTAGAAAAAGTGTTGAGGCAAAACGTGGCCACTGATAGATTATTCTAATAATCTTGTATTGTGTATTTAATGATTTGTTTTAAAGCCGTCCGAATATGAACATCAATAAATGCAATATTCTCTTAAATTAATATCATCTAAAGCCTTTAAATGTAAATGTATATAACTGGCTTTGTGTAAATGTATTCACAGCAATTTCTTCTGATTATGGGTACTATGTTTCCTAGCATTGTGCCAGATAAAGAATCTAATGGTAAAGTATCTACTGTATCGGGCTTGCAGAATTTTAAAAACTAAAAAAAAAGTTTTCATAAACAAGTGTGTATACAGTAAGCCTAAAGTATTTTGTTGTGGTGTAAAAAAGGGTGTACTTTACCTGAAAAACGCTGAAATGAATGTGGCCACTGACAGATTATTCTAATAATATTGAAGATATACATACATATAATAATGTGCTTCCATTTCATGTTTTGTAAGTCATAATGTTAACTATTTTATGCCACTGTTGGATCTAAATTTTCAACAAAACAATTTACTTTTTGTATGCCCCTTAGCCTAAACTTTCCAAATATTTCTGAGCTGTAGCAGTTTTTGAGATATTGTGCTAAAAGTCAAACAAACAGAACAGAAAACCTCCTTGGTAGAGGTATATAATGCCCCCTGTATCCAATGTCTACATTTCCATAATGCAAAATTAACCCTCGTATTATGTTGAAAACAAATTACATTGATGATGTTACGGGTCAAAATGACCCGTACAGTGTAAATACACTCAAAACAAACTTTTTTTCCTCATCACAAACATTTTTTTGTAGGTGAAAGCTATATGAAATTGATTTGCAGTGTTGGTTAATGCAATATCCTCAAAAGATTTAAAGAAAATAAATGTATATACCGGTAACTGACTTTGTGTAAATGCATTCACAGATTATGTTCGTTATGATGATCCTGTTGGTTATGATGACAAAATGATTGTGCCTGACAAAACAACTAATGGTAAGGTATTTATCTCATATATGTAAATCATCATAATCATGGTATAGTTTATATAAAATCAGAAGTTTGTGGTAATTCATTATGACTGATGATGGGATAAAAGGTTGGGAAGGTAATAAAAATAAAGATAGTTTTTGTTATGACTACATTTTAGTGTTGCCTTTTTTGTCAATGATATTGCATGTTGATATCACTACAGCCAGGGTTTAAAGCAACACTATGTAACTTTTAGCTGCAGCTGTAGTTCCAATGAGACTAGACCCCAAGTTCATTGGTTACACCTACCCAGGAAGCCAAGTGTGAAGACGATAGGATGAACAGTTCTCGAGATATTTGAATAACACACACACACTCAAACTTACACACACACACACACACACACACAGTGGGTCCTCGATTTATATTTAGAGGTAAAAGTATTAGTTGCCCTTGTGTCACTATAAGCTTGCAGAATTCTCAAAACAAAGACTGACAACAAAGGTCTCACATGTATACTGTAACACACATACATGTGTATATAATAAGCCTAAAGTTATTTGTTGTGGTATGAAAAAGGGTGTACTTTTACTAAAAAGTTATGTGACCATAAATATAGTAAACTAACATAATTTGGCTTAACTGTTCTTTGAAATTTTGTGAGTCTGAGAACATAATGGTACCTATCTTTCATTCCTTATGTGCCACACAAGTACAGGTGTGCTTTACCCTTTTAAATGTAATTCTCAAATGATACAAGTTTACTGATATGAAAGTCGAGATTTTGGATAATCATTATCAAACATGCTATAATTCATCTTAAATTAGTTCAATTGGTGTTGGAAGCAACAATCATTTTCAGTGTGTCCTTCTGCTGTGTGACTCTGTGTTCTTCTCTAGTTCCTCTTTCCCACAGGTTTCTGCTAAAAACTGAGAATCTGTCTCTTCCACTCTGCTTTGATGTCACTGGAGATGTTCGCCTTAAACTACTTCACCATCCCAACAGGGGTCAGTGATGTTAGTCTTTGTGCCATCACAGTTTTTCTTAAATTCCTTTAACAGCCCAGTCAATAGTCGGTTATATAATGTGTATCAACCCATAATTATCCCCTAGTTTGCAGTGGTGGACAGTCACTAAGTACATTTGATTAAGTACTATACTTAAGTATAATTTTGAAGTACTTTTATGAGTATGTGTACCACCAAAGAGATTTTTCCCCTCTTAACTTTATCAGATGATTTCATTGAAATAACTTTTTTTTTGGTCTAAAGAGATATACTGTAGTTATCTAATATTTCACAAAAAAAGCAAACATTAGAGAAAAGACCATGATTCATTCAAATTTATGTTTACCAAATTAATCATTTCTTAACATCTTGTGGGCCTGACCCCTAGAATGAGTACCACTACTACACTGCTACAGTGCAGTACTTATACTTTTGATACTTCAAGTACAATTTGCTGATAATACTTTTTTTTTGTTGTTGTACTGGTAATTCTACTTAAGTGAAGGATCTGTGTACTGTATAAGTGTGGTGTTGAGTTGCATTTGTTCTCTTTTGTATTAGAGCTGTCTGTGAATGGTGAGCTTGATACAGTAACAAATGGAGGCTTCAGAAGGATTGTCATCCACTTCAAGACAGACCTTTATGTTGAGGTTGACACCAATGTCATCACTGTACGAGAGGGACAGACACTGACACGCCACACTGGACAGGATCTCATCACAGCCGGAAGGTGATTTTGCAGTGTAATGGTCCCGACCAAGAAATAGTCAGGCACATCACCCCCCTTAAAACAAAGATTTTTTGTTTTTACACCTAGATTTTTGTATGGATAAAACAAACAAGATAATACATAATACATAATGTTAATTAGTGAGCTTTAGAGGTGCTGGTGCAGATTGTGTTACCCTTGGACAGAGCCAGGCTAGCTGTTTCCTGTACAGGGAAATGACCTGTGCATCTGTGCAGGGCCATTAAAAAAAGTGCATATTTCTCTAGTTTGACAGTGATTAGGCGGGACAAGGAAATAGATGTCGCAGCTGGAGACACACGCGTGGTCATCTATATTCATAAGAAGGATGGCGTAAAATTCCTCTGGCCGGTTTTGAGACAGCATCCACTGGACAACAACGTTACAGGAATTATAGGTGGGTGAAAATGTTGGATTTGATTGTGTGATTGAATCACAGTGATTCATACCCTCAACAATATATTGAATCAGTGTTTTACACCCAACTGTGGATGGAGAAATAATTCATCAAAGGGGCAAAATGTTTTGCTGTGTCAATTGTAGTGGCAACTTTTATTGTCATTGCTTTATTGTTTGTCCTCTTTGTTTCCAGCTCTAAAGCCAGCAGTGTATGAGGAGGTGCAACAAACTCCCTCAACAAAAGTTAAGATCAAAGACCAGGAGATTGACGTTGTCAGGTACACTGTGTTCTGTTTTATTAGTGGTATAAAAAAGAAAGCTGTTTGAGGTTATTAATTATGATATAATGATTATGTAAGATATTATTACTATTTTTGTCTCTCTTTTGTAGGGTCAATGCTGTTGACTACAGTATAGCCTCTCCACCGACACTGGACTGCTGGCTCACGTCTGCGGAGTCTGTCCTGCAGAGACGCCTGGATGATTTCATCGTTACTCAACTTTAACTGGGAATTATGTTGAATCACTTGCAAAGATTTCATTTGCAAGAAAAAACAAGGCAGACACTGATTCATCTTGGAAAACAAAGTTTCCCCTGGCTATAACTGACATAAACTAATAAATAGTATCCCAGATTCCCTGTTGTCTTGTATGTATTAAATCACATTTACCTAAAGAATTGGTAAATGTTTCATTTCTTTGGAATAATTTTAAAATATAAGAATACAATTTTTAAAAGATTAAAAGAAGACATTTTTCATCAACTCATGTACCAATACCTATTTTTGAGAAAATGTCAATATACATTATAAGTCTTTATCATTCATATAAGATTAAAAGGGTATATCATGTAATTAAAACCACCATAAAGAATACCATAACTCATGATCAAACACTATCATGAGTCATATATTTTTCTGTAAACTACTAACTACAGTGATCACTTAAATGTTGTCATGTACATTTATGAATCTTTATAAAATGGAAATGTTCAGTGGCAGTGCCTCACCCAGCTAAAGTAAATATATTGTCCACCTTTGCTGTAACAAAGTAACTCCCATATTTATTTGCAAAGTACACAATAGGTGGTTGTTGTTTTTACTCTGGTTTGAACACATTTCCTAAGAGTAGTAAGCCAACAAGGGTTTTGTATTTACACTAGTTCAACATTATGTGGTCTAACCAGTTGAGCTGCTGTGGAGCTGTGTGCCATTGTGTTGCATGGGATTGTCCTCTCCCAGTGAACTGCAGTTCAAAGGTGGATTTTTATGAGCGTAGGTGGTAAACTTGTTTATCAAGGCACAGTTTACTGAGAACTGCAAAAGGAAAAAAAATGGGTCTTTGCCAAATCCACATATGAAGACAAAGAACATGTAACAAATTGTTGCCAACAAACCGACAATGTAGTGTTAACTCCATTTAAAATGCAGCTCTGTGTGAAAAGCTGCTTTAACCTAGTGATCAAAGTGGAAGTGTTGTCTTCATAAGAAAAGGAAAAAAGTTAGACTTGGACCCATCTACAGTAAATTGTGGTGGTTACACTGTAATGAAGAATTCAGAGCAGGAAGTTATGTGCATTTTGACCTGGTTAGGGACTCTGCTGGGACTAAATCAGAGATAGACAAACAGAAACAGAGAGAGAGAGAGAGAGAGAGAGAGAGAGAGAGAGAGAGAGAGAGAGAGAGAGAGAGGGAGGGAGCGAGGGAGAGAGGGAGAGAGAGAAAGAGAGAGAGAGGGAGAGAGAGAGAGAGAGAGGGAGAGAGAGAGGGGGAGAGAGAGAGGGAGAGAGAGAGGAGAGAGAGATAGAGAGGGAGAGAGAGAGGGGAGAGAGAGAGAGAGAGAGGGAGAGAGGGAGGGACTACTCCTGAGACTCCTGACGCGCTGTATGGTTCAATTTTCACATGACTCAAACACTTCTAGGCAACTCTGACAAGGTGTACTCCTGGTCTGAGGAGTGGAACTATACTTACAGTGGATTACTAAACACAGTAAGTAAGATGAGGCTACTAGTATAATTTGATATCATTTCTGATGTTACCTTATAGCCTGGCAATGTTAGCTGTTTTACTATATTAAAAGCAAACATGGGTTGTTATTGTTGCTACTGCATATACCTGCCTGCATTCATGTATGTCTCTTCTTCCCTAGGCCATAACCAAAGGCCAAACCCATCAACCAGCTATTCTCAAACAGTTTGTCTCGATTCACTGCCCCCCATGCCAGTGTGCAGTTTCAGCCAGGATATCATCAACTTGATTTTCCAGCCTTAAGTCATGATGAGGACAAAGACGCTGGGCTTGTTTAACAAGGCTGTCATGTCGCACCTGCAAAAATGCTGTAGGATTTAAATCTTTCGGTGTGTCCCCAGGCAAAATGTTACTTCCTGGACAGTCCATTTGGTGCATTTTACTGCCTCTATGCATGTCAGTCTGTGGTTTGGAGATTTCTGGAGATGAAGTCATTTGCTCACAGGTACTGGACCTACATTACATTTCCTCTGCTGCAGTAGTGTACATATAGTTTTTATTGACAGATTATACTTTTAATTTCCTTTCACTACTGTAGCCTGCTCTGACATTTTAATTTCCCTTTTTACTGATAAAGTGTTTTATTCGCAAACATTTAATTAGACGCAGGGGCATGACCATCTGCCAGCTTGTCACAACATAGGGCTGGTGTATGTACATAATATAGCCCTCTGAACAGCAAATATTTACCGTCCAGATAACATTCAGTACAAATATGATGCCACACATTAAATATATGTCAAATTCTGTCTCTTTTTAGGGTCTCTCTGATTGCACCATGAACAAGAGGAATATTCTTGTAGTAGAGGACAACAATGCTGTGAATGTTCAAAACCTGACTCCATCTATCGAGCTCTGCTGCAGAGACAGCGCAACGTGTACATTATGTCTGGTGATAGACATAGACATAAACATCCATCTGGATAAAGTCATTGAGGATGAAGGCCACTCTGGATATGAGGAAGAGGATTATAGCGGGGAGACAGAGAGGAATTCAAACGGTAAAAACTAAGGCTACATGTAGCCTACTGTCACATTATCACTTGTCATTAAATGACCATACCGGTTGTTTTGTACGGTTAAATCCATTAATGAGCCTCTATGTCATTGTCTCCCAAAGTATACCACGTTAAGATAAGATAAAATAAGACAGACTTTTTTAATCCCACACTGGGATTAATGGAGGTTAATATAACTGGGGGTTAATGTATCAAGCTTTAAAATAATGTTCTACCACCAAGGCTGCTTATATTGTAATAGGTAACCCATCACAATGAACACATTCTTTTTATTAATATTCGGTCAAATTTACAATACCGTCACATGGAGTGGAAACTATTTTGAGCAGGTCCGAGATTTAACAGTAAGCTGCTGAGGAGCGTGTTGTAGGGTGTTGGGAATTCATTACTGGAATAATGCATGAGCAAACATGGAGGTTGTGACAAGGTTATCGTGAAATTAACAGTAGTTTGTTGTATTTGTGTAAATGGTTGATGTATTTCTGCCATGAACATTTCCTTGAAAACACTATAATAATGTAACTTTAACACCACAGAGAAATTTCATTTTTAGCTTTATTCTCATCGTTGATTGATCAACTTGGCTAAAATGTTTACTGTAATCAACTTGAATCTAGTGGAGTAAATAAGTCACAGTAAAACTCTATGGTCATTTTTGAAAAAAAATATATGTAGGCCTTCAATATGTTATTTATACTCAGTTCATAGTTAATGGGTTGAAACATGACCAAACACTGGTGTAGCGTGGGTGTTGGAAGTGAGTTAGCAGTGTTCTACAGGTGCGTTTCCATGAATTCTGAGCCCCACCTTGTTTCTGTTGCAACAGCGTCTGTGACAGTGTGTTACTACGCAGTACATACCCTGCCCATGTGCAAGAAGGTGGAGTTTACGGTTAATCATACAGCTCTTACTCTGCAAAACCAGGCAAAGGTACTGTAGACTCCCTGTACTGGAATATACAATCTGTACTGTCAATAGGGATGTACTATATGCACACTTCTGGGCATCTTGTCTTATAAACTGTTTGTGTGTGTGTGTGTGTGTGTGTGTGTGTGTGTGTGTGTGTGTGTGTGTGTGTGTGTGTGTGTGTGTGTGTGTGTGTGTGTGTGTGTGTGTGTTTGTGTGTGTGACTTCTATAGATTTCCGTGAAGATTACTAAGCCAGCTGGGGTTTCCTTCAGCAGCCAAGTGTTTGTTTATTCTACACCACCACCGCCACCACGAGAAGTTGTTTCTCCTTCTCTAGATGAAGGTATGACGTTTGGTCTTCTAACTACAAAGCACCTGTTGAACTCATAACTGGCTGCTAGTGACACATATTATCTGTCTTCAGTTTGCTCCCAGGAGTGGAAGGAACGTGTAGAAGAGTGTCATGGTGAGTAATCCCCTTCATAATACGTGTAATATGTGTTGGTTTTACTTGTTTAATTTCTGTATTTGGGGAAATTAACAATTTTTTTCTTTCCTTTCTTTCAGTGCCCAGTCTCAACTGTGTAATTGACCAAAAAATGAATTGGGTGGAGCTGCATTTTGGCAGGAATAAAAGCCCCCCCTCTGTGTGTGTCCAGTATGAGAAGAATGGTATATGTCAGGTCAGTGTTGGATATCAGTGCCTCATTTTGGGGCAGTCACAGTTATTCATTTGTGTTTTTTGCTTCTTTTTGTTTGTTTGTTTGTTTGTTTGTTTTTGCAGAGGTAAAGAAAGTATTCGGATAGCACAACAATGTAAAAAAGAGTAATGCGTTCAAAATAACACTTAAGTGAAAGTTCAAAGCATATATAGCGTATAATCTCAGAATGGGGCCTTTAGATGTTTATAAAAAAAACGACTGCATTATTATTACTCATGTATTTGGTAAAGCAATGCATCATATTTTACAAGCTGATCACGTTTTGTATTTTAAATGTTTGCAGAGAAGTATCCTGCAACAATATGCATTAGACAATAAGTATTGTCATTATTGATCAATCTGCCGATTAGTTTCTCAATTAATCCTTTTGTTAATAGAAATGTCAAACATTTGTAGAAAATGTAAATCACAATTTCCAAAAGGCCAACTTGGCATATTCTATTTGTTTGTTTTGTCCAATCAGCAGTCCAAACCCCAAATATATTAATTTTATTATCATATACAACAGAAAAAAAAAAAATGAAATAGAACCAGTGAATCAGAAAAGAGAAGGAGTTATGACCAAAAAAGTCATAAAAAACATATTCAGGCACTCAAGGTTGGTTACAAAAAATAATAGGCCTTTAATTGATTTGGCAACAAAACTCCACCACCGCGTGTCAGCTAGAAACTTCTCTGTCTGAAATTCAGTAGTACTATGAAGTAACATAAAATAGAAGTTGAGTAAAGTACAGGTTACCAACAGTACTTGAGTAAATGTTCCTCTCCACCACTGGCTTCTCACTCTCATTAAAGCCATGATGTGTTAAATGTTACTTTATAGATATGGAATAGGACGACCATCCCTCTGCATTCTGTGACCCCCTGCATGTGTCTTCAGGTACCATCACTTAAACATCATGATTACTTACGGCTACCACACCAACAGTGTTGTCTACACAGAACTTTATGATTGGTGTGTGTGTGTGTGTGTTGTTAGGTATGGGATGAGGATGATCAGAGGTCTATGCGCACTCAAAGCTGCCCCTTCATTAATAACACAGGTGAGATGTCACTTTCTTTCTGGTCTCAGTCCACAGGGTGAATAGTGGGTAGTTTACCATTGGTCGGCTGATGTTTCCTGTTTGTCTATTTTAGATTCTCTCCAAAGGAGCGTATGGCAGAATGTGTCAGTGTTTGTAAGCCAGGGACAAATGAACAACTACCACACAATGTTGTCATGGAACCTGTCTGCCCCCTGCAGGCTGGGGGGTGAAGTGTGGCCCTGCCAGAAAGAGAACAGCAGCTGCTGCAGAGAAATGAAGGGCTTTAGACAACAGCTGGAAAATGGCACATGGAGACAAAACAGCAAGGGGCACTGGGTAAGAAACTTTAATACTGAGGGTTGTATCCCTTGTTTTATGCCTGCCATTTTTGTTTTTGTTAACTTCAAAAGTATTTTTTTTCCCACACTTTAAAAAAAATCCTATCTGCTTTGACAGTGCCCCACACACACACACACACATATACATATTTATATATATATATATTCTGTATCAGCTTATCTCAACTTTTGATTGCAGCTGTATAATGTTTACACTGAGTGAACTATCTTTGTTGAACTATAATATTCAAGATGTCTTGTGCAAAACGTTATACACATTTACCCAATTTTCAACTGACATATTTGGTATCATTGGAAATTTTGGGGAACGCCTGGCTACACAGCATGAGTTGTTAATGACTGACCAAAGATGTATAATTGTGTCCTCTTCAGGAGACAATAAGGGTGTTTGAAGACATCCACGTTCAGCTCTCAACATGTGTGATGGTAAAGTATTCGCAACTGTCCTGTGAGTCATACAGTATATTTCCTTAGTTAGTGATGTTCAATAACTCATTTATGTTTATCCATTTATGCAGGTGGAAGTAAAGGGAATGGGACATGAGCTGGGTCCATTCTGTTTAAAAAACAGTGAGTCTGAAATTTGATCCTTAACACAAGCTGGGGCTGGTTGGGACTATTTTGCATATATACAGCACCTGTTCCTTTAACTTTTTATGAAAAGGGTTTTGTTTTGTACTAGGCCTACTTGCAGACGACAGGTCACGCTGGATTCTCCTGTTTGTTGGTGTAATGCTGCTGGTTTGCTTGGCTGTGCTCATGTTTTATCTCCTTCACGACTTTGTCAAGAGTGAGTTTTCCTTTTTTTTTCTTAGGCAATCACAGAAAAAATGTTTACTAAAACTGGGAATTGTGCATCAAGTGTGCATATATTTTACCCACATACAGTTTAAGGAATCAATTATTTGTGCACTGAAATTATACATATCCCTGTTGTGTATTTCTGCTCAGCCCTCTGGTATATTTACTTTTCATTTTCTAAATTTTACAGAATGGGCTTGGAGCTGGCATCATGGCGGATTTGTAAAGAGTGAGTAATTTCTTTTAATACTACTACTTGTAATAAAAAAGAATCATCAAGTCATGATTGAACAACTCTCTGACATCCCCCCCCATGTTTTTTCTCTCTAAAGTTGGCAGAAAGGGTCATATGGTGGTGTTGCTGAGCCCCCCAGATGTGGATGATGGTGTTTCGGAGTCAGTATGTCAGCTTGGCTCCCAGCTCTTTAACCAGGGTTTCAGTGTGTCTGTGGATCAGTGGAGCAGGAAGGAGCAGTGCACTATGGGGCCTCTGCCATGGCTGCACTCCCAGCTGCTGCAGCTGAAAAGCCTGGGCGGCCGAGTTGTGCTCGTCTTGACCCGCAAAGCCTTGGAGAGAGCAGAGGAATGGACCCATGGGAACAAAGAGGTTATCAAGATGAAGGGAGACAAGGGTCTCCCTCAGATATGTTCCCCTTACTCTGATGTGTTCACAGCCTCTCTATTCCTCATTCAAGCGGACAAGCAGCTGGGCAGAGCTGGAGAACGTTTTCTTCTGGTGAAATTGGACTCCCATCCAAGCATTGACAGGAGACTACCGGAGCTTTTTCAGGGGCTGCCCCTGTTCCAGCTTCCCTCTCAGATCCAGGCTTTGTTGTCTGAGCTCACTATGGGAAGGACAGGGAGGCGATCAGGTAGAAGGACACGGACAAGGTGGAAATGGAGTGCAAAGACCAAAAAGGGACAAGACCAGCAGAAGGCATCACACTGTAAATATGTTGGCCCTGAGAAAAACTTGGAGCAACGCCTTTGAAGTTCAGTTAAATTATTTTTGCATATTATTGCTGCTCTGTGAATATGAAAGACATGTTCATCCATATTGTGGATGAGATAAACATAGGTCACTAAAGGCTGACTGGCAATGATCTATAATGTTGTTATGGTCAAGAAATGCCATGAAATGACCAACAACAATACGTCCATTCCTCACTACTTTTTTCGACTACACTTCTCTGTCTGGAGTTTCCAGAACCCAAACCTGTTTATTTTTACTTAAGATGTCCTGTCTGGACTGCGCACCAAGACCCTTAGCAGACTCCAGTATGCCCAGAACTCTGCTGCCAAGGTTCTAACCCACACCAAGCCCTGGCAGCATTACATTCTCATCCTCCAAAAGCTCCACTGGTTGCCAGTCAAGTCATCACCTACAAGATACTCCTGCTCACCTACAAATCTCTCCATGGACTCTCACCGCAATACCTCATAGATCTCCTCCACCCCTACACTCAGTTACATTCCCTGCGGACCTCTGACAAGGACCTGCTGGTTCGCCCGCGCACCAGGTTGCGGACTTTTACGGACAGATGTTTGTCTGCCAAGGCTCCCACACTCTGGAACAGTCTACCACTCCACGTCTCTGCCCCATCCCTGCCCATGTTCAAAAAGCACCTCAAAAAAATTAATTTTCATTAAGTCCTTTGACCCCTAACCCCCCTCCCCCCCTATTTGTTAAGCGACCTTGAAAGGCGCTATATAAATCCAAGTTATTATTATTATATTATTATTAAGTAATTTCCTAACAAATGGCTGGACACTGCAGTTTTTAGAAAACGTTACTCAAATAGGAGTAATTTGTTAGGGACTATTTTCAGCTGCGGTTTTGATGTGTTATTGAACAGCTTGGCAGCAGGAGGAGTTTGTGGGACTGGCTCAAATGTTCATTGTCATGAAGGAAAATGTCACAAAGTGCAACAATGTCAAAAGTGTTTTTTGGACAATAACGGTGGTCTATGGCACAGAGGAATAAGTTATATAAGGCTTTGACTACACAGACTACTTTTTTCAGGATTAAATCATTGTTTGTCATTGTCTTCACATGGAATTTGTTGAGTGTAAGAAAAATATAGAATATGACCAGACTTATCTTTTAAGCTTTAAAATGTTTAACCTAAAATCTTACAGACTAATTCTATCCATGTACTGTAAGGCTTTCAACACTTGTCTATAAATAAATGTGCTTATTTTAGTGCATGGCGGATTTCGGATAGTGATTGGCCATCTCTGGGTGAAGGGCGGTGGATCTTATTGGTGCAATCTAGTGTCATTTTAAGGACACACAGAAGTACTTGTTAAAATATTCCACTACATCCCGGAGGGGCGGTGCTTTGAGAGTGCTGCATGCTCCGCCCGCTCGGGATGTTTGGTTTATTTTCTATAATCAAACACAAAGGAGTGTTGAAGTGTGACAAGTGCGTCTCGGCTGTATTCGCAGCATTTAAACTTTACTTAGGAGGACAGAGTTCAAACTCGACACACATAGAAGAGGTACAGTAAAACCCTTAACTTATGGCTAGCGTATTCAGGTCCACTTAAATGATTGCTTCGTTATTTGTAAAAGTACAGAAGTATGCTACGTACTCATAAATTATAGCTGTCAGGTTATTGTAGTGGAGTAGAAAGTGCAATGTAATGTCTCTTGCATGTAGTGAAGCAGAAGTATAAGTTGCATACAGTACAATTAAAATACAAAAGTGAAATAAGTGAGTAAATGTACTTAGTTACTTTCCACCACTAGTGCCACAAACAGACTCCCCAACTCTTTTTTTGTACCTGGTGGAGCTTCTTTTCTTTTTTTCAAGTGGAGCTTTTTTTATTTTAATCCCTCATCATATAGCCTACTTTATTCTGTCAGCCATCTGTTCTTAACTTGCAAGCATCATTAAACAAACCTGGGTGTGATATTTAGGAGAGAAACCTATATCTCTTGTGGACCTGATGGGACAGATAGGAGTAAGGATGCTTCACAGGAACCCGCTGCAGGCTGCCTGGCTTTGTTGTCTGTTGGCTGTTCAGGTGCACAGCTGTCCAGATACCTGCGGCAAGTGTTCAGGCCCAGAAAATGACCAGTGTGAGGAATGCAGAGCAGGATGGACACTCCATAATGACACCTGTGTAGGTACTGTATATAGAGCCTATCATCACATACATGTATGGCATAAATCATACACACTAGTGTTCTAAATGTATTTATGTTTTGATCTGTTTTAGACGTTGATGAGTGTGGCACGGAGCTGGGTATCTGTCCTACAAACAGCTACTGCTTCAATACAGATGGTTCCTTTGAGTGCAGAGGTCAGTGGTTTAGAATTGGAGGAAAAACACAACATGAAGGCTTTTTCTAAAGAAGTAGAAATTACAATGTCAGACGTGTCTTCAAGTTGTTTTGCTCTACCAGCAATCCAAAATATAAAGATATTAAATTTAAAGTGATATAAAAGAGAGAGAAGAAGCAAATCCTCACTTTTGGGAAGCTGGAACCAGTGAAAGATTGATATATTTGACTGATAAATGGCTTGAACAATTCATTAATCTGTTTTTTTAAATTGTTGTCTTTTCCTTTCTATTTAACTTCTCACTGACTGACTAATTGTTTCAGCACTAATCCAGGTGAACAGAGCCCCAAAACTGAAAACACAAAGCTTTATGTCTTTTTTTTTATCGCCAATCAGCATGTAAAAAAAGCAAAAAGCTTAAACTAGAATATTTTATTTTTTCAACTCTTGAGTTTTTCGTATTTGTATTATTATTATGTTTTGGGGTTGTCCGCCATCTCATTCTCGTAAACGTGATATCTCAGGGACGCCTGGAGGGAATTTCTTCAAATTTGGCACAAACATCCACTTGGACTCAATGATGAACTGATTAACTAATTAAATTAATTACTGATTAAAACACTTTTCTGGCCATATTCAACACGATAACTCAGGAAAAGAAGGGGATGCATTTGGTGGACATGGATGTAAACTTAATTGGTTGGCAGTGGCATACAACCACAAGGTGCTAACTCTAGTTTGGTCTTGACATACATTTAATCAATTATCAATGCCCTATTTTCCCCGCACAACATTTCCAATATTCCTCAAAATGTTTTGTTTTTCTAATATTTATATGATAACAAGATGGGTGTGTCCATGTATGTACAGTGCAAGGTATGTGTGTGTGTGTGTGTGTGTGTGTGTGTGTGTGTGTGTGTGTGTGTGTGCGCACTACCTACATAGCAGAGGCTTACTTTCTTTATAAAATTACACCCATTATAGATCATATTAATCATCCATATACTGTATTGTATAGAGCTCAAGCATCACTGCATAAACTCTTGTAACAGTAGATGAAGCATCTTTTAGCGTTCATACAAATGCTCACAAGGTAAGCCAGTCAGTTTTTGCAATAGTCTATTTGACGTTATGAAACAGGAGACATTAAATTACACACATCTACAAAATGTCAAGCATAACGCAGTAAAGTCCAACAAGTACTCCATTGTGTCCCCTGATGACCACTGTCAGTTACTACAGTCGTATACTTGTTCCCTTTTAATAGCTGCACTGGAGAGCCTAAATATTAAATAACGCTAAGGCACCTTTCACTCATATACATTGTTTTGTAAATAAAGAAATTAAATGGTCACTCTTTCCTCAGACTGTGACTCGGCCTGTGTGGGCTGTATGGGTAGCGGACCAGCACGCTGCCGGAAATGTGCCTCTGGGTACACACTGACAGGGTCCAAGTGTTTGGGTAATTGCTTAAAAAGAGAATATGTTTTAAGTATTATTTCATCAGCATGCATACATTATGTGCTCCTTGGGAGCTGCATTGATCTACAAGTCTCTGATGAGATGATATCTTTGTTTTTCTTAGATATAGATGAATGTAGTGACAGGGTACTTGCCTGTCATGGTCTGGATGAGATTTGTACCAACACAGAAGGCTCCTTCCGCTGTGACTGTGCTGAAGGATTCATCCATAGGGACGGCGTCTGTGTGAAGAAGCAGCAGCCTGGTGAGTCTCATCACACACAATCATGTGAACACCTAACCACACTGCAACCTCTCACATGTTTATCTCCCTTTGCAGGTGTTCAGGTGAAAGGTCTGTTTGAGGATATTCAGGATGACGAGGTGGAGGTGCTGCAGCAGATGATCTTCGGGGTGGTACTTTGCGCTCTGGCCACGCTGGCTGCTAAGGGGGATTTGGTTTACACATCTGTATTCATGGGAGCAGTGGCAGCCATGGCAGGGTACTGGCTTTCTGACAGGGGAGACCGTATGTTAGACAGCTTCTTAAAGGGACGTTAAAGCTCAAAAAGACTTTAACATTGTATGTCCAGATGGACAATGTCACACTTTTCTATCTGTAAGATCATTTATGGCAACATTTTAACAACCACTGAACCACCATGAAAATAATATAAAACCAAGTTCAGTATACAGACAGTAAATCTACCCACAATAGAAAAAGAACATCCCTTCTTTCATATTTGAAGCCTTTTAATGAAATCCAGGTTTTAGATGCAAATACCCAGAAGAAGTGACAAATCAGGTGACAGCTTCTTCTGTCCCTGCAGCTTATTTCTGTGTTGTCTGACTGACTATGGGAAATATTTTTTTTAATTTTCACCGGCTAGAATTGATCATGATTCTTCGTCCCTACACAGTTTTTAGATATCATCCTGTAATATCACAGAGATGGGCAACATGAGTGTGGAAGTTTATTCTTGACCTTGTAAATAGTAGTATGACAAAGTTTAATTCAATGTCCACTTACCAACTTTGTCTGGAGCCTTTCAACTGTATTTTACTGTCTTCATCAGTGGATGGTGTTTGCTTTGTTATCGTCACAAACTCCAGTAACTGATGAGGACCACAAGATGCAGTTGAAGACTTTTAAACGACTGTCCAGTTGTACCACTTTTCTGTAATGAGCTGGAAAGTGCTTTTTATTGTTTTCAAGCAGCTACCTTGTTCTGGCATTTGTAGCCACCAACAAACAATGGTGTCAATTGTAGCTTCAAGAATTTACAGCTTGCTTGAATTTGTTTGCAGAAACCATGTACTGTATTAGATTTACTTCTTATACTGTAACAATGGCACTGCATTTGTAACATGTACATTATACTATATAGTAATATTTCTAATGACCCTTTCCTCCACGTGTACACTGTAAACCCAGATTTACAGTAGTTTAGTGGTCACTACTTTACATTATTACATTACATGTCATTTAGCTGACGCTTTTATCCAAAGCGACTTCCAATTAAGTGCTTATAACCCTGAAGGTGCAAACTTCAGGTGCAAAAAAAGCAGCAAGTGCAAGTATATTAGCTTTAAATAAGCAAAAATACAAAGAGACAAGTGAAAGTACAGCTTCAAGAAATATATATATAATAAAAAAGAAAATCTTACTTACTTATTCTTTCATGTTTTGTTAAAAAACAAAATTATTACTAAATCACATTAGTTGTCTGTAATGATCAGCTTCAGTATGCAGTGCGTATTATTAAGCAGAGATAACTAAGGATCTTAAGATTCTGTATGGGAGGGGTGGGTTCATTTGAATTGTTCTTGGCTGAAGCGATGCAAAGGCTCATGGGGAAAAAAATATGTTCAGAACAGTTTCTGTCCTAGTTAAAGTGTGTTTTTATAATGTTCTGTTAATGTTGGGCATGCATTTATGTTTAGTTTTAGTTTTGGTTGATTTAGGATTCATGTTATCTACATTTATTGTTGTACCACAGGGGTGGCGAACCTGTGGCTCTTGAGCCGTATGCGGCTCTTTGCCTGCTCCTTTGAGGCTCTTACTGTGTGCTGTGTTATTGGTGGGTTTTGTTTTGTTACTTTTTTAAACATTTCAGATAAGTAAAAAAAAAAGCATTTGAATGCATCTGCCAGTACATTTGCCAATTATTTTAAAATAAAAAATAATGCAGCAGAGTTTTTTTATGGACAGATTCTGCAACCTGAGGAAAAACAGCGGCCACAGATCACCTTCCTCATTAACCCTTTTACTGCTGAATCAGATTGTTTGAAAGCCCCTCTAGTGACAAATGAGTGAAAGAGTCGCTTCGAGTGGCCACAACTGAGTACAACCAAACCTAAAAAGGATTGTGGATAACAAAGACTGTCAGGTTTCACACTGAGTCAACCTAAGTAAGAAAAAAAACCTATGAAAACTGCTATGTATTATGACTGTCATTAGATCTGGAAGTCACTGTTGCTGTTGTAATGTGGACGTGCATGTGTTGTGTGGCTTTTTGCTATGGTGCGTGTTTTTTTGTGGCTCTTAATGCTAAACTGGTTGGCCACCCCTGTTGTACCATGAGCGAGACCCGGGTAGGGACTGATGGGGTCTGGGCAGCGAAAGAATGCTTCATGTTTTCTACACAGATTGGAAATCAGTAACTCTGTCTCTAGAGAGAATTGTTCTACACAGCACAGGACATTGGAAAGCTTCAATGTTTTAAGTTCATTGATTTATCTCTGTTTCTTTGGAATGAATGCATTGAATACATCACAAAGGAAAAAACATTTATATAAACAAAGTATTTCTCTAGTATTGATAAGTAACCTAATGTTCCATATTTGTAATGTTTCTTTGTATTTTTAACTTAACAAGCTTATTTTAGACAACATAACTCCAGAAAAAAATAATTTATGTTTACAAATGATTTTTAGCAATGACTATTGATGTAAACTTGATTTGTCTACTATGTTAATACAACTTAACCCGTTAAGTTTCACCTTGTGTAAAAACTAAGACGGTTTAAGGCAACGGGTTTCCACGCAAATTTCAACTCATTCGGGATAACATTTTGTCTTTAGAATATAAAACACTGAAATAAAAGTCCTGTGTCAACATGCTGTAAACCCAGGATTCCTCTTTTTTATCATTTTGCAGGACGCTGCTGTTGAGTAATATATAATTATTGAATATTAAAACCCAGGCCTTTTGATATTGGAACAATGGAGGTAGAATTAGTTATTAGAGTAAGTTTACTGAACTTTGCTATTCTAACCACATAGTATTACAGTATTCCTACCATTTGTTTTTTGCAGTAATAATTACAGGACTAGATTATTCTAATAATGTATATTAAAATTTAAACTGATATGAAATTAGTGCACAATTCTACTTACTAGTGTGCTTGTTTACAACTTTACAAACGTTTCACGCCATGCATTCAAGTTGCATACTTGTATTTGTACTAGAAAATAATTAACTAATACGATTTAACTGATTTTAACTTTGAGTAGAAATTTGCAAACAGAGACAGAAAGAAAGTCACCTTTATTTGATGGATATAAACAAGCTGGCCAACACTCAATAGTAATATTCTGATACAGCACATACAATAGAGCAAACTGGGGCACTGAGGACAGCCTTCTATGTTTAAAAAACAGAAAACATCACATGCTTCATTCAAAACTTCAACCGACTCAATCTCGCTTTTTTCCTCTAGGGACTTCCTCTGATAAAGTTTTTTTTAAATAGATAATTCTCGTTTGCATTCATAACACGCATAGACACACATACGCACACCCATTAAAGCACACACACACACACACACACGCATCTCTCTTTTATGAATAGATTTACACAAGCATGCTGCACTCTCACAAAACTGCACAGGCTGTCTACTAGGGGGACACAGTAAGTGAGACACACATCACTCTCAAACACGACATCACACCGTCACAATGCATGATGCAGATGCAAGTAATGAAGAGGAATGATGCTTCATGGGAGATTAGCTCACGTTCACACAAGTAATCATTCAGCATGCTGGACACTCACATTGAACTTGTTCCTAGGTCTTTACTGTACAGCTCAAAACATTTACTTATACAAATAGTACAGTCTCAAACTGGCATATTCAATAAGCTGAAACAATAGAAAAAAAATAAATCTAACTTAAATACAAAAATGAAGAATACAAAAGTAAATAATATTTGTTCTGTCAAAACAAAAATGTTTCTGTCATTGGTCACAGTGATTTGTTTAATCCAAAGTTTTCAGCAACATACAGCAAAAGAAAAACAACCCGTATACAACAATAAAGTGAAAATGTATGTTAGGCTTTTCAGACCTTTTTCTCAAAGGCCTTTGAGAATTATTGGTGAACCTACAAACCCTTCAACTCAAGTCTCTCTAGACGGCTGCTTCTATTCACAGATGCAGACTTGACTTCTTGACTCTACCTCACACTGAATGTGAAGTCAGTCATTCACAACCAGGATTAGTCTTTCGTCTAAGCCCAGGAAACCAGCCCCAGCTTCTAAGCCTTTGTGTCTCCTAAACCTTATTTTCTGACACAACAGTTAAGAAATCGCTCTGCATAGAGAACAGGAGATTATCCTTACATCATCGCTTTCAGTTGGCACATTATGTAAAAATCAGCATGCATGGGCACAATTGAAATGTTTCATGTTTTCTACCATGTAAATCATATATGGTATTTCATGGTAGGAGAACCCCCTACTTCAAGTATTCAGTAGATAAGGACCTGAAAATGGAGGATTCGTACTCCGCCCCCCTGATG
This sequence comes from Perca flavescens, assembly GCF_004354835.1. NCBI lineage: Eukaryota > Metazoa > Chordata > Actinopteri > Perciformes > Percidae > Perca > Perca flavescens. Next base: position 24,175,565 of record NC_041334.1, on the reverse strand, counting down.
GTGAAGTGAGAGGTTTTTTGCTCCTCTGTCTGTCTGCATTGTCTTCCCTTTTTTAATTCTAAAATCCAAATCAGGACCTTTCTCGTAACATTTGTAAACACAAACACAAAAGCTTCACACAATCTGTTGATTCTTGGTCAGTGACAGGAGCTGTAGAGGTTCATATGTGAAGCGGACACATAAAAGGCGATGCATGGATCACCTCGGTTTGTGGAGAGATGGATAGACATTTATATACAACGATCGACAATTGGCCATATAAGGGAGACACACAAGCACCATGAGGGGAGGGAGAGGAAGTAGGGGATTGTAACAGTCTAATTCAATTTTCCACTATACTGCACCAGTGTGTTGGTTTTTCTACTTAATCAGCTGTCACGGTCACGTATGTTACCACATCTGTTTACAAACGACAACGACGACAAACACGCGAAAGAAATGCATCCCGACAGAGTCACTCAAACCTCCACTTGGATGTTAAACGTGATAGTCCTCACTCACAAGTGCAAGTTTCTGACTGCTGAGTGCAGCAGACATAATCTCATTGCTACTTATGTGAGCTGCAAAGTTCAGTCTTTTTTGTTCGAAGTTGTCACCACAAGTCAAGTGGTGTTCAACTAAATGTTTTCACATTGAAGAAAGGAATGTAATAATGTCATCTTTTCTAGACTTCTAGATATATTTGGATACACTTCTCTATTTCCCATTAACTGCTCTAAAGCTCTTATATATATATATATATTTTTTATTTTTATTTTTTTTTTTTTTTTCTTTTTTTTTGGCTGTCCTGTGTTTTCAGACAGGGAATGTTACTCTCTGTTGAGGGGTTTTCTCACAATGTGCAAATCAGAGGAAAATCACACCACTCAACACTCTAAATAAGACATCTCTCTGACCTCCAGCCAGTTAGAAAAATAACCATGAAGAAAAAAATCATTTATTATCTTGTCGGTTTGAAACGATTTTCTGACCACGTATAGACACACTATAGATTTCTCTCTATATGTATAATATATGCACATCTATAATATATGTGTACAGTTTTTACGAGGCACAAGCCACCTTGTTGAGAAGGAGAAAACAAGTCACTATGATTGAGGAGGTCACACAGACTACTGCTGGAAGAGGAGAATTACAAGGGAGAGGGGAGCAGGAGCATACTGTAGGTCAGAGACTGGGGTGTCAATGGTACAAATAGACCTGCAGGGAAAACATCTATTGAACATCCTCCACTTCATAGTCTATAATGTATTTATAGTAGCAGTATTAATAGAGGGAGATCACCTCTGTGCGGGTGTTGAAGTGATCGTTGATCACAAAGCCCACAAGGTCAAATCGTATGTACAAAGCAGTCTTTTACAGTTTGTTTGTGAAGTCCATTGTGGGATCAAGCTCCTTGACTGTAAAATGACTAAAAGATGCTCTTGACCAGGTCTTCTGACACCATTTAGTTTGAGCACCAGCAGAAGCACCATTAGTAAAAATTCCTGCAACACGGAGGAGGTGCATAGGTGCATAGTCTCAGAAACTCAAAATAATCTGACTGATTAATAGTTTCTGACCGCTCTCTTGGCCACTCTGATTGGATGGTTAATTACACTTTGACTGATAAATCTGAGTGAGGATGGGGAAATAAAAATGCATTCACTCTGAATTGACATCTGCATAGATTGATTATTTTTTTTGACTACTTCTGATTAAAATGAGGTAACATGAAGAGAAACATCGATGGCACCCGCAGCCTTGAGGCTAAAACAAGCGCAAGAACTGGAGGGCCCTGCTCGTGCAGCCAAGGAAACCCCTGATGCTGCAGGCAAGGCTAAAGGCGTACTATCAGTCAGCTCTAAGCTCTTCCTTTTACCAACAAGAAATGACAGCAACAACAAAAACACTCAAATCTGGTGTGTGGAAAAAGCAAGTGAAGGGACACTACATCACTTTTAGAAATGCTGAGCATAAGCCTTTCTAGAAATAGATGGTGTTTGGGGCATGTATAAAGGTAAAAAAGAGGTCCATGTGTGCCACAAAGGATAAAATAGCTCATCAACACAATCAGATGATTGAAACTACAGAAGAGTCATGAGGGTCGCGATAGCCAGGTAGAGGGGTCAGATGTCTCCAGGTTGGTCAGCAGGGCAGTGAGGATCAAGAAACCATGACAGTGTCAGGTGGGGGGGCCAAAACACAGCCAGAGGAGTCAGTCAGGCAGATGAGACATATAGCAAGACAACCATGATCTTGAATCAATTACTGGAAGAAGGAAGAGGAACAAATACTGGGCTGGCAGACTGTCGGGAGATCTCTGCTGGGAGGATCAAGAGGGCATTGTTGGCCTGAAGAGGTGCAGTGTTGAGCTGGTGACAGACAGTTGAAGTTTCCTGTGTGAGAGCTCTGATGCAGGGCTGCCTTGTTGATCGCATTCCCTGTCCAAGCAAGAATCTGATACATCTGTCTCTCCATCGGCATCAACATCTGTCCCTTTCCTTCCAATTAAGTCCCGTATCTGTGATCCTGTCGGAGGAAGTAGATGACGCAGAAAATGAAGAACATCGTTGCCGTTTGGAAAAATTTTTTTTTTTTTAACAACTGAAAACATTCATTTTGTGTGTTATTATACATTATGCGTGTCCTAATATGAAATGTTTGAAATCACCTGCTCAGCTGTCAGTCTCCCCGCAAGACCTGGACACCTGAGTGCACCCTCCTTTCCCCCGGAAAATAAACTAAAGGTCCCATTGCTGAGTGTTGATTGAGTGGAGGTAATATATGTTTGCCCGGGTATTGTAGTGTTTCAACATCATGGCATGGCTGTGCTCCTCCTGTAGTGACTGAATCATCTGAACGTGAGATATAACAAAATACAAAAATCCAGACGTCACACAGCCATTTCTTTTGTTATGAAATATATTAGGCAGAGAGGAAACTGAGAATCATAAAGTGGAAAAGTCTTAAACATATCTCACCCCTCAAAACAATATTAGAGCTTTGGTTGTCACAGCGAAGATTATGCCCAAATGCCCTCATCGTCATCCTGTTAATGGCAGTGGTATGCATGGAGGAAAGAAAGTAGACAGAAACTGGAGTAACTGCTGATCAAAAGACATCACTTGAACAGCAGGCAGTGTGATAGAAAAATAAGCGTTTAAAACGTTTACACGTATAAGAAAGCATCAGAGAATTTATTAATGTGATAAGTACTTGCAGTGCTGCTTTTGTCAATGATTTTCTAGGATTATACTTTGATCGGTGAATTGGCGGGATTTAAAAAAAAATGACATCTAACCTGGTCCTGGGCAGGGCGGTGACCACCATGTGGGGGCCCTCTGGCCGGCCCTCCACGATGATGGGGCGATGGGTGACGTGGATGTTGGCCATGGTGCGGGTGCTGTGGGTGCTGAGGGTGCTGAGGGTGTTGAGGGTGTTGAGGGTGCTGGGGATGTGGATGTTGGGGGTGGGGTCCTTGTTGGGGAGCGCCGTGTGGGTGCTGAGGGTGAGGGTGTTGCGGAGGGGGATGTGCATGTGGGTGCTGTGGAGGATGCTGCGGGTGCTGTTGGTGAGGGTGTTGGGGCTGTGGGGGCCGTGGGTGCTGTTGGTGCTGGGGAGGTGGTTGGGGGTGCTGAGCGTGCTGCTGGGGGTGCTGTGGGTGAGGGTACTGGGGTTGTGGCTGCTGTGGGTGTGGGTGCTGTTGGGGGGCCTGTGGGTGCTGCGGGTGCTGTGGGTGCTGCGGATGCATGGCGTGTGGATATGGGGTCTGCTGGGTGTGGGGGGCGTGGGGAGGGTGGGGGTACTGCGGCTGGGGCTGGGGCTGGGGCTGGGGCTGGGGCTGGGGCTGGGGCTGAGGTTGAGGCTGAGCATGCGGAGGCTGAGGCTGGGAGTGGTGAGGACCGTGTGGATGATATTGCTCATCTTCGTAGTTGTCGGCTATCAGCTTCATTCTGCTTTGTGTCTGTAGAAAGAGGAAACTGGTTAGGACATGATGATCTACAGCTGTTAAAAAGAACATCAATCCCTCACAATGTACATCAAATGAGTTTATGGCGGGACAAAGCACATATTTTCAGTATATGTTGGTTGACGTTAAAACAGTAACACCTTACAATGTAATACAATCCAGTGCAACAACCATGCAATCAACACTAAGGCTTATACTTTTCTTTTTTTTTCTCAGACTTCAGATGTTGGGTCTTGGAACTCACCATTGACAGGGCTCAAAACGAGGGGCGGGATAAACGGCTGTCTTTCAAATTCTCTCTGCACGCAATAGGATAGCGCTACAACTAAGCAGAGCAACGAAGAAGGTAGCAGAGCTAGTTGACAGATTAAACTTTTGCCATATCCGGTCTAGGGCTGGGTGATATGGAGAAAATCAAATATCACGATATTTTTGACCAAATGCCTCGATATCGATACCGCAACGATATTGTAGTGTTGACTATTGGTGCTTTCACAAAATATTTACACAATGAGATTTTTGATAACAAATCATCAGTAATGTGGATATAATGACTAAGTGGGTAAAGGCAAATAACAGAACAATTACAACAGTCTGGTAAGTTCATAAAATGACATCACTTTACTGTAATGCAGCCTTTAAAACCAGGAAAAGACAACACTTATGCCATATTACGATATAACAATATCCAAAATCTCAAAGAAAGTCTTCCAGAGTCGTGGCCAAAGCCGATTCGAAAGACCGCTGTTCCCAGCAGCAGCAGCCATAAGCCCGCCCACCGACTCTGTCAACAATGTGATCAGCCCGGCCAGAGTTTGGTTTTTCCAGCTCGCAAGCCAACGGAGAGTTGCTAGACCCCCTGGCTGCAAAATACATTTGCTGCCACTAGGGTGCATCTAGATTGAACTTTCAATAATACCCGTGTCTATAATGCATTGTAAATACACTTATAATATATACAGTATAGTATTGGGCACCTTACAGAGACCTAAGGAGGCCATTTTGTCACTGCCTGAATTTCTAGTGTATAATTTGAGTCTTTGACTTAAGTTTCACTCGAAATCAAAGTCTCCGCCCTATAGGTTTAAGACTTGACTTGGACTTGACTTCACTTACCTGAGACTTGACTCCTTGAAGACCTGACATGACTTGAAAGCAAAAACATTTAAGTCTTAAATTTGGACCTGGTACACCTTGAATATTACATTTTTAGGCCTCTGCACTGAATGGATTTGACCTCAGCTATGCACATGAACACTGCTTTGATGGGAAACCATCAAAACTCAAAATAAGTGTCATGTTAATGGCCAGAAAAGAGAGTCAAATGACTTGGCAATTTGCAAATGAGTGTAACTTGATGTGGACCTGTGTGGAATGAGTTGGACTTGACTTGCCCGTAAAACAGCTCTGACTCAAACAGCAGAATGAGACACATTTGGGGAAAAACTGAACTAGCAAAGATGATTAGTGGCCATGTGTGAGCAGCACCCCCTATAGATGAAATGGAAAAAACTGGCTAGTTGCAGCTACATTTTTCTTTTTGATTAACGTTGCCTTGGCAACCAGCTATAGTGCAGACAGAATTTTCCTTGACGTTGTGCTGCAGTACTAACGTGTTGTTTGAGCTGGTGCATCAGTTTGTCCCGCTCCCTCTTGAGGGCCAGCACCTCCTCCTGGGTCTTCTTTTTATTGGAGGCCGACAGTTCCAGCAGTGCAATATTAGCATCTTTCTCACTGATGGCTGCCAGCAGAGCTTGTTGCCTGAAGAAGAAAAACCTTATGGCATCAGCATGTATATTCTATAAAATAGGAAGAACATTAAAGAAATGGTATATAGTTAAGCCATCGCATTAATAAAACACTTCAATTTAAAGTAACTTTCAGTTTGTGTTGATTCTAGCGGCCGCTATGGACAAAAGCGGTAGTGTTTGTACCACACCTGCTGTCGTAAAGATCTTTTCTTTACAATGCTATACTGTGTTACTAAGTTAGCGTTACCAGTAGGTCATATAGTTGAGATTGTTGCGAATTGTTTTGCTCAGACAGAAAATCATTCATTTACAATAAGAGAATACGTTACAGATGCATCGTTGCATTATGCAACAATGTAATAATAACATCATATAGCGCATTTCATGAAACCCGAGGACGCTTCACACAAGTACAGGAGGACAAAAAAATACAGTAGGCCAACACAAACACGGACAGTAAAAAAATAAAACCGGGCGCTAAACGGAAGGGGGGGCCTAATTTACTGTAGGCTACTGACTACAACCACATCGCATTCTAAAGTTATTTTATGAATGAAATAGACATAGTACGTACCTGAGGGCCAATTTTGGGTCAGTTTTGAACCATTTACAATCCTGTAATTGTCTCCATTTGTTAAAAATCCGACCAAGGTTGACAGTTTTTCTGTCAATTTCCCTTTTAGCTTTTAGTTGTTCTTTGTTTAATTTCCTTTTTTTCTGTCATGGCCCTGCCCCAGTATTAGCCATAACTACAACAGATAACTTCTAAAATCAAATTAAAATACAATTAGGACTGTATAAAGATATCTCCTGCTACCTTTTACCTGGCTGGTTTACACAGGCTTTTTCAGTATTACGCCGAAATCTGTGACCCATTAGAATGTGTGACTGTAGAACTGGTTTGCCTGCCGTAAATCTTTTTGTGACTTTGCGGGAAAAATTGGACCCGTGCAGAGGCACTAATAAAAACTATATAAAAATAGCATTCTTTTCACTGTTAGGTCTCCTTGATGTTACAGGTCATTTATGATCATCAGATGAAAACTTACACAGTTGCAGAAACATTTAAAAGTTCCATGTAGTTACTTTAATTACATCAAAGTCAAATACTGCTTAAGTGCAAGTAAAACTACATATGGCCAGGGCTGATGTGACTTTAAATTGGTATAAAATTAGTCATGAACTGCATGCCCTGTTTCTCCCCTCAAATTAATATAGTTAATATATACATTAATCCATGCCTTAGTCAGAAACACACCAACATAAGTGAAATGATGGGCTTTTTTTGTGAGGCTGACATCAATTGTCAGGATGGGCACTAACTTCATCTCCAGTATCTCCTCCAGCTGTTTCCTGCGCTCCTGTCTCATGTTGGTGAGGTGGCCGTCCCTCTCCTGCAGCGACTGCTGTGTGGAGGAGAGACGCTGCTTGGTGGAATCCAGCTCCTGCCTTGTCCTTTCCAGCGTGTTCATCAGCTCTTCCAACTGCATTATATGTGAACACACAACAAATGTATAAATAAGACACACAGACATAGAAATGTAGACATGTCTCATAAAAACTAATGCAGTCCAACACTAAAGTCCTACAATAAATCCCACCTTCATGAAGGTTAAAATAAACTGACAACTAAGTGTATTTCTCAAGAGTAAATTTGCACCTTTACGTGGTGGCCACTGTCCATGGAGCTGTCCTTACGAGGGTCTTGTCCTAAGCCTTTCTTTTCGCCTTGTGGTCCCAGTTTGATATTTGGACCCTTCTTAGTCAGGTCTTTGCCTCCTTGTCTGTAAAAAACAATTTAACAGCATTTCCATGCCAGTCATTTTTCTGAATTCCATTCTGTAGTTGCTGTACCATTTATCTATTGGGGAAATAGCATTAGGAGGTAATTAGTTGTGTGAGTATGGTACTATATATTCCCGTATATCACAACAAAAAACATGAAACACAAACAAGGAGAACAAGTAGAGCGTAATGGACAATAATGTCTTGTTTCAAAATGGTACCAATCATAAGACCACCAGGACAGCAACAAGACACGAGCATCACAGATGAATTGATAGCTTCATGTTACGTAACATGACATTGCTGAAATGACTCACAGGTTTAAGCACCAGAGTTAGGATGGATATAGGTAGAGATGGGTCCACAATGGGGGAGAGGGGCATAACTTACCTGGGAGCTAGACTGCAGATGGGGAGAGGAAGAGATAGAAGAGAAGGGGGTGACAGGACAAGTGAAGGAGACATTGGAAGCAGCAGACGAGAGCACACAAAGGAAAAAAGTAAAACAAAAAAGAGACATTAGAACCAGAACATAAAGAAACAACCACAAAAAAACAAAAAACAATAAAGAAGACCCAGAAGAGTTCATTGTCTAACAACATGGGAGATTACAGAGGCGCCTGTGACAGCCGCTGCTCTGCAGCCTGACACAGCTAATGCAGGATGCACCTTCTCTGATAACATGGAACCATGTGCATCTGCTGCCAAGCCTGGGAGTGGCAGACATGCAGTCAGACAGGCAAAAGTCAGCAGGGCAAAAGGGAGGAAGACAAGTCTGAGTGCCGAGCAAAAGGAGAGGAAAGCCAAAAGTGGTTTGACCGAGAGAAGGAGTGAGCTAGTGAGAGAATTAGTTATGGATGCAGGGTTTTTCAGACAGAAGAGACCCAACTGGACTGACATACTTCAAGATGGAGGGTTCAGTCCTGACCCTATACCTACTACAGCACCTCACTCACAGAGCGCGTGTAGACCTGGAGCACAGCAGCCCTATTCATGCAGGCCACTAGGTTGATAATTTCCCTTTAGTATCTGGAAGAGCAAGCTAGGCAGGGTGTGGTGGGGCAGGAAGGTGGGCACCAGGAAAGACCACTAGAAAAGAGAGGGGCCGTTCGGGTGATGTTACTGGGATGATTAGAAGGTGAAAGTTACAGAGGGTGAGGGTGATGTAGGGTGAGGTGGGCAGATGGGTGGATGGAACGAGCAGGGGAAATGTGCTCATGGCAGGAGGAAGCCACAGCTTTAAGGACAGAAACTTAATACGTTTCAACAAACAGCCAACACCACAAAAAGACACAAAAGGGTATATGTGTGTGTCTGTAAGTGTGTTAGTGTGCATATGTGCTCTAAGATATTTCAACAAAGGACACTGAGCGACAAAAAGTACAGTACAGTCAACTAAAATGGATGAAAAAAGCGTGAGCAGTTGGGAAAATCACACCAAGAAAACTGCTTCTAATGCAGTATATAGTGTAGTATTTACAATATTACTTAGTATTAAATATATATATACAAGTGCAAATTTTGTGGCTCTCAGTTACAACTCTGAAAACTTTACAGTGTAACTAAAATTTGGTTGCTAGTTTGCTGAATCCTTGGTGCAATTGGTTTTATTGTGTGACTTTACCATGCCTCATTACAGAAACAGGCCACAACAGGAACCCCAGCATGAAGTTACGTCTACTGTTCAGGAAATCAAAGGAACACTACAGAATATATGAGCATCTGCACATATATTGCAAAAATTATGACCTGAAGTTTTGTACTTGTGAGCTGGCTGAGCATATCACTGAGCAAAACACATGCTGCAGAAATAAAAGCAAACCAGGAATCCAGGGATCTTTGTATCATGTGTACAGGTACAGCAATAACACCACAGACTAAAAACAGAGCCTGCCACTCTGATACAAAGATACGTGAATCCTTCAGACAGCAGGCAGACCCAGGCACACAGGTGAAACCAGATGCAGTTGCAGCAGTTGCAGTCGGAGACTTTAACCACGCAGCCGAGCTGAAGTGCCAGGGCAGAGCACTCACTTTCCCAGGAAATCCCACACCATGCCCCCTATCTGCTGGGGGGCAGCGGACACAGAAGGGAGCGGGTCAGGGGGGGCTCTGCCACCGGGACGAGGGGTGGGGCGAGGGGCAGAGGGAGGGGGGCTGGTATCAGGGGGGCACAACAGGAAAGAAGTTGCGTGGGAGATGGAGAAGAGAATTTAAAAACAGAATCGGATTGGAGAAAGGGAAGAAAAAATGAGGTTCGAGACCGAAGTTGAAAATGATCAATGGCAAAGGGTGAAGAAAGGAGTAGGTGGGCATGAAACAGAAGATAGAAAGAGGAAAGGGACAGAAAAAAAGTGGGTAAAGATGGCAAAAAAGGACAAGAACACTTAATTAATCAAACATCACTAACAAATCAGAGTGACACAGAAATGAAAGGGCCCCTTTATAATTAGCTGGGAAGGAACAATACAACTTTTTTTAAGTGGTGGGTCATTGGCAGACAGTGCTCATGTGTATTTCTCATGCAGTCCATCCAGTCTTTGTCTCATCAATTTAAATTCATTCCAGTTGAATGACGTTGGTCTCCTCCATTATCGAACCAAAGCTAAAAGCTGCTTCCAGTGCGAAGACTCTGAACCACATACTGCACTGAGAGGTGAGCCAAGAGCTGATGAGGCCACCAGCTTTATTTATGTGGTCCATTAACTGAAATCACTTTGACCTCTTCCATTAAGGGGGTGACTGAGTGGCACTTGTGTTCTAATATCACATCTAACATAGGGTCACAACTTTTACAGAGAATTCTAGGTGTATCGCAACATGTAGCTGCAACTATTGTCCATCGAAAGGTGTATTTCTGAGTGTATTACACAAAACCAAGACTGGAACCAGTGCAAGACAGTGTGCTGACACAAAGTCATGATTTCACACTTGTACATAACAACGGAAAAATTACAGCACATGTATACAAATAAACATGGAAGTTCACTTAAAAATGGAGAACATGGAACAGGGCACTTTAAAGTTGGATTATTTACTACTTGAACTTTGACTGTTAAAATGTCAGGGGCTCATGGCCTCAATGGACAAACAGTAACATAATGTATTGTTTAGGATAATAACATTAAAAGGTGGTTCACCCAAATTACAAAATAACATATTTTGTCAGCTCACAAACAGGCAGAAATCTCAGAGACCAAACCTTCTGTCTGGCAACTGCACACAGTAGGAGTAAGTGAAAGAGTTTACATTGATAAACCAGCTCTTAAAAAAACGTCCCATTTTTGACGACATCTACTGTAGTTTTTCTTTCTATCATATCTGGATATATGACGAGAGGAAAAAGAGGATATATAAATATACAATGGAAATGTTTTTGTTTTTTCTTCTCGTGTGGGTTTCTCTCTTTGCTGTATCTTGTTTTGTTATTTATTGTATTTATTTATTGTTTGTATGTATCTCCTGGTCCAGAGCTGAGAGTGGTGGGTTTTGGAATTTTTTTTTTACTCACAGCTCATCTTCCTATCAAGTTTGAATGAAGTTATTGTGAGTAGCTTTAGACAAAAGTTTCTGCCAAACTAACGTAATGTAATAATGCAACAATTTTGCCAAAATAGCAAACACATATATTCATTATTTCTATGTAACAATAGTACTAGACAATATATATATAATCACATCAGGGTAAGCCAAAGGTTAAGTTTGAATACTTTAACTAACTTGTCGAGACAATCAGATTCAATTACCTTTCCAACTCAGCGATCTTCTTGTCCTTGTCATTCTTTTCGGTCTCCACCTCTCGCAGGATGTCCAGGAGTCTCTCCACCTCCGTCTGAGCCTTGTTGGCCTCGTCCTTGTAGTAGCTCACCTCCTTCTCCAGCAACTTCACTCGGTCCACGTACTCCGGGTTCCCTCTGGGGCCGGACTGCAGCTCCACCTCATGGGCCTTCTGAATCCACATGCCAGGGAAAGACACAAACAAACAAACAAACAAACAAACATGCACACACCCGAAGATACACTCCATTAACATTATAACATCAACACAACCATGCACTACAGCACAGAATGTTTTACTGCCCATGGAAGAGAGATACATACAGTACATTGCAGTCCATCAATGTCTTATATTAACCACTCCCCTTGCTCTCTCTCTCTCTCTTTCTGAATAAATAAAGCAGAGTAAAATGTTGTGGACAAGCCAAGGGCATCATTACTGGTGCTGGCTCATTAGCTTCAACAGAGCTATTATTTAGCTCCATTTAACAGCCCTCTGAGACTCCCAGTCACTTGGCACACTTGGTGATTATGCAGAATACGGGACTGTGTATGTGTGTGATTGTGCAGCAATCAAACAAATCAGTGGCAGTGAAATGCTAAATCATGATCCTGCCTCTTTGCTTATCTGTCACAAACTAATCAGAGCTTTACTGCTTGGTCAATATGGACTAATCTCGCCATTGTTGCAACAGTTTGTAACTCTCCATTAAGTACATTACAGTGGTACACATCACCCTCTAGACAATATGCAGCCACACATGTCAACACAGGTCGCAAAAGTGCAAGAGTTGTACAGAGCCAGAGAGCATCCACCAAAACACTGCAGTGATCTCAGACCACGGCTGATACCTCAGCTAACCGCACCACACTGAGACGAAAGAAAAGCGTGGCAACACTGACAGTGACAACATGCAACAAAGGTCGACCATGTCATGCAAACCCAACGAAGCTGCACAGTCTTTGTGATTGTCAGTCAACAGAATGGAGGAACAGAAGCAACAGGGACCAAGGAAATCTGTCGGCTAAAGTAAGTTTCATATTTTAAGCATGAGGAGCGATGTTAGGATTTAACTTGCGGGAGATTTTTCTCAATGATTCAAATTGTAAATATACACATCAAGTTATTTTAGAACCACGAAACAATGTGGAAGTATATCAAAAATACGTTATTGGACAGATAAATTTGACTCCATTCAGCCTGTGGGTTTAAATAAGGATTTTGATGTGAGCATTATGCTAAAGATGGGGTTTAAATGATGCGTTTGAGGGTTGTAGAAACTCCACTGCATAATGGCTTTCGTATTTTCATTATTTTATTTTCCTGATTTCTTTCTGTATTGGTTTATCCTCTGTTTCTGTGATATATTGTATTTATTATAAAAGTATCATGGAAAATAAATTACCTCAGGATAATTAAAGCTTATCCTGTTTTGCACCTGCGATTTCATTAAGCTCCACAAAAAGCATCAGTGATACAGGTGAGAAAAATTTGAAAAAAATCAAAGCTTTAAAAATCGATAACCGTGCGTCCCTCAAAACTATTTAAAGCTTGACTTAGACATTTACTGGGATCCTCAAAAACACAGAATTGTATTCTGTTAATGACAAACAAAATTGTACTAATGCAAATAATTTCTCTGTCATCTTCAAACTTAATTCAGTAACAAGAGAAAAAGATGGAAAAGGTTTGGCTTCACAGTTCATTCTAGGGTTGTAGGTGTCAAAAGATATGAGAAACTAAAAACAAGTGGAACAAACAGGACAAAAACACAGGTGCTATCTCTGGGAGATCAACCATCTAATGAAGGTCTATTGACGGAAGACTTAACCTCATCTTTAAATTCTTGTATTGGAAGTAAGTGTGCAGAGCCTTTTTTTCTCCAATGTGCAAGGGTTAGGATAAGGGAAAATTATGTTGTAGTGAAAGTAATCACAGATAAACCAACTACAGAGCCACAATTACAAAGTTCAGAATAAAAAGATATACTGTCTAATTCCAACTAACCAGTGAGTGAACTTTAAATACTGTATATGTAGCACCAGTTTCACCACGTTTCACAAACGTTGCAGAATGAGTACGTTGCACAGGGCTCTGAGTGCAGTATAAAAATCATTATATTAGTACAGTGCGATGATCATGCATCTGGGTGGCTCGGTGGGTGAAATCAGAACCTGTGCTGGGGGCTGGCATGATCACCATCTAGCATGTTTTAAATAAGTTATCAGTGGTCCTCATGCTTTCAATATGTGCCTCAGAAAGCTCAAGAGAGGGACTTACAGGATTGTTCATGTGACTGAATAGCTGCTCAGCTTGCTACATTGCAAACGGAGGGGTTGAGGAAGGGAGTGGGGCGGGAGAGTAAGCGTTAGGATTTAGTTTAGTAGACAGAGGAGAGAACAGCAGCATCACATGTTACAATACATGTTTGACAGAGCAGTAACATAGTCTCAGTACAGCACATGTTGTTACATGTTAAGGGCAACACATAACGGACAAATGTAGAGGAACAGACACGGGGATAGTCTAGGGGTTATATAGTATGAGGAGGCAGAGGAGGGTATTTAATGGACTGTCTGCCCCTGCAGCAGTCTAACAAAGAAGTGCAGTGCAGCCCGTTACAGGAGAGAAAGCATGATGGTAGCCATTAACCTAATCCACTGTGTTTTATATAACGCAGGTTCACGTTTTGGGTTCAGTGTGGATTACAGTGATATTTACAGATAAGGAATTAGCTTAATGAAGGACTACGGGTTTTCACAGTTTTTCACCTTGTTATATATATATATATATATATATATATATACACATAATGGCAAAAAGTGTGTTCTGTTGAGTCATTCCGAATTATCCTCCATGAAAATAACAAACAATGTAAGAGTTGAAAAAGTTATGAAAAAACACCAAACTCTTTCTCTCTCTAAGAATAAAAGGAATAGTTCACAATTTGTGAAGTCTATAACTACTTAACACTGGACACATAGTGAGCCAATTATTTTCTTCACAGTGGACACACAAGCTTTGGTTTTTATCTATAGTTCAGTGCAATTACAATGAGGGACATCTGTACAGTCTTCATTCTGGGCAGACAAGCTCTCCAAAGTTCAGCCAGAGTTTAAGCATTTATCATGAAAAATGAAAGTGTATTGGTGACTAAAATAGGCCATTTCTATCCTGGACCTCTTTCCTATTTCATAACAATAAAGTATATATTTGTTCATGTTTGAAACACATGATAATAATTTTCTAATGCTTTCAGTTGAGTGTTTTTCTTAACTATTTTATTTATGTAGTCATTCTTTCTACAGCCAATGAGAATAGCCATAGGGCATGTAATTGCAAAATAAATTTGATTAGATGTATGTGGGACTGTTCCTTGTATGAGTGCATTGAGTCTTCTTTGTGTGATGTTCATGTTCCCTCACCAAATCAAATGGGAAAATGAAATAAAAATAAATTTGAGACTGAAAGTAAATTATTGACCTTAGAAACAGTAGTTAGCAAAACAAACTAACCACAATTGCCTATTGCACAATATTCCTCAGCAGGTAGAGATCAGTTGTCATGGAATTGTACTTTTAGATGTCGTTTTTGATGTAGATCATGGGATACAATCAAAAGCTCCAGAACAGCTACTGCTACTACACTACATCTATAAATTAGTATGAACACATGTATTTGCTATGACAGTGCTGTGGTATCATGTTAGCTTTACTGAACCATAGAGTTTTTTTTTGTTTGCCCTGAATAAAAACTCTGTAATATGTGAATTATTTTTATAACTAAATACTACATATGGATCTAGGTTCAAAATTAGTAAATACCTCAAAATCCAATCTACACATTTGCCTGAGTAATTCTGCTCTGTGAAACGCACACCTACCTTCTGCAACTGCGTCTCCAACTTACTACACTCCTCTTTTTTTTGCTCAATGGCGATCTCCAGTGACTTGAGCTTTGAATCCTTCTTGAGGCCAGAGGATGCCAGGGAGGAAGCATGTTCTTTTAAATCGATGAGACTGGACTGCAGGTAGACAGACAGTACAGACAGTTAGCATAGGTTCAAATCAGGAGGTCTTACTATGGCATAGTGCCACAGCTTACATGTCATATAAAGGCCTACTGAAAGAAAGAGGAAATATGGAACTATAGAGAAATATAAAGGCACACCATGTGTACAATATGCAGCCATGTGGACACAATCCACACACGCTTTCAAAAAAATCTCTTTGCTCCATGCATACTCACTGACCTCTTTCTCTGTTAATTCTATCTGCAGGCTGTTGACCTTCTCCTTCAGGTCCTTGTTGTCCTTCTTATAGGACTCCACTTCTTCAAGACGTTCTCTGTCTTCCCTTTCCCTTGGTCCTTTAAACGCTCTATTATCCTCTCCTAACACACACACACACACACACACACACACACACACACACACACACACACACACACACACACACACACACACACACACACAGAACTTAAGAATGTTAAAGAGCCAATTTATGGGTATAAAAATTATTGGCTGAGTGTGAGCAACAATACACATTCATCAAGCAAGGAATGTCATGAACAAAAAGCTTTGCAAGTATGAGTAAATGTGAAGGATTATTACTTTTATCTTTTTTATCTAGTAGCTCATGTTTTTCAGAAAGATTTATGCTCATTTTCAATGAGCGTCTGCACATTGAAAACATAACTTATCTCAACTACTGTATGTTGTCTGAGAACATGAGAACAAAGAAGTTGTAATTTAAAAGGAATAAAGTAACAATATTTCAAGAACAATTCCACCTGGCCTAGTAGTCTGCTGTTACTGTATGGTATCTCCTTCAGACCGTCTGATAGACACAGAGCCCTGTTTGGGACAGCTCTGTGTATTTGTACCTAAACACAACAAAAAGAGGGGGTGGGCACTGGGCAGAGGGCGTCTTTGGAGGCGGGCTGTAGGCTGCCCACCTAATCAGAAGCTACAAACTCTACTGGTATTTTCTGTGTTATTTTTTCCATTGGCTGGACACAGTTTCTTAACTTTTGATTGGGTGGGCAAGACGCACGTTTGGGTGGGCTGAGCCCAGTCTTGCCCCTAGCTATCGCCAGCCTTGAGGGGGCAGACACCTACTGTATGCTCTCATACTTCATGCAGCGGCAGTTCGCATCCCAACCGTGAACACACATTGCATCTACAGGGCAAATGCGACCAAAATTTGTAAGGGTGCGACTAAGATTTTTCCTAGGTCGCTAGTAAATCTCTGTTATTGTATGGAGCTAAATCGGGGCCAAATGTTTTGTTCATTCGAAAAAAATATATATAGTTGAAAAAATAAAGCTTGAAATTGAAAATTTAAGTTTTGGTCAAAACTTGGAAAAAATAAAACCATGTATTTGAACTAAAAATAAGTGTACCAATTTTTCTTTCAGTTTGAATAAAATATAGATTCAATTCTGGAATTATTTTGAATAAATTATAAATTTTCATTTTTCACTTTTATATTTGTTTTCAGTTCCACATTTCATGTTTTCAGATTCAAAAGTAATTTTTTTACGGCTTCAAATCTTTTTTTTTTACGGCTTCAAATCTTTTTTTTTTTCGGTTTCAGATCTGTTTTTCACTTTCAGATATTTTTTTTTTTTTCGTTTACTTTTGGCCCTGATTTGGCGTGGGGGCGTGGCTTCAACTCAGAGGGGCGTGGCATTATGAGTGACAGCCTATCAAAGAAGGCAGAAGACTCCTCTTTCATGTTGACTTCAGGAAATGGTGTTACTGTGAGAACTATGACTGAATGCTTTCTATCCACTATATTTTTACTTAAACTGATGCCAGTGACAAAGTTCCATTTAAAAAAATGTTTTGGACAACAAATGGTACCAATTACATTATAAGAGCAATAAACTGTGCCAGATTGTGCAGTTCAGCAGGAACAATGACTTCTCCCACTTCCATGTATGACTTATAGCACCACAGTATTCACTGGCACCAGCCCACAGGTAGGACATGTGAAAGATATTAGCATTTTTGAATAGATACTTTGCGACGTTATCCCTCAGTGGCATTTTTTTTTTGTGATTAACACATAAAAGGAAAATAGGTGGACAGCTGGACAAAGCTGGCAATCAAGCATCGCTAGCACTAAAGTTAGCATTAACTAACGTTAGCTTCACACTAGCTGGTGTTTTTACACTAATTTCAGTGTCCAGCTCAAGTTTTTTTTTACTTTAACGTGTATTGGTCTTTGTTAACCTCGGTTTGTCAGAATGACCATAACTTGACACTGGCTGCAGTGAAGAAGGTCTCCTTTTATAGAGTAGACAAATATGACTTTACATTAATGCTCTGACCTGATAAATTACGTTTTACACTATAACGTTACATGTAACAGCATGACCAGGACAAGTTATGTTGTTTAAACTAACCATGAAAAGGTAACACTAGCAATGTTAGTTATCTATAATGTTTTACATTTATAAGGCTGTACGGCTGCAGGCAGCCACTGTCGAGTTATGGTCATTCTGGCAAACAGAGGTTAACAAAGACCACTACACGTTAAAGTCAAAAAACTTGAGCTGGACACTAAAATTGGTGTAAAAACACCAGCTAGTGTGAAGCTAACGTTAGTTAATGCTAACTTTTGTGCTAGCGATGCTTCATTTCCAGCTGTCCACCTATTTTCCCTTTATGTGTTAATGACAAAAAAAAAAATGCCACTGCGGGATAATGTCCCAAAGTATCTATTCAAAAAGGCTAATATCTTTCACATGTCTTACCTGTGGCTGCGCCAGCAGGTTGCCTTGGCGGAGCGGACGCTATGCTGACTGCCGAGTGAATACTGTGGTGCTACATTCAATGTCATACATGGAAGTGGGAGAAGTCATTGTTCCTGCCGAACTGCACAATCAGTTTATTGCTCTTATAGTGTAATTGGTACCATGTGTTGTCCAATACAATTTTTTAAATGGAACTTTGTCACTTGCATCAGTTTATTAAGTAAACATCACATGTATATAGTGGATAGAAAGCATTCAGTCATAGTTCTCACAGTAACACCATTTCCTGAAGTCAACATGACAGAGGAGTCTTCTGCCTTCGTTGTTAGGCTGTCACCATAATACCACGCCCCTCTGAGTTGAAGCCACGCCCCCACGCAAAATCAGGGCCAAAAGTCTGAAACCGAAAAAATTATCTGAAAGTGAAAAACAGATCTGAAAACGAAAAAAAAGATTTGAAACTGAAAAAAAAAAAAAGATTTGAAGGCGAAAAAAATAAGTTTTGAATCTGAAAACATGAAATGTGGAACTGAAAACAAATATTAAAGTGAAAAATGAAAATTTATAATTTATTCAAAATAATTCCAGAATTTAATCTATATTTCATTCAAACTGAAAGAAAAATTGGTACACTTATTTTAAGTTTGAATACATGGTTTTATTTTTTCCAAGTTTTGACCAAAACTTAAATTTTCAATTTCAAGCTTTATTTTTTCAACTATATATTTTTTTTTCAAATGAACAAAACATTTGGCCCTGATTTAGCTCCATATTATTGCGGCCACCACGGCAAAAAACAAGTTAGAAGTTTTTAAATGCAACTAACTTCAGTTCGTTGAGTAATAGCGTGTAAGATGGAGCCTGCTGGACCTGGGCGAGAGATGACCCATGGCCATTATCATTGTTCATAAAAATGCAGCGCAGTGACGATACAGAAATTTCATAGCCTACACAAGACGTGTGTAATGCAGCTGACCCCATAGGCGACGATTTATGTTTTCCTCCGTGGGTGTTCACCATAGACAGTATATAATGGACCAATAGACCCCGTTGCTCTGGACGGAGACCAGTGAAGGCTATTAGAAGCACTTTTCTGGTGATGGCCAGCTTTACTGCGCAGCCTCCAACTGAGAGAATGTGACGTGAGCAACGTGTCTGAAAGTTGTAAGTCTTCTGGTAGCTGTGCCAAGAGAAATCTCAATCATTCCCAATCTTACAGATACGGAGACTGTAGGTGTATGTAAGGAGATAACATGGGCACAGGCTAATTATTGATCACTAACATGCTAGTTAACATTAGTAATTAAACCTAAACATCTCATGTAAGTCGAAACTGCCTGCGAGCTTCTCCTGTACTATACGGTAATTCCTCTACTATGCGACAGTAAGTCACTTGGTTATGACACAATCGTTAGCTTATTTTTACAAAAACGTCTGCTACGGATCCATAACGTGAGGTACAAGGTAATGAAGCCTTTTATACATTGTCGTGTTTCTTTGGAACTAAACAACGGACAAATAGAGTCTTTAAACGCTTCAGATGTAAAGTTATTCGCAGTCAAGTGACATAAAAAAAAAATGGCGGTCAGCGGAATGCTAACAGGAGGTGATGGCCAGTTAGCAACAAAATGGCGCCATTATGGCTCGCGTTCTAAAGCGAAGCTTACCCCCTTGGTGCTCACGGGCGCATTTCCTTTAAAAAAAAAAGTAGTCAAAAAATGTTTGCATTTCAGAACCTTAGGAAACGGACAGCATCCGATACAAACACACTATTAACTCGATAATCAAGTAGGCTATCTTTCAACTCAGGACAGCGCCACTTCTCACAAATACAGATAGGATTGGAGATGAGAAGTTTAACTGACCACCAACTACCGCTGACCTGACGGAGCACCACGATTGGTCGCTCGCGGTGCTCTGTATCCAGTGCACAGTCACCTATTCTGGGGTAACTAGACCACCAACTACCGCTGACCTAACGAGCACCACGACCGTGCGCTGTATCTAACATGGGACTGACAGCGACATAACCAATCACATTATGACAGACGCTCCACTTAGCACCAATTGCAATGTTTAATTTTAAATGAATGTAGCCTACTGGCAGTCTGGCACATGTGGGTGCTCGGTATTTTCCGTGGGTGCTCGAGCTCCGGAGCACCCACGGTATCGGCGCCTATGGCTGACCCGCCAAAGCGCATTCAACCCGTGCTGGACGCGATATTACGAATCCCACTATGGCCACGCCAAGACCCGCCCTTCAATAGCATTCACACACTACTATTGGCCAGGTGTCCATGCTTACATGTACAGGTCCTATCCCCTGACCAATCCCCTAACCTTAACCTAGGCCGAGGAAGGGGAGTTGCAGCCATATTTGATTCAAGCCTGTTAATTAATCCTAAACCTAAACTAAATTATAACTCTTTTGAAAGCCTTGTTCTTAATCTTCAACATCTAACACGGAAATCAGTACAGCCAATTATATTCGTTGTTGTCTACCGAGCTCCAGGTCCGTATTCTGAATTTTTATCTGAATTCTCAGACTTTTTATCATGTGCAGTCCTTAAATCAGACAAAGTACTCATTGTAGGTGATTTTAATATCCATGTGGACGTTGACAGCAATAGCCTTGCTACTGCTTTCAACTCACTACTAGATTCTATTCAGAGTGTGCATGAGGCCACGCACTGTTTTAACCACACCCTCGACCTCGTGCTGGCATATGGTATCAAAATTGAAGATGTATTAGTATTCCTGCAAAATCCTTTATTATCAGACCACTTCTTAATTACTTTCGAATTCTTAATACCCGATTATACGAAATTAGATAAAAGCTACTATACTAGATGCCTATCTGACAGTGCTATAGCTAAATTTAAGGAAGACATTCCAACAGCACTAAACTCATTACCTTTTTTTAATACAACAGGGGACCTTTATGTAAACTTTAGTCCCTCTCAAATCGACTATTGTGTAGATGGTATTACGGCCTGCCTACGGACTACTTTAGACTCTGTTGCTCCACTCAAAAAGAAGAAGATGAAGCAAAGGAAACTAGCACCTTGGTATAACTCCCAAACTCGTAAATTAAAGCAAAACTCGCGAAAACTTGAAAGCAAATGGCGCTCCACCAAAATGGAAGAGTCTCGTTTGGACTGGCAAGACAGTCTGAAAACCTATAGGACGGCCCTCAGACATGCCAGATCAGACTATTACTCATCATTAATAGAAGAAAACAAGAACAACCCAAGGTTTCTTTTCAGCACTGTAGCCAGGCTGACAGATAGTCACAGCTCTACTGAGCCATCTATTCCTCTAGCTCTGAGTAGTGATGACTTCATGAGCTTCTTTAATGATAAAATTATAACAATTAGAGATAAAATTCATCACCTTTTGCCCTCAACTTCTAATGGTTCACCTTTCAACACAGGACTGCTAGAAAGAACGACTAGACCTGACATATACTTAGACTGTTTTTATCCTATAGACCTTCAACAACTAATGGTAAAGGTATCTTCAGCAAAGCCATCTACCTGTCTCTTAGAACCCATCCCAACGAGGCTACTCAAAGAAGCGTTACCCGTGGTAAACACTTCATTACTAGATATGATCAATATGTCTCTATTAACAGGTCATGTACCGCAGTCATTTAAAGTAGCTGTGATAAAACCTCTTCTGAAAAAACCCACCCTCGATCCTGAGGTCTTAGCAAACTATAGACCTATATCTAACCTTCCCTTTCTCTCCCAGATCCTTGAGAAAGTAGTTGCTAATCAGTTATTTTCTAATCAGATTTTCTCCATAGCAACAGCTTATTTGAAGACTTTCAATCAGGATTTAGAAAGCATCATAGCACAGAGACGGCACTGGTGAAAATTACTAACAACGTTCTAACTGCTGCAGACAAAGGACTTGTCTCCATACTTGTTTTATTAGATCTTAGTGCTGCTTTTGACACTATTGACCATACAATCCTGTTACAGAGATTAGAACACTTAGTCGGATTTAAAGGAATTGCACTAAGCTGGTTTAAGTCTTATTTTTCTGATCGATCTCAATTTGTTAATGTTAATGATAAATCCTCTAAGTACACGAAAGTTAAACATGGCGTTCCACAAGGCTCAGTGCTTGGACCAATTTTATTCTCCTTATATATGCTTCCTCTTGGTAATATCATTAGGAAACACTCAATTAACTATCACTGCTATGCGGACGACACCCAATTATACTTATCTATCAAACCAGACGAAACAAGTCAGTTAGCTAAACTTCAAGCATGTATTAAAGATATAAAATCCTGGATGACCTATAATTTTCTGATGTTAAACTGTAACAAAACTGAAGTTATTGTACTGGGACCTAAACACCTCCGAACTTCATTATCTAAAGATATAGCTACTCTGGATGGTGTTGTCCTGGCCTCCAGCACTACTGTCAGAAATCTAGGAGTTATGCCCATCTAAAACAATCATCGAGAACAGCCTTTTTTCATCTTCGTAACATTGCCAAAATTAGGAATATCCTGTCTCAAAACGATGCTGAAAAACTAGTCCATGCATTCGTTACTTCCAGGCTGGACTATTGTAATTCCCTACTGTCAGGTTGCTCAAATAAGTCCCTTAAGACTTTCCAGCTGATCCAGAATGCTGCAGCACGTGTTCTGACGAGAACTAAGAAAAGAGATCATATTTCTCCTGTTTTAGCTTCTCTGCATTGGCTTCCTGTGAAATTCAGGATTGACTTTAAAGTCCTTCTCCTGACCTACAAAGCCCTAAATGGTCAAGCACCATCCTATCTAGAACAGCTCTTAGTACCTTATTGTCCCAGTAGAGCACTGCGCTCCCAGAATGCAGAGTTACTGGTGGTTCCTAGAGTCTCTAAAAGTAGACTGGGAGCGAGAGCCTTCAGCTATAAGGCTCCTCTCCTGTGGAACCAGCTCCCAGTCTGGGTTAGGGGGGCAGACACCATCACCTCATTTAAGAATAAACTGAAAACTCTCCTCTTTGATAAAGCTTATAGTTAAGAAGTGAGGAGTTGCAGCGTCCGCCTAACCCGGCCCACCTGCTTCTCTTCGTAGTCATCAGATTTATTGATCATATATAATCAATAATATTGTGAGAGTAGAGGGAGGCAGGCCAGTACAGCCTCTCATCAATGTTTTCATTTGTTTCCTTTTGTATGCATCCTGTCCCAGAACTGCTTGTTACTAACCGCCTACCAAGAGTCTGGGTCTGCCGAGGTTTCTTCCTAAAAGGGAGTTTTTCCTTGCCACTGTCGCAATAGCCACTGCTAATGCTTGCTCTTGAGGGAATTACTGTAATTGTTGGGGCTTTGTAAATTATAGAGTGTGGTCTAGACCTACTCTATCTGTAAAGTGTCTCGAGATAACTCTGTTATGATTTGATACTATAAATAAAATTGAATTGAATTGAATTGAATTGAATTGAATTGAATTGAATTGAACCTTAACCACTCGAGGTGAAATGCCTAACCCCAACCAATAGAGCTGCTTCAAGGGCGGGTCATAGTGGGATTCCAAATTTTGCGTGCTGGACCCATTCATAATGAGTCGGCCGTCACTCTGTGAGTAGCATATGCTTCAGTCCACCGCACTCCCCCTCTCTCCCTATCTCCCCCTCTCTCCCTCTGTCTCCCTATGTCTTTGTGTCTGTTTTTTTTTTTTTTTTTTTAAGATTTCGGCCTTTATTTTGATAGGAAAGCTGAAGACATGAAAGGGGAGAGAGAGGGGGGAATGACATGCAGGAAAGGGCCGCAGGTCGGCGTCAAACCTCTATATTTACTAGCTATCCGGGCGTCCTCTTTCTCTTTTAATCAGTCTGTTATTGTTGTTGAAAACAAGTGAATGAGCTTTACATATACATATATTTTTAATATATCCTAGGCTCTTTATTTCAGATAACTTTCATTTACATGTGTTGCAGCTGTATATTTATCTAACTGGTAAAGGAAACCCTGTCTTTACAATTTATTTTAATCACAATCTGTTTTAATAAAAGAGCTTGTGAAAAGTAGCTTTGACTTAAAACTGAACATTTAGCCCACTTTGTAAAAAAATACAGAGCTATATATCGTGTATCGCCATTCAGTGCTAATGGCGACGCAAGGAAAAATTTGGGTGCGCCTAAATTTTGTGCTGGTGCACCTAAAAAATAAAAAAGTTAGGTGCACCAGTACAACCAAGGCAAAAAGTTAGTCTGGAGCCCTGAATCCATTGTAATGCTATAGTGCTTTACCATACCTTCTCTGACAGAGCCTCCTCCAGGGTGGCCAGGGCAGTGTCTGTGTTACTGGAGTCGGTCTGCAGAGACTTAACCCTATCCTTCAGGTTCCCAAGTTGCTTGTCCTTGTCCCGCAGCTGCTCCTGCAGGTTCTCAATCTGACACAGGCAGGGTGGTGGAGAGAAAAAAAGCAGAGAAGCATGATGTCACAACCAGAGCAGTATCTGTACCACAGCAGTTGGTGTAATAGCTGGACTTGAAGATTACATAAGTCTTTGAAGAGTAACCCTCTACAGACAACGTCATGTTCATAGTTTGAAATGTGCTGGCGCTTTACAACAAAGCATTTTCCATTTCAAGAAAAAACATCAAAACTGGCAGACTTTAAAGAAGAGTTAAGAAGAAGTAGAATGAAGAGTAGAACGGAATATAAAATCCATCTGTGAGAAAGTAGGAATTGTGCATTAAGATGTGAATGTGTGCACTTATCTAATATACAGTATTATATGATTGACACAACAGAGAAACAAAACCAAATAATCGCATCAGGAGATTAGAAATCACAAGAGATGACAGCAAGAGATAAAAGTGGATGTATCAGGGAGAGGAGGTGTGATAGAACAAGAGATGAGAGAAAAAAAAGCAAATAGAATGGGTGAGCAGGTCAGGGTGAGTTAGGGAGTAACACTCTGTGAGTATTTATAGCACACACACACACGCGCACACGCACACACACGTGCACACGCACACACACGCACACACGCACACACACACACACACACACACACACACACACACACACACACACACACACAAGAGCCAGTGAGGCAGAAATATCTTCTTGCTTGTCTTTCTATGGACACTTTTCCCCCTGAGAGCAAAAGACACTCTCTCACTCTTAATGGAGAGCATAACCACTTTGCTTTGTATTTTCACAGAGTGACTGGTTTAGTCCAGGACACAAGAGTCTGACAAAACAACTCGCTCCACTCATTGCTCATTTTAAATTTCAAATTACATCTGGAGTACACCGACACAGACCTCCGCTTACTCACCATAGTTTGGAGTAACCGATAAATATTGCAACAATAACTCAGCGTGTGCTAAGTAAATGGTTTGGACAACTTTTCTAACATTTTCCTCAGTTTGTATTCCGACCTTTTGACTTTAAAACTCCTTTCATCCCTTTCTACATCCTAAATGGGAAGGCTTTCTTCAACTCCGATTCTCACCTTCTTCTGCAGGACATTGATCTTCCTTTCTTTGACCTCCAGCATGTCCTTCATGTCCCTGATTTCTCCAGCGAGAGTGCCCTTCTCTTCCGTCAAGTCCTGCAGCTGCTTGGTTTTCTTGTTTAGGAAGGATTCTTTCTCCTCCAGTCGCAGACGTAGAGCATCCACCTGACACATGATGCCAAAAACACACACTGTAGTGAGTCTACTTTAAATAAAAGAATTGTACATAATGTGGACTTGACTGTAATTGAGGCTCAGGGCAGGCCTATTATTTGCTCAGTTAGAGTATGAAAGTGCTCGTGAGAAAGTGTATTGTTAGACTGATTTACTGATTTAATGTAATAGGAATGTTACCTTACCTCTGTTTGAAGGATGGCAGCACGTTGCTCCTTGGCAGTGAGAGACTCTTTGAGCACCTCAATATGCTGTTTGCAGTCGGAGTTCTGGTTGTTGAGGGTCTCTAGTTTTGTCTGCAGAGCCAGCAGCTCTGACTCCTTCTTTGACAACTCCTGCTTCAGCTGGTCAATCTACGGACATGTGAAACACCCATTTGCACGAGCAATGTAATGTTTTACCATCACAGCACACGTGCGTGTGTGTGTGTGTGTGTGTGTGTGTGTGTGTGTGTGTGTGTGTGTGTGTGTGTCATAGATAAAGAGTGGGAAACCTCTTTTTACCAAACAGTCAGTATGACTTGTGCACTATGTTCATCAACGCATTCTTTCATTAAAAATTAATTTGGACCGACTGCCCTGCATTCATTATATATTATACATCACCTCCATTCATGATTGATGAAAAGAGGTCTAAAAATAGAATAACAAAACTGTGGCTGTTCTACGCCTCGCCGACTAATGTGAGGAGCGGTATGTAAACACAGAGTCCGAAGAGACATACAAGCCCCAGAGAGCGGCTGTACACCTTGATACGATCACAGATTTCAGGTAGCTCTGTTGCTGTCTTGACAGTGTAGCTCTTACTACTAAAACACAAGTTATGATGTAATCATGGAGCGCTGACTGATAGAAACACTGACTGGTCTGAAAACTAAAGCAGGTGAAGTCGGTTTTATAAAACCCAATCTATTACTCTGACTGGGCAGGCGTAGACTTCACTCTTTGAACAGAATTCAAATCAAAATTGTTTGTTGGCGGCAGAATAATAAAGTAACCAGCTTTTATACGTAATTAAGGAAGAAAAGTTGATTATTTTATTATGCAACAGCAGGCGCTTGCTGATTTTGCCTTTTTGGTATTCTTGATACTGAGCTCTTGAAAAAAACAACCAGCGATAGTTGCCAACAGGACACTTTGCTGATGACACTAAATGCTAAAGCAGCTAAATTAAGAGACACATCGGCTTCATTTAGTATTCTCCTCTCTGCAGTGGTCTCTGTACCCCAACCGACTCAATCGTGTTTGTTTTTTTCAGCCATATTTTCACAGGATCTATATTTCATGCATGGTGCAGACGGTATCTACCTTGTTCTTCATAAACTTAGAGTGGTTCTTATAGACCTCCATCTGTTTGATCTCCTCCTCTCTGTCCTCCGTGTTCAGTAAGCCGTTCGCCTTCAGCATTTGGATCTCATCCTCCAGATCCCGAATGTTGCGCTCCAGAGAGGCAATTTTGGTGTCCTGCACACAAACATGCAGAGGAGACACACCTCAAAACCCAGACTGGCATGTCCACAAGTTGCATGCTGCAAATAAACCTGAACCAAAGATAAGAGTCCAGAACAGACAGAAAAACTAAAAAAATATAGAGAAACTAAAAGACAGTGGGAGTGAGAAAGCGATAAGGCGAGATAGAGAGAGACTGGCAGAAGCTCTTTGATGTAGCTGAGAGCAAGTGCAGTATCTGTCGGTGAAACCAAAAGCTTTCTACCCAGCTCCTCGCAACTGCTCAGAGGATTAATCACCATTGGGAAATATTGAGCACACATCCAGCACGGAGAGATCAGCAAGAACCAGAGAGAAACGTGCAGAGCGACAGGAAGAAAAGTAACAAGCCGTAGCGTTTTCTGTAGTTGCTCGCAGATCAATGCAGAATCCAGTCTCTGGACTGCGACTGCAAGTGCAGCTTTAGCTTCACAGCTTTTTAAATAAATAATACGTCTTTAACATTAGCCATGGTCCATCTCCCTCTCCAACAGAGCATAGAGCAACCTTGGTCCTTCCTGTCTTTCTCTCTTTTTGTGTCTCCTTCCTTCCGCCTAGTGGCTCTGAACTTATGAACTTGTGGCCGTTAGCAGGGTCAGTCACTACAGAGAAACATGGGAAATATATCGAAATGATGAATGATAGACTATCCACGAAGGAAGGATCTGAGGGGTTCATGCATGAGCACTGCACATGTACATGCACTTCGCCCTGCCGCTGCATCTCACCTCTCCGTTTTACGAGGCAAACATAAATGAACTAACATCGCTGCGATAGATACAAGACACCGTACCTTCAAAGGAGGGAGATTTTATTCCATCCAGATGTAATCACTGGTACATCGACCTTGTCAGTAAATCTTGCTCTTAATTTCTCATTCCTTGCCTCTGTGTGTATCTCTTTCTATCTATCTCCCTGCATACTGGCTAGTCGCTGTCATAAACAACCACACCTGTTTCCATGGTAGCAGCAGGCAGGCTATATACTGTGCACGGTCTCTGGTGAGTGAGGAGGAGAAGAGGGCGGGAGGGATGTAGGGGAGTCGGGGAGGGAGGATTATTCGTGTTTCAGCATCAGCATCAAAACAGTAGAGGGAGAGAGGAGAGAGGAGAGGGGAGAGAGGAGAGAGGAGAGAGGAGAGGGGAGAGAGGAGAGAGGAGAGGGAGAGAGGAGAGAGGAGAGAGGAGAGAGGAGAGGGGAGAGAGGAGAGAGGAGAGGGGAGAGATGCAGGGTCTTCCTGCACAGCACAGAAGACGGAGGCGGGTCTTCCCTCGCTCTGTATGCAAATCAACAGGATCCCAGAGCACAGATGGAAGGCTGTGGCCTGCACAGTGCAGATCCAGCCGAGTGAAAGGGGCTGTGTCAGCTCAGCGATGATGTCATGATTTATTTTGAGGAAGTGATGTCAGGCCTCTGCAGTGAGGCTGGCAAAGTGTACAGCCATCCGACACTTGTTGTACAGTTCAGCAGCACAACAAGTATTGATCTGAATATTATATTTGCATGGTACATATTTGCATGTTGCAGCTGCATTGGTTTAAAAAAATGTAATATGGATGTAAAATG
The DNA here is from genome assembly GCF_004354835.1 of Perca flavescens. NCBI lineage: Eukaryota > Metazoa > Chordata > Actinopteri > Perciformes > Percidae > Perca > Perca flavescens. Next base: position 24,146,834 of record NC_041334.1, on the reverse strand, counting down.
TGTTTGCTTGAGCTGAAGGCTAAAGGCAACCACACTTGATGGTGATGGGTGGGGTTTCTAAAACTGGAGTCTTATCTTCTTAAATATTTTCTAATGTAATGTGAATGTTTGTCCCAATATTTAAATGGCCCTTAAGTGTCCCCTGAAGCTTTAAAGTTACATATACATATTCTTTTGGTCATTGTTTCACTGTTACTGTATATATTTTTTTTTTAATTGTTTATTTTCACATTTTTCTTCTTACCATAAACATAGAAAAACAAGAGAGCAGGAAAAAAAATAATAATAATTATAAAAAATAAATAAAAAAAAAGGTCTACTACGCCTTCGTTTAGTTGGTTAGCAGTGTAAATTTTGTACTTCATGTATACACAGACATCGCATATATATATACATACATTCTCTACACAGGTTTTATACAGACCGTAGACCATATTTAAGTACATTATTTGGGGGGATTTCTTCTTCTCAATCCATATTAATGCATGTTATTGCTTGCCATTCATGGCCAAAATAATCTTTAAGGGGAGACCAATCATTTACAAACGTATCCAGAGTTCCATCCAGTACATTATGTCTTCTTTCATATGGTAGCAGTGACAAAGAGTTAAAGTAGGAAAGTGTTCTTTAATCCAAACATGAAGAATGGAAAACTGTTATATTTTGAGTGAATTATTAAAATCCAAGACGCCATTTTAAGACTTGCACGACAAATTTTAAATATCGTGTGCATCGTTGAATACACATTAGAAGTGAAAATTTAAAACAAAGCTCTGCAGTTTTAACCATTGCTCATTTGCACAAAATTAAGCTTAAATGATGGTTCACAGTCTGTGATGTTAAAGAGTTCTCTATTAAAACTGAATATGCCATTGCTACTCATTAAACAAGAGTGATGCAGCTGTTGAACAGTAATATTGATTGTTGTTGATGTTTACACAACTGCTTTGTGAGTAGTGTGTCTGCGTGTGAGCGGAAGATAGAGAGATGTGTCAGTGTGTTTACTATTGACTCAGCTGATGATCATCACAATAACAACAATAGATTCAGAACAGTTAGAACACACACCAGGGCCTCGGTTTAGACATGCAACTGTATACATGATACAAGGCCTGTAAGTGTCAGTGACACAAACATGTAAAAACATCTGTCTTCTAGTTTTAGACAGATTGTCCATGATTAGCTTATTTGTTTGCATACAGTTGCAGAGGAACCTTCCTATCAAAAATGGTAGCTGGATAAAACTAATTAAATACATATGAATTACTCCATGAAGTGTTATTTTGAAGACAAATTATTTAAAGAATAATGTTCTAATGGTGACTGCTGCTGTAGTATATTGCGAGTCAGGTTCTTACTTTCATTTCTATGATGGTCTGCAGGGCCTTAGTTTTGCTTGGATCCTGATGCAGCTGATTTCTTCTGTGCAGTTCCTTTGAGAAAAAGATACAACATTATGTGGCAACTGTACAGAAGAATCTCATGTAATCTCTTCTGAAAGCAGGAGTGTATGACTAAAATAGACTGGGGAAACCTCCCCCCACCCAAAATGCATATAACACATGTAAAATGTTCAATGCAAATGATGGGCTTTGCTTTTTTCTGTTCATACATTACATAATCGATATGCTACAATATGAGCCACAGAGCAGAGCATATTATGAGAGACTCAGCACTGCCCTCTAGTGACGACATACTAAAAATACAGTACATTTTCAGTGTTGTACAGTGAATCCCATATTTTCTTAACCCTTGTCATAGAGTACCTCTCGCAGATGGATGTTCTCCTTCTCCTTTTGATCCAGAATGACCTCCAAGTGTCCAAGCTGGGCCTCTGCCTCAGCAATGCGCCTGGCTCTCTCCTGCTCCTCCTCCTCAGACACCCTGCCCGGCCCGGGGGGCAGCCCTTTACTCTGCAGCATTTCCAGCAGCTTCTTAATGGACTCATCCCTGGCACCTAGTGTCTGTTTCTGGGTCTCGATCCTCAGCTCCATCTCCTCAAGGGTCTTTCTCAGCAAGAAGAGCTCCTTGGCCTGCCTGTCGTGTTCGGCTTGCAGCCGACGGAAGTTCTCCTCCGTCAGCTCAATAGTGGTGAAGTGGTCCGAAGCAGAGCGGTTGCCGCCCTCCTGCTGCAGCAGGTGGTTTAGGTCTCGCTGTGTTCGCAGCTCATCTTGCAGAGCCTGGATGGTCATCTGGAGATGCTGAAAGAGACACTCAACAATTATTGAAATTAATTTTAGGAATAAGCACAATGCCAAGTTTTTCATGACAACACTCCATATTAGGGAAACCACACGTAAACACACTTCTTGATATAATGATATTGTCAAAAGACAGTACGGCTTATTTGAGGAAAAGTATGAGAGAGTTTTTTTTTCTTTATTCTGGAACAAGAATCATATTAACTTTTTTAAATATACTAAGACTTGAAATAAATCACAGCTGTCACACCTATACATTTGTCAGTGTAGGCTGCTCTGTTTTTAGACATGTGAGCAGAATTAACGAGGGATGTTTACTAACTGTTAATTAGGGCTGAGTATCGTCGATGGTTTTCCAAATCGATTCAATTCCGATTCACATGGTTCCGATTTGATTTTATTCATGATTCGATTTGATTTTTAATTTGATATCAATTAGGTTAGTAACGTTTCTGTTACAATACAAATTTAGCTTGGATATGAAAGAGATTCTACAATTGTACAATGTTGCCTCTAACCTGCTGCATTCCTAAAAGTATCAATGTTTACATTAATAACTGACCTCAAAACAGTTACATTAATGTTATTTTTATTAAATATGAAAACACAGTAAAGTGCAGCCCTACAGACTCTACAGTCAGTGTGTATTGAGTGTAGTTTCATTCAGATATCTTGAGGTGACAGAGGGACCACTTTGAAATGGCCATGCCAGTTTTTCCCTCCCCAAAATGTAGCCTTACTTTGGAGGGTTATTTAACCCCCTTACCAAGCTAGCATGGCATATTAGGTACCAATGGATTCCTTAAGTCTTCTAGTTTCATATGATAAAGAGACCAATTCTTGGATTTTATGAATTGATTTTGGATCAGTCAAATGCAAATCCTAAAATCGATTTTTTAAACGCAGCCCTATTGTTAACGTGCTAATCAAGGCGGAAGACCACCCTGATGCTTCCCTACCGTGCAGCGGAGGTCTTTGCTCTCTAACAGTCAGCCTGAGAGGCCTGGATACAAATGTGTGTTTCACACCTCCAGAGGTGGCAACACGTTGTAATGAAAAGGGGTCTGTGAGCTAATTGAGCATCATGTAGAAAAAGACTGTATGAGTATGATTATTATTTTTATCATTATGAAATCGTTGTTGGAAAAGGAGTCAAAATTTGAGATGAATAAACAGATACTGCAACAGAACCTACGGTATCCATACAGAGATGGCACATTAATGTGTTGAATAAACACGTGCTTGTTTGTGAATTTGTGTGTCCAGAATAAAAAAATAAATAAAACCATTCTCTATTAAGCCTGTTATATTTCTTTATATGCAGGGGTGTTGGTTTTGAGTTTAGGGAAACAATGTTCGGGCCGGGTTTCTGTCACAGATTGACTCAGGCTTGATCCTGCCTGTTGATATTTTCTTCCAGCAGATATCTCCAAAGAGAGATCAATCAAATGTCCAGAAAATGGCACAATCAGGATTTAGAGGAGAGGACACAGATTCTTACGCTTTAATCAAACCCACTTCACAGGCAGTCTGGGGCTGTATGGTTTGTGGTACAACAAGGGGATGGAGCACCAGACACGTTTGGATTGACACAATTGAACAAACTAATCACTTTTTTATAGTTTCAGTGTTTATAGAGGAACATATGAGGGTCCACAGGGAAAGGAGACAGGGTGAACTGCCGGAAATAATTCCCTTCCTTTCGGAGGTTCACAGGAGAGGAGGTTGTAATGGTGCAAAGGGATTGCCAGGTGTCTGAAAATACACGCCACACTGAAGGTGACTCTATGTTGTGCACTCAACACGAGGTGCAAACATAGGGACAAACCTTGGTTCTCCTGGCATCCAGCAGCTGCAGAGCATGGGCAGAATGAACAGAAAAACAAACGTATGGTAAAAACAGAGCGTCAGAGCATGATGCAACAGAAATGGATGATCAACCCAAACCAGCCAGAGATTGAAAATGAGATATCCAGCAGTCTGTCCAGCTGTCTTTTTTATCAGCCTTCAGCCCTCAGTCAGAACATAATATTCATAAAGTACCTGCAGAAAAAATATTACTTGTTGAGATTACCTTTCTGGAAAGAGATGAAGACCAATCAACCAGTATGATCTTACAGTTACTTACCTTTGATGTATTAGATGGATCTAATATTGTTATTAGTAGAAGCATTTTGTTTGGTTGGGTTTTATCTGTCATAAAAAACCTTCACATAACACACGTGTTAAAATATTCATGGTAGTAATACCGTTAGTAGAAGTGTAGTAGTGACAAGATAATGATGAGATATTAGTGTTTAAATTAATGTATTGAGGAGCTCAAACATTAATCAATCAATGAGTTGATCAACAGTAAAGTAATTGGCCATTACTGTTAGCTGTTTAAAGAAGAAACAAATTGAATATATTTTTGTTTTGGATTGTTGGTCTGACAAAAACAAGACATTTAAAGATGTAACTGTGGGCTTTGGAAAATGATGATAGCAATTTTCTGACGTTAACAGAAATAATAATTAATCCAGAAAACAATTGGCAGATGAATCCATGATTAAAATTGTTATTTTTAGTTTCAGACCTAATTTATTGACACTATTAACACAGCAGGATAGAAAAAGCAGTGCATTGATCTTAAAAACATAATTAAAGGACAAATACCAAAGTACAAAACTAAATCTGTTTTTCATTGCTCTAACATGTCTTGTTGGCTCACTTCCTCATTACAGAACAGACAGGATACTGTCAGCATGTGCTCTTCCAACCATCTGGGGGCAGTGTTTGTGTTAGCAGAAGCAACTGAACATGATTTCTGCTGACTGCTGCCATCTTCAACAGTTTTGGTCACACTCCCTGTGAGCCAGTGCCATTTGGTCTGGCACACCACATCTCAAATTCTTAATTTCACACTGAGAGTGGTCTCATTTATGTACATGATGCCACCACTTGGAAATATCATTTATAATGGAACGGATCTGTAGACTGTCCAAACCTTAAAACTAAATCTTTATCTTTTACTGACAAGCACATTTTAATACAAAAGTTATCTTCCTCATACACGTAAAATAAAAAAATAAATACATTAGAATGTGCTACTAAAGAAAATGCTTAAAATACCTCTTCTTAACCATAAATAAATACATGCAATGTTACTGTAATCAGAATTTACCAAAATCAAAATGAGAAATGACTGGTTTCTTAATGAGTTATGACCACATAAGGCAAGGCAAGTTATTTATATAGCACAATGCAAACACAAATGCAATTCAAAATGCTTTACACAAGCATAACCATACAAAGGAAATAAAACAGAAAATTCAACAATCACACAAAATAGAGATGCAAATATTGGCCTGCTGCTACCCTGCTAACTAAATCCATTTAATATGGAGCAATATTCAAACTGTTAAATTAAAACCTTTTTCTCTCTCCTTTTAACTTCTCTCTCTAATCTCACCTGACACTGCTCCCTCTCCCTGTCTCATCAGTACTCCCTCTCTTTGCCCTGATCAATAATCTTGCAACTAAACATGCAGTAGGCAGCCCAGTGATCCATTTCCATAATTGCACTGTGGGTTAAAATTACTATATGGCAGTTCCCCCCACATCTAGCAGAACTGTACTGGATCCTGTGAGTCAGTCATGACTCAGCAGATATTGTCATATTGGTCATCCTGCCTCAAGAGAAGGCTTCTCTTTCACTGCATATCTGGAAAATGAGCTTCCAGAGATTTCACAGAGTCGAGGGGAGATGTTGAGCTACAGTGCTTCCCTCTCTAACTGACACCTGGGGCAGCCAGGGGTAACTGGCTGTCATAAATTCTTTTGTGCAGAAATGCCAAAACCTCATGTGGGTAAAACTGTAAATTGGTGAGAATCTACAGGTATTATAGCGTCAAAAATCAAATCATCTAGTTACTACAATTGATCCTGAGCGGAACAGGAATGTCTATACCAAATTACATGAGAATCCTTCCAATAGTTGTTGTCTCTTAAAACCATAAATGTCAACCTCATGGTGGAGCTAGAGGAAAAGTCTGGGGACCACCAAAGTCATTAGGATATATCATCCTAGCACCGTCAATGTCTTAACAAAATGCTGTGGCAATCTATCCCATTACGTTGGAATAATTTATTGTATTTCATAGAATAACTGAAAAAGTTGACCTGCTAGAGGAAAAGTCAGGGAATCATGACCAAAGTCACATGGAGTCCTCTGGGTACTGTGAATGCCCCAGAAGATAGCAATCCATTTATTGTAATCCATCCACTATAAAACAAATATTTCAACCTATGGTAGTGCTAGAGGGAAAATCAAGGGATCCCCAAAGTCAGTAGACTTCATCCTCTTGGGACCAAGAAGATCTTGACTAAATGTCCTTGCAATTCATCTAGTAGTTGTTGAGATATTTTAGTCTGGACCAAAGTGGTGCACTTACCAACCACACAACATACCTAGGCTACTCTGTACTCTGTAGATTGATACTCAAAGCTGGGGACATTCAAGTCTTTTACCAGGGGGCATAGGCACGAACAGCTATATGTGCTGTATACTGTGTGTGTGTGTGTGTGTGTGTGTGTGTGTGTGTGTGTGTGTGTGTTAAGAGAGAGTGGGTGTTTGTATCTGACACATGGACAGCTCCAAAGCGCTGAGTCAGAGCAGGCTCTCTGTGTTGTATGTCGTGATGGCTGACAATATACAATTACACCCACAGCCATACATCTGTTAGGCTCTGGCTAGTCTCGCTTTGCCAGACCATCCACACGCTCTGGCTACTTCACACAGCATTCTGGGATGGGAGAAAAATGTGCTCTGGTTTATTGCCATTTTTTTAAACCAATCACAATCATCATGGGCAGCAATAAGCTCCACACCGAGCCGCTGCAAAATAGTTGTGCGAGAGAAAACTCAGATTGGACAGATAGTCTAGCTAGATTTTAAAATTACAACAGAAAAGAAAGCAGAAGGAAACGGTAATCGGCAAAAATACATGTACCCGGCGGAATTTCCTGGAAGAGGAACGTCAAGGATATAAACTAGGCTCTGGCCAATGTTCTATGAATCACAGCTCTGTGATTTAATACTATCTATTAAATCTTTCACTTTACACTGTTGCAAAATACTCAATGATACACAGCCTCTAGATAATGATGAAGTGAAGCTGTATAATTCCACAGTGATTTTGCATGAGAACCAGACAGACAGCCTAACAGTGAAGGCAATCAATTAACCATTCAAATAGATAAAAAGGCTGACTTTCATCGGCAACAATATCAACAAAATAACACCTTTCAAATTACAAAACCATTCTTATGCAAGGGTTGATTCAAAATAATGTTTGGTGTAAACACTTAGTGCTCCAGACCATGCGGAGCAGAGGAACAACAAGGACAATGATCCTTAATGAGTTGTTACATACATTTATGTGGAGTTTAATACTGCAAACATCCGCCAAAATACAGAATACACAGATACACATTAGCCATCAGTAACAAGTATACTCTTTTTCTCTGAACACTTTTCCTTGTCTAGTTCTGCCTGAATTTTATTATTTATTGTATTGTCCGAGTTTGGTACCTACCTACCTATCTACCTATCTATCTATCTACAGTATCTCCATCACTTCTTTCACTCCATCATCCCTGCATATCTTGTCTACTTGTTACAAAACATACAAATCTTAGGGTGCTTTCACACCTGAGCTGTATGGTCTGTTTTAACAGATTTGTTTGGGGTGGTGTAAAAGCTCATTGAACTCCGTTTCCAGCGTGTGACATTTGTTTACAATGTTTGTTCCTAGACAAAGTGCAGTGTCAATGCTATCCAAACCAAATGAAAAATGCAACAATGTTGCAACTTGCACCGAATCTACCAATATATATGTTTGAACCCCCCTCCCCCCCCTTCTTGACTAATTCATTAATTATTTTGCCTATAACATGTCAGAGAGCAGTGAAAACTTTCTTTGACACGTCAACATGTGAACATGAGGAGCAGGACAGGAACAGGGGATCAAACTACCAACCATGCAATTAATGGATGGGGCTGAGTGGACTACCTCCTGAGCCACAGCCATTTCATGTGTTGTCCAATTCTTCTTTCCTGGTTTGAAGAAGAATATATTTTTATTATTGGATTTTCACTTTACATAGATGGACATTTTTGCACTGCTCTGATTGAATCTAAAACTGTGTTGTTCTGGAGAAAAAGACATCAGCAGACTGTAACACATCGTATTCCCTTTGCTTTGTTCTTCCATTCTCCTCTCATATCTTAATGAGGTTGCTACAGGAAGTATCCATGAGCTCTTTTGACTTTTCACATAATACTTCCTGTGTCCACTTGAGCTCACCATGTCATGACATCGCCAAAAACATCAATTTCTTTGCTCATCATGTATACGTGACTGCTGCAAAAAATGTTTACCACCAATTGAACAGAGCTAAATAGGAACTCAACAAACTGTGTGGGGTGCACACCTGCTGCATCTCAGTGAATACAAATGATATGTGCAAACGATAATTGTGACTATAAAGTACCTCTCCCACACAAAATACAGACTGGCGGTGATGACGAATCCTCTGCACACACATTACCAGCTGGCACAAAGGGAAGAAACCTCTAATCACCAATGCAAACATCCCTGTCCAAATCACAGACTGTATGGCACACACAAGTAAGTATGTGCACATAATAGGGATCGATCAATACAGTTTTTTTTCAGGGCCAATACCGATTATTATTATTATTAGTTAATGAAACCGATAACTGATATGCATTTACAGTTAAAATGAAAATCTTTAAATCAAAATTAAGATTTTGGAATGTTACAAACTCCAACTAGCCTGGTTGACACCAGACCTTTCTCAGTTGTAACTGAGTGTGGGTCTGGGCAAGGTTAATTTGCAGCTCATTTCCACCAACGGACGCCGCTCAAATGCCTCTGGGCGCATTGTATAGTCCTTCAACCAATCAGACCAACGATCCGGTCGACATAGCAGCGGCAGCGGCAGCGGCATCAACGGGTTGCTGCGCTTCGGTAGCCATCATGTTGAATGTAAACAAAAAGTTGCTCGATCGTCATTGTGTTGCGATTGGTGTAAAGCCCGCCTCACCGGTTGTGATTGGTGCCTCGATTTGGACCAGACTGACTTGCAGAGCAAATCTCAAATTTGCCAGAAGTTTGTCAGGGTTTTCCCAGGATAAACTCCAACACAACATTTTGTTTAAATGCTTTAAGCAATTATTTAATAAATGAGAAACTTTCAACATAATACACAGTCAGATAGTGTTGTGGGCGGGACATTAAGTAAAACTCAGTGGTGAATGAAACCGAAGCAGAGGGACAGACACAGAGCTGTAGCGGAGCCAAAGTAGCGCACTTTTTAATGAATTAATTTTATTGGTTATCAGGCCAATAAAACGCTGATACAGATAATCTGCAAATTGCCAAAAACGGGCCGATAATCAGCCAGGGCCGATGATCGGTCTATCACTAGCACATGCATCGACATGTAGTCACAATGTGCTCCAAATAGACCAAAGCTCCTTACAATTTACTGAGACACAGTGACATGTAACAATAAAAAGAATTTTATAAACCATGTCATGTCTGAGGCAAAGTATCCATGCACAGAGTTGTGTGATATGGGAGATTCAGCCTCCATTTTGGGGATTGCGTGGATGAGGGCTGACTGGGTGGCTGAGCAGCAGTGTTCATGACTGCTGCTCAGCCACGACCCGATATGGTCCGCTCTAGCTCACACGTTTGCCTCCAGCAGCTCTTGCCCAGCTTCAGCACGATAAAAGATTCTGCTGAATTAATTCAAATGGATCAACGTTATAACAGCCTGAGCCAGTTGCATGGTAGATTAAAAATGCGCCTCACAAAACAGTCCTGGGCTAATCATTGCCTGTAGTCATGACCATCTACTGTCTTGAATCAAGCTCTGCAGGCTACGGTTGGTATTTCACTCACAGTTGAGTCTTGGCTTTACAAAACAGATCAAGGACAAACTAATGCCTGAATGGTTTTCATCTTTTCCTAAGATGTGGTAAAAAGAAGCACATAGTCCCAGATCTCATTTTTCACGAAATAAATAATGCACAGCATTTGCTCAAGCTAACAGAGGCCTAGGGCACCTGTATGCAATTGTTAAGGGTGCTACAAGACAAATGTAATGATTGGCCTGAAATTACTCCATTATTAATGAGGCCATTTGCTCCTCAGTCAGTCTTTCAAACCACCCCAACGTAAGTATACACTTACGTAAGGATGCCTTACAGCCCAGAAATCAAGATAGAAAAGACCAATTATAGTAATAAGACACATCTGCCTTTTATTAGCTGACATACTTCATTAATGAACCCAACCAGGAGGATATAAATATCATTCAGTGTAGAGTCAGAGTGAACACTGATGGACAAGGCTGAGGATTTAAAAAAAGAGCCTTCTCTTTGTATCGAGCACAAAGGCATGAAAGCCCACACTGTACGGCTTTTATAATCTGCCGGACACATTCAGCTCCTACAGTGTATGAAGCCAAGCTAAAAATACATACAAGGATTCACGCTGAGTATTTAATCGCACTGAACATAAGGAATAAGTAGAATGATTAATGGCTAGGACCTTGTCAGTGGCAGTGCTGGTTTAGCTTGAACAGGCATATTCTCCTCCCAAATACTGTCCACATACATTTTCACGAATCATAAAGATATAAAAGAATCAAAGGACTTCTGGCTCCCCTCTAGGGATCACTAGCAGGTAAAACTGTGAGGCAGAGAGCTCAACATCCTTTCCTTTTAGCAGCATGGCATTGCTTCAGGGATAAGCTGGCCAACTGCAGTCTCTTTAATCTCCAGTCAATTCAGGAAAGCCACAGACGAGGATACAATGTTTATCAAGACAAATGCAGCGAAGGAGACATGCACAAAGACAGACAGGTCTCACAAAGGGTCACACTAACAGTCTGCTGTGACCTTGAAGGGTGGAGTGACAGTGTTGAGTAATGAGTGGCCTACTGGCTGCTCAGTGTCTGACAGCATCATTCAACCAGACAGACAGAAATGCAGACATACTGGCACAAAGACCACAACCAGCTGGCAAAACTTAGCCTTTACGTTGCACAAGGCATTGTAGAATTAGCTGCATCATGACACAGAACTGCTTCAAAAAGCAAAATGCCTTAGAGCTCAATCTAATCAGTCTAGCAGTACGCTGACATATTCCACAATCTACCTCAGTGTGCCACGCTACATCTTTGAACATTGATAGATTGTGAGAACAATGTTACCATATTGAATGTGAATGGAGTAAGTGATGATTGGCTGTTTTTATATCTACATTATTTTAAATATTTAATATTATATATAATCTAATAATAATATTCAAAATAATAGCTGCAAATTGAAAATGTTCTACATTTTGTGAGCAAAAAACAGTTTATTGGAAGACAGCAAAGGCCAGATAAACAGAGGTAGACAGTGAGAGATGATCAAAGTCAGAGTAAGTAAATAAAAGATCATGGAAATGGGATGATAAGGAGAGTAAGATAGAACGTTTAAGTATCCTTGACATTTGTCTCTGGAACTTGTGCCTACTCTTGTCAGTTACTGATTTAACTGGGCCATGACTACACCCCCACATTGAAGCAAAAAACCTTTTGCCAATCGGATAATAACCTTTGAAAATAAACTAAAATGAATGTGGTGCCCAGATTGCATACAGAAGTTACAATTCATTAGTTGTTGTAGTGTCATTGTGCTTTTCACATAATCATTAAACAACTGAATGAGAGCAGATTTTCATCATCAGCCTTATGGACCATAAGATTGTTTTATACATGCAGGCTCATTATATTAGCCTTGTAGCCTTGTTTCAAAAACTTGATTACGGAAAACTAGATTAAAGGGTTTTGTATTTCCTGTGGCTCAAGTCATCTCTCTGACATTGATTCTGTACTGGAGCAGTATGGGAGGAGAGTGCGTGTTAAATATTTATGTGTGCAAGAACTCTTTCCAGAAAGGTTTCCACAAGTACTGAAAAACATGACTGACTGCAATAATTCTATTGAACTCTTGGACTGAGCATGGCAGTGGTCTATTGCAGAGAAGGGAATGGTGAAAGCAGAGACACACAGATCAAAGAAGACAATGGAAAACAGCAAACTAGCAAAGTGAAATTCACTGCAGTAATGACTGAATTATGACAGCTGAACGGGCTTGTCTCACCTGATTCTCCTCATGAGTGACTCTCATCTGCTCTTTAAGGATTGATGTGCGAGCTGCCTCTTCTTTTCTCATTATCCTCTCCTTTTTCAGCTCAGGACTCCAGAAGCTCTTGATGCTGTTTGTGGAAGATCCCAACTTGCTGTCCTTCAAGTCAAGCTCCCGGCGCAGCAGCTCATTCTCCCTCTGCATATCCCTGAGCTGGACCTGCATCTCCAGCAGCTCCCCCCCACTGCCCCGCACCGCCTGCCTCAGCAGTGCGGAGGGCACGCCCTGGTGGTGGTGGTGGTGGTGCAGCATGGAGAGGGAGCCCAGGTCACTGTAAGACAGAAGGTCACCATGGGGCAGCCCCACTGAAGCAATATTTGGACTGCTGCCCATGGCTGTGACGCGGCCCCCATACATGGCCCGGTTGGTGGCGCGACCCAGAGTCATAGTGCTTTTTGGGTAGGTGGCAGTGGAGCCCACACCTTCGTGGTCACTCAGGTACATGGGCCCGGAAGTAGCATAGGCAGCGTTGAGTGACTGGATGTTCTCCATGGAGAGCGTTTTTCCCCCCGCACCACCCCCGCCCCCGCTGTTGGCCCTCCGATGGCCCAGTCTGGGGGACCTTGGCAGGCGCGGGGACCGTGCGGGGCTGCTCTCTATATGGCCTACAGCTCTGGCACTGCCGTACATGTCCTGTGAATCAGCGGCGTAGCCACCAGAGGGTCCTTAACGGGAGCGTGCTGAAATGAGACTGCTCTGACCCTTTGTACCGCACATGGGTGACTTATTTCATGCCCTAAAGGGTGGAGCACATCAAAATCAGATCTGAGGAAACAGGAGAGAAGCACCTGTTAGATGACTCACAACGTGTCAGATGAAAGGCACAGACATACCACAGACACTTTAAATAAATCCACAAGGTATTACAGGGTAAAACAAACATAGTTGTCCTGCAAGATGATACAGTTGAAGAAATATATAGTTCTGTTAGCTTTACAGCTGTATCAGTCCACATCAGCAGCAAACTGCCACATTGTATTTGGCTCCTATTTCCAATGGCCCACAGGAAGTTCCCAACATCATCCTGGATTTCCCACTGGCCAACATTTATCTACATCCCATTAATACTTTACAGTCAGGAAAAACTTGATTTACAACAACACTGCCTATATCAGCTATGTATATGTTATATTTATCTATAAATTGCAGGAACGTCTGTCGGTCAGTGTGTGTGTATGTTATATATAGTCAAATCTTCAAAGCTCAAGCTGAGTCATATCTCTCAAAGTCCGATGGATTTCAAACTTGACAGGTGTCTTGCTACGGGCACGAGTAAGTGCGGTGCCAAGTTTGACGTTTGGATTAGAAATGCAAAATATATCGTTAAATATATAGGTAAAAGAAGCACACATTGGCTTTTGCCACTCTAGCCGCTCTAGCCGCTGGCCACTCCCCCTCTCACCCTGAGGACCAGAGACAGAGAGCAGCAGAGCTTTGGCAGCTAAAATGTGACATACACTTCAGACCCACAAACATGTGCAAAGTAGCACTACTTTGGACTCTTTTTCTGCTATTGTATTAAGTTGCTGTGAGCTGGCAGAACATAAAGCGCCTTCACAGCGCTGTGCAATGCGAAAAAATCTCAGAGTTGAACCGGGCAGACACATCAGTTTTCATCAGACTCGCCCTGGGCCGGGTTAATTAAGTCTGCTAACTTACAACACTAATAACATTACTGTCGCCAAAATACCCCCGCAAATTAAATCCATACTTCACCGTTAACCGTCAAGCCACTAAACCTGTATGGAAATGAGCACCTCTGCTGAAGTGTTAAATCCGTTAACGATCATACGACACAAGACTACGTGTGTCTCTCTCTCTCCCTCTCTCTCTCTCTCTCTCTCTCTCTCTCTCTCTCTCTCTCTCTCTCTCTCTCTGCACACACACATACACACACACACACACACACACACACACACACACACACACACAGTCCGGTTCTGGTGGATGATGAATGCAGATATTTGCTGATTAGCTCTCATAATGAGCCGGATGGGTAGCACACTGCCATGAGTCCATGACGCTAATGTCTGATTACTCCACATTTTCATTGTGATATTTTGTGATTACATTCTGGATCTGCCCCGTTGTCTCTCAGGTAAATACAGTAGTACAATGTCTTCCTCTGATGTAGATGTAGCCTACACTGTAAGTCAATAGCAGGCTATACAGTGGAGTTGCATATTAAGTGGTTTGGGGTCCTTCTCTAAGTAATTTTGGGGTACAATTTGGTTTTGAAGAATTCTACAAGAAGCAATACCACAGGCCAAGCAATCACCCGTTCCAAACAGGCACATTTTCAACGGGCACTGCACTAGTAATAATAAACTAATTAAAACACAGAATACAATATTATATTTTATATAACATTTGTCTGTTCTGATAAATGACGTAAAATGTTCTATATCAGAGCAAATAATGATACCTATCAAGTAATGACAAAATGAGATGTTAACCAACATGTTTAGATTAGTGGTTCTAAAAAAAAACAAGACAGATTCTATTTATCCAGTAATACCGTGAAGTCCAAATTAGCGGTTTATGTGAGTAAGGGCTGTGCAATTAAACAAACGTTAAATCGTGATTACGATTTTGGCTCCTAAATTTCTTATTTTGTCTTGTGTTCTGAATGTAATAAAGTAAGAAGAACAATTTCACAGTTCAAGGTGTTTTCACTGTTGATTTGTTTAACTGTTTCACTGTTTTTAACTTCAATAAATGCAACATCTTTCCAAAAGTCAATGAATAATCACGTTAAATAATCATGATTTCAATATTGCCAGAATAATCGTGATTATGATTTATTCCATATTGTGATGTTTGTGTCTTTGGCTCCCTACTTGATCAGTGATCACAAGATTTGGATACAGGGTTTATTACTGTAATACGTGTTAGAAACTGAACCAAAGCTACAAAGAGCACCAGAGTACAGAGACATACACCAAACAATACAACCAATACATTGTCCCCAACTCAATGCAATAAAAGAAAGCTAACATAATCAGGCCCATGGCATATGACAAAGCAATCATCTGCTGCATTGTATTGTCTCATAAACACATCAAAATTACAAATTAAAATTGACAAGGGACTTCCAATGATTTTATGCAATTCACAATAAGCTATACAGATTTTCTAGTCACAATTTTAATAAAAATACCATAAATCAAAAGGATTTTAAATACTGCAGAGATGCCTAATGAGGAGAAAAGGATATAGGAGGCTTAATTTTTAATGTTTTAATAATGGTTCTGCCATTTCATGCCACCTCAAGCTTCAAAATAGAACAAGATATATCACAGTCTAATTACAATAGATTTAAGCTTGAGATTACACATAATGGCAGTGTCATTATTACATTATGGTAGATAACTTTTTGTGTAAATACTGAGCCGTTTAACAACAAATGATAAAGACAAAGAGATCGTTAATGTCACAGGCTTTCTGGTGATGAATAATATTGGACCGTCTGTGAGACAAAAAAATTAGACCCTTCGATCAAAGTGAACTACGGTACTTTCACTCCTCTGGTGACACTTGCTGCTCAGACCCAGTTGCCATGGTGACTATGCCTGGGCTAACGGAGATAAAGCACCTCAGTCGTCTGACATAAGTCTCCAAACATTGTGGCCAAATGGTAATGGTGTGTGTTGCAGCAGTGCCAAGGTGACATGGCCGTAGGCTTCATGGAAGCTTTTTTTTCCAACAATCCCAGGTTTTTTACTTCATGCATATTCTTTCATATTTGTTTTGAGGGACAGGTGAAATAACAATTCCTGGCACAGAGAACCATGTGTCAACAGGTCTCGTCGGTGTATGAAATCCAGGGAGATTTTGGATGACAGGAACCCTCAGTTGCACTCACTGAAGCACCACCCGTGTGGAAACACGTGGCCAGGGGGCAATCAATGCAGCCTGACAGAGGAGGTCAGACAGGACACTGTCATCTCTGTTAGTAATATTAAGTAAAATGTGTCTGGGTGGATGGGAACATACTAATATAAAATGGAAGAACAAATGAACCAGAATCAGTTCAAAGGCTTCAAAGGTAAATATTTTGCATTCATAGCCTAAAAACTGTAAAACAACTCTTTTTATTTCTATTTCCCTCTAAGAGACAAATTCAATTCAAATGTTTGATATGCAGACATATGCAGCAACAAACACTGTAGCTCTTATCTACAGTGGTCAGCCTGCTACAGCAGGTCTGTGAAGTCTGGTCGGTAAATGTTTTAGGAGCAAAAACCAGAATTCAGCAATGGGCAAACAGACAAAACAACAAAAACATCTTGCAATATATTATAACTGACGTGCTGTAAATCTATTTAGTTGAGGATTGTAATGTTTGTTTTTTGGGGAAACTTTGTGGATGATTCAACTCATTTTTTGAGGCCTTACATCCTGTGAAGCATCTTTCAGTCAGTGTTTGATATGATGTATTTGTAATGACTGCTTCTCTTTAATGAAGCTTTTCTATTTTCATATGTTGTCATCATTTTGTTAGAGTTTCTTCATGTCGTCAGTGTTGTTCCAGTGATTCACGCAGTGTCTCTCTGGCCTGTTTGTACCTCTTTCAGTTCCCTAATCTTGCCTTAAAAATGTATATGTACAAATTGTGTTTGTCAGCCCTCTTATTAAAGTTGACATGTTTCAGTAAGTATTCAACTTCAGCTATGATTCACTTTTGTTGCTGCCTTTGTAATTGGGAATTACAGGAAAACTATGTAATGTCATGTGGGGAAAAGTTTAAAAAATGATGCCAACTGTGCCGTGCTGGTGGGCCAGTGGTGTGGGATGTGTGCCATGTGATTGCCACTTCAACGATTTGATTCCCCATCTCTGTTGCATGTCTTCCCCCTCGCTCCTCTTTCCTGCAATCTTCACTGCAGCTATTCAATAAAAGGCACATATGCCAGAAATATCTCCTTTAAAAAATCATTATGACATATGCCAAACAGTGGAAAACACTGCTTGTCACCTCAGACTTCCACCTCAAAAATAAACACACTGAACCTGACAGACTCAACCAAAACCAAACATATTCACTTATCCTAACTGCTCCTTGCTTGCCTTTTATCTTGTACAGTAAAATGTTTCTATTTTTCTGTCCACCCGGCTGCATAAACTTAAACTTTAATGAAATGGGAGTGGCACAGTCACACATTTTACAGATTCATAGCCCAGAGCTTTGAAGTAATTGGTATGGGGATAGTGAATAGGTATGATCAATGAAGTTAAAGTCTAGAGTGTTGGGCTACAACATTTTTTTTATTAATCAATTAATATTTTAGTCCATGAAATGCCAGAAAATAGAAAAAATGCCCAAGGTGACATATTTAAATGCTGTTTTTTCTCTCTCTAGCAGTCAGATTCCCAAAGATATTCAATTTACAATGATATAAAACAGAGAAAAAATTGGAAATCCTCTCATTTTAGAAGCTGAAATCAATACATTTTTGGTGTTTTTGTTTGATTAATTACAATTACGTATTTTTTTGGTCGATTGACTAATCAGCACTAGTAGCCTACAGGTCAAATACTGAATAGGTTGGCTCCAATGAAAAACATTACTCTGATTCTTTTATTCTTCTAACCCTGTTCTAAACCCCCCACACACGGATCCACACCAAAGCACACTTCTCAGTATGCCAGACAAGGGAGGGAAATGATCAGTGCAATATAAAAAAAAGAGTAACATATTATTGCAGAAACAGCACAGTTAACTTTACAATAGATAGTCCAAAAACAGAGATATTGTGCCAAGATGTCACATTACCTGAAAATCTGTCAGCAAATGCCAGTAAAGGCCTCTGAAGAAATTTTCACTGGCAATTCAGAGGGCAGTGGTGCGTTAAGAGCAGGGAGGGCAGATGTAGTGACACAAAGATTTCACCACAGGCAATGTTGAGTGTATCTGTGGGGTCAGGGAGACCCTTTTTCTATATGGCGATCATGACATTTTGAAAGCAAGCATGCAGGCATTTTGTTCCAAGCCTACTCTAACAAAACTGCATAAGACTATAGGCCTACTAGTTTAAACAGCTTTGAGTACATACTTTTGAGGTCAGAGCGCATGTCTATAGCGGACAAAGGCCATTTCCTATTTAAAAAAAAAATGGGTTTGATAATAAAGACATTCCATGTGAAGTGCCAGTGCGGTGCAATGCTTATGCAGCCTCCTCATCACGTATTCTACTACAGTATTAACGCCCGCGTGTTTCCCACTGACTTCAATGGCTGGTTGATTGGATGCGAAAATAGCCTATATATGCGACTCCAAATGGCCTGTTCGGAAATCATGTGAGACGTCCTCGAGAGATGTTTATCTTAATTAGGCCTGCACATAGGCTTCTGTTATCAATTCAAATTCTAATATCTGCTGACTGATGTGTACGCTGAATTAGATATACATTTAATGCAGCACGACCGAGCAATTGACAGCTCATTGGGCCTTTACATTTTCGATGGCTCCGACGTGGTGTGTGTTGAGCACCTGACTAGGCTACACCAAGGAAATATGAGTCTAACCCGGAGTAGGGAAGCCGATTGAAACCTTTATTTTGAAATATGGCGCTGGTCGTTTCAACACGGCTTTAAAAATGCAAATTCTCAGATATCAAGTGAGCACTAACTGGCTGTGTCCATGCAATCAACGAAAACCGGAATGTTTTTTTTTAACGCACATATATGTGCTAATAGCCGGTGCTTTTTCCGCCAAATCGCTCACAAAACGGCCCAAAAAACGACAGATTACACGTGTCACTACTTCTATAACGACACGCGGAACACAGGGTGTAAAATAAAAAGGCAAATGTACCTTGATCGATGTTAATTCCTTTCCTTCACCGCTTTAGACGGCATCGTGTCGCCTCCATTCACCCGAGCAGCCTCTCTCAGCATCCTGCCCTGTCATTGGGCAGCGGACACGCTCTCTCTCCTCCTCTACACACCAGGGAGCAGCATCACCACTACTGCAAGTGGCAGCTGGCAGGAGGGGATGGGCGGATGAGATGAATTTCACGTCATCTTGGTGTTGAATGGTAATCATTGGCCGCGTCCACTCACATTAGTCAAAGATATTTGAAAACATTATGATGTACTTACAGTGCATTTTAGGGTAGGTGGGCCTAATTCAAAATTAGATGTGTGGATCAGCAGTCAAACCTGCTGTGGGTAGAGCCAACAGAGTTTTTGTCAGGGTTATTTTTGCCCTTAATTTTGACTTTCAGGCAGTCTTTCCTCTCATGCAGTGTAGCCTACCCATAGAAATAAAAACAAATGGATCTGTGTAGGCCTACCACTTTTATCAAACCATTCTGATTTAAGGCTGTAGGTGAAATATGGTTGGGTAATACCAAGAGACCGGACTGTAGCAGGGGCGGGGCTAGAAGGGGGGCACGGGGGGTGTCACTGTCGGCTTCCATGATGACTATCCAAAATTCTGATACTGTGAAACCAGCACTTGAATTGTTTTTTAAACAAGTGGCATACTGAGCCTATGGAAAATGTGTATTATATTCGGATATACGATTTTGTTGAAAATAAAAACAAATTAATAATGAATGGGTTGTGTTTTATTTAGCACAATTACATTGTGTTGTAAAATTCACATTTCTATTAAGATTTTCAATGCTCTACTCTGATAAAACACAACTACCCCAACACATGAAGACACTCTGATATTCTTGCCGAGTTAGATGGCAAGATTAATACCACTCTCATATCTGTTAAATGTGGAGCTATAGCCAGATGCTTAGCATAGCTTAGCATACAGACTAGATACAGTGAGAAACAGCTAGCCTGACACTGGACAAAGGTCCAATCCACCTATCGGCACTAGGGATGGGCATGATTACTCGGCGATCGATAATTGATTATTAAGAATTTCCTCGATTACGTTAATTTGTTATCGATTAATCTAATGCTGGTTGCATTGCGTAGTGTGAGTCTTGAGCAATGAAATTAATTTCACAGTGTGGCAGCAATTAAACATTTTACCACCCAGGGGCAATATTTGACTCCATACACAGTTACCTGGCTGCGAGTTTCCGTTTTGATTTCAAAAGTAATCATGAAGAGGACACGGCAAAGTGTGGTTTGGGACCATTTTGATTTAAAAAAACAACTTAATTCACTGCATACACTGAGATGCCGTGCATGTACAACACGGCCACGACTCAAATGATGTAGCCTACCACTAAACAAAGTACAACCAACCGAAAATTACCCAAGGGAACTGCAAGTTCATTGACATGGATATTGGAACCAGCATATCACATTCCGTCACGACGTACCATCACCAGACTGGTAGAAACTCACTACGAAGAACGGAATAAGGTTCCCCGGGCTGGCCAAGTTAGCGCGGAGGTACCTGCGCATCCTATTGCTCGGCATATCCATCTGGGAATTTTCCGTTGGAGAACTTTTGGGAAGGGGCAAAAATACTGGTTAGCTGATTGGATAAACCATCTGTCTATCACCACCTATGTTGGCGATAGATGGGCCAACTCAACCAATCAGATCAAACTCTTGCCGAAACCAGTCGGGAGAAGAGCAAAAACATCTTTTCCTCAGAGAAAAGCCTCCAGTGCCGTTTTTTGCTCTTCTTTCAATGAAGGAATACTTTCTAATTCGGATAAAACTTGCGCGATAGCTACGCTCATCTCATCCGTGGAAGCTGCCATGTTGTTTAGACTAACGGTACAGATCCACTTGTCCGTGCGACGCTTCTGTCGCACCGCGCTCCATTCTATTCCTATGGGTGACGTCAAGCGACTTCAACGCTCCTGCAAAGCATTCTGGGAAGGCGGCTACATTGGAAAAAATGCTGCGCGTCAAAAAGCTGGCCGATGTCCAGCTTTATGCAAATGAATCCGTTGAACGCGACGCGACTATCCAGTAGAAGTAGACGAAAATCTTTCAAACTAACCTTTGTCGATCTGAAATGAAGACAGATTCAGCAACTGCATGGCCTATTTCTCGCTTAAAATGTTTTCAGAAACACATTTTGGTGAACTATTTTTGTAAAATACGAGATCGTATTCTCAACGAGCCGCCATGACACTCTGTTGAAATTCTTGAGTAGCCACACCCACGTCACGCATTCGTCCAATCAGCTGCTGGTCAGGGGCGTGAAGCATCAACCATGGCTGTATGACGTGCCGACACGACCCGTCAAGTCGTATCGCAAAAGTGGATCTGTACCGTAACAGTCGCTTCCTGTTGCGTCACACCTAAACCCGCCTCAAAACCAACACTGATTGGTTGGTCGTTTGGCGAACGGCTCCAAATTTTCTCTATCTCAAGATGCCAGACTGATCTGCGAGTGGAAAACTGGAGCTTGCGAGATCAGGATGGTCTCACGAGGCTAGTGCATCCTGGCAATGCGGGTGTTTTCGGCAGCTGGACTGACAGTCACCTGGTAGCCGTCGCGTCTGACCCCAGATCATATTAACATACTTGTGCAGAAGTTGTATCTGAGTTAGCCTACTGGTTATTTTGTTATTAGGCTTTGTCCGTGCCTTGGATAGTTTTGAGTTACATTTTGACAAAACCTGTCAGATCTAAGTGTTATTATGTTTTTGGTTAAGTTATTATTTAACATGATTCTTTTTATTTATTATTTTGGAACAAACGAGGGTCTCTGTTTAAGAACGCTGGCTCACAGCTGCAGGTTCTGCTGCTTCAGAGCACCACAGCGCATATATCTATAATCTATATCTATATATATAACCTCCAGTTTAACTGCCACAAGTTGTTCTTCTTGTAATTAAGATCTCATCAAGGAAAAACACGCTGCATTTTTGTATTTTCATTGCATTTTTAATATATAAATAATTAATTTTAATATAAAAATATTAATGATTAATCGATAGTCGATTGTTAATGATTGACTAAGAAAATGTAATCAAATGCCCATCCCTAATCAGCACCACTAAACTGTTATCATGTTATATCTCATTTGTTAAATCCATACAATAATAATTGAGGTTTTAAGGGCGTTTATGTGACAGACTACTTCTTGGCCCTGCGCTGTAACTTCCTGGAGCTTGGCTGATTGCCTGGCAACCTCACTTTGAGGACAATCCAGCTGGTTGTTTCATATTCACAGTACAGACATGAGAGTGGTATTAATCTTCTCATCTAACTCTCAGCAAGAAAGCAAATAAGCATATTTTCCAAAATGCCAAACTATTCCATCTGGTTTGTTGTGTAAGCAATAGAGAATAGTGGTTTTAAATCAATAGTTGGAAGAATGATACAACCAGTAAAGCAGTGAGGTATTGGGATGTCTCCTATAACACAATAAACTGGCTTGTGTCAGTATTCAGACTGCCAACATTATAAATCAGATTTGCCTGAGGGTAAACCACAGATCCAGTGAGCAGCTCTAACAGAGGAACTTCTGTTGCAGTATGAATCAATCTAAACTCATGACATCAGACAGTAACTTCTCCATGAGGTGTGTACGTCCTTCAGAAGTGTTTGAACAGACAGCCCCAAAACTTAAACAATGCCCCCCTGGCACCTGTCTTCCTCCTGTTCTTGACTGCCTTCAGGCCTCCTGGAATTACAGGGTCTTTCTCCCATTTTGCATTGTAAACACTGACGCTAAGTGTGCTTGACAGGGCCCAAAGGAGAGGCATCAGCATTTCTGTGTCCTAAACACAAACACAGAGACAAACACACAGTATATCAGTCTCCCTCTATCTTTCTCTCTCATGCACACATATGAGGTTATATGAACATGAAAGGGGTAGGCATGGGTACAGTAAGAAGCCATTTGTGCTCCAGTTGATTGACTACCTCTTTCCTCTATGTTCTACTTATAAACCTATTTCTTACTTATTTCCAATATGAGATCCCACTATGGGCAGAATGTGAGTGGTGGTTGGTACAAATTATGGTGTACACAAATAAAAACATCTGAAAGTATACAATTCACTATTTAAAAATCCAATGTTTAATGTGATAAGTAAAATCCCACCGGATGTCCCTCAATTTGGGCGTGTGGACCAGCCAGACCCTCCTCCGCAGCGGTGTGGAGGAAGGTCTGGCAATGCGAGCCTAGCAGTCACCCATCAGCCTCTCAGCCCCTCAATCTCTTAAGCAATATTGATTTATAATTAATTAATATATTAACAGACAATGAAGAAGACAAGTGATGTGCCATGTAATTGTATGAAAATGTTTGAAAATGTACTGGAGTTTCAATTCAATTCAATTTTATTTATAGTGTCAAATCACAACAGGGGTTATCTCAGACACTTTACAGATAGAGTAGGTCTAGACCACATTCTATAATTTACAAAGACCCAACAATCCCCTCCAAGAGCAAGCATTTGGTAAGACGTTGGTGAGGAAAAACTTCCTTTTATAGGCAGAAACCCTGGACAGATGCTGACTCTTGGTGGCCGGTCATCTGCCGCTGCCAGTTGGGACACAGAGACATTGATACAGATACAGATATGGAGAAATATGATTCATAATACTTAGAGCAGTTGGTATGATGAACAATAACTATAGTACCAATAAAGATAATAGAACAATGCCTAGAAATAATAGTAGTAGCAGTGCAGGGCGTAGCATGGTGTCGAGCAGGGCCATGGCAGCAGCTGCAAACATGATTTAGGTGCCACCCCCAATCCAAGGAAAATTATGAGGCGAGAAAACATAGAACTCCAGGGGAATAAGCTCCCCAGAGCTAAGTTAGTAACAAGCATTACTGGGACATGAATGCACCCAGATGGAAAGAGAGAGGAGAGAGGAGCTCAGTGTCAAAGGAAATTCCCCAGCAGAAAAACATGAGCTAGCCTTCAAAGGGTTGGTAGAGGTTTGGGTGTAGCACCAGGATGCGTCACGAGGTGGTTCCTTAATGAGACAGTCACAGGTGTGTGTAAAATGGCAAATTAGCTTCTAGACTAAACTGCTATCAGTGTGGACTGGAGCATGAGAAGGCGTCGCGCAGGTGCTGAGAGCTGCAATCTACCAACGACATACAGTCAACACTGTTCGTTTTCGAAAGGAACTCTGGGAGTCCCAGAGGCCCGCATGCAATTTCATTTTACCGCCAAAGCTGCTGCTACAAAGAACTCCATCTTACGGACTACAACTTTAAGTAAAGGATCTGAATACTTCTTCCACCACTGCTTGCTTTTGTCCTCTGGGTACCATGAATGTAAAAACTTTGTTATAGGTTAGAGTAGATTAGAGATTAGAGCACATCCAAAACCTCAGTAAATAAAACCAATAAAATAAAACCGCAATAAAAAGAGTACCCAAACACTGGTCCTCCTCAGGCACACTGTAGAGCCCATTCCCTCCATCATCCTCTGGGAACAATGAATGTAAAACATGTTGTCTTTATTGCCTTGTCAAGATATTTTAGTTTAGACTGTCAGGAAGTTTGAGGGTTATGTCGCCTTGGTATACCCGTGTCCAGACCTATAGATAAATAACCTTTTTTAAGTTTTGGAGGACTTTGAGTTTTCAGTGCTGCACATATAACAGTCCACAAGAGTGCAGACATAAATCTAATAACTTATGAAAACATGGTGGGATAACAACTACAATGCAAAACCAGAAAATTACACAATTTCACAGTTTGACATAATGTGCTATTTTACATTTCCCACACAGTTTATCAGGTTATACTCTGGCTGGGCACAGAGCCATTTCAAACTGTATATCCAGCCACAAACCTTACATTGTATAACAATGATAATAAATAACAACAGCAATATACCATGCATTAATCCAGAATTATATTAATTTCTAAATTACTCAGCAGGTGTACAGGTTTATCCTACCTTTATATCAGCTTACATCAAGGGTAAAGTAGCCAACCAGCTTGTAATTGAGCTCACAAGGATAATTATAAATAACAGTAAAGTTAAAACCTGTTTGAAATCCAAAATCAGTGAATGGGGTTATTCCTCTTTTTTTGAAACATGACAGAGTTCAGATTATTAACCTTTTTTTAGGTGAGACAGCAATGGTCCACAAGCAAACCCTTAAAAGGCATTAATGCCTGGAAAAGTTTCATTTTTAAGAGCTGTATTGTATTGTATATGTATTGATTATGCTGAGTGACAGGCGAGGGAGGAAACCCTGAGCAGCCAGTTCTCTCAGCCTCATTCTAAGAAATAAGCTCAATTACACTAATGTACAAGCACATTGGGCTGTAGCAATGACCAATAATTAATAATTAATCTGCAGAGTCACGCTCTGCTTCCAGTCTCCATCTACCTGTATGCCTCACACTTCCCATCACTTGAGGTTGAGTAATAAAATGGTCCTGTAAGGTCATCGCTGATGGAAATGACTGGTTAATTCTCAGAGGCTGAGGCTCCCGTCATGGCTTTCAGGAAATGGATGAATGTAAGCCTTCCAATGATAGTTTAATGACTTAAATGTATGCCCTTAATAAGAGGACGTGTAGTTCAAGTGACCTGGAATTCAGGATAATAATGACAAAACCATTATTATTGATTAACTTATATTTATACAAGCATCCACCTGATCTGTAGTGAGAGATGGGACAGAGCTGGCTCAGCTCATAAGACCACTGCTGCAAAAGAAAAAATGTAAACAGAAAAGTTTCTATTAAGTAATATAGAGTAAGTGACCTCCAACAGTGTATGAGGAGGGTCACTCAGCAGTTTTATATATCATTATTATGTTAAATATGCTCCATTAGAGTGACCTGACGAAAAAAAGGTTAGACACCATTGCTGTAGAGTTGGCTGCTGGGCCCAGCAATAAATCCTTGTAAGGACAAAGATTGAGCACTTACGCCTTCACAACACTTTCATTGATGGGTCGTATAAGTTAATACAGAAATGTTAGTGGTGTTTTACCCTTTGTGCACCTATGTCATGATCATCTTTATCAAAAAATATATCTTGTATGAAGTCTACACTTCCTTTGAAAATTGCTAGCGGTAGCAATTGGTTATGGTATGGTACAGCGGGGTCAATTGCTTTCTCCAAACTGACACTTTCCATTTCGTTTCTTGCAGGTCAACCTCACTTGTAAAAAACTTGAGAATCTAGATCGTTTAAATCCCAACAAATATGTTTTCCTCTTCAAGATTCTGCTCATATCATAGCTTTGATGATCTGTCAAGATTTCATGAATCATATCAGATCACAGTACAGATATAGCCTCATTAAAGAAACCAGTGACCTTCTTTTAGCCGCAGAATTGGGTAAAAATTCAGTTTACTGTAATATTTTCACATTTTAGTGTAGTCTTTAAATATGTAGTCCATGCAATTATAATTGACCACTTCAAATTCAGGATTAGCATCAAGGACGTATAGCACTTAAATTCAATGTCAACCTATTTTGCATTTACATTCTTCAACTTATATATATATAACTTATATAGGGAAAACCCTGACGAACTTCCAACAAATTTGAGATTTGCTCTGCAAGTCAGTCTCAAGTCAGAGTTTTCTACTTTTAATAACTGTAACTACAGTTATGTTTTTTTGTTGAGTAAATGTAGAACTTATTCCAATTCTGTACCTAACCAGATGAGGGCAGCCAAGATCTTCAGATGTCACTAGAAAGGCTTTACTCTGAAGGAAAGGGGAGCTGCAGAATGGATTGTGGTTTCATAGTAACCTGATGGCCCATTCAATTTGTTACAGCAGAGTAGCGCTCCGCTCTCTGCCACACATTCAAGCACAATACAAGAACATGACTCAACAGCTGCTGATAAGTTGATACTTTAGCTGCACTGCAGTGTTAGTGTGAATGTAATTTCTCTCCATGAAAAAGTGGTAAGTCAATGTGTCCTTAATCTAAGAAACAATATATGTACCACATTGACATAAGGAATACACAGATACATGGTGAAACAACCACTGAAAAAGCACATGGTACATGCCTTTTATTCAAA
Source organism: Perca flavescens (assembly GCF_004354835.1). Lineage (NCBI taxonomy): Eukaryota > Metazoa > Chordata > Actinopteri > Perciformes > Percidae > Perca > Perca flavescens. Next base: position 24,119,456 of record NC_041334.1, on the reverse strand, counting down.
TCCAGACTTAGTAAATTGCCTAAAAGACATACAACACACATCTTAGATGGGTCAAAAGAGGAGTGACGGAGGCCATCACTGTCAATCGAACAAATCTAAATACAGCAATATCAACTTGAACAATTTAATTTTAAGCTATAGTGCATTGTTTCTGTGTCCCCATGACCAATTCTAAGTAATGACAACAACACTGTTGGTGCATCCACATGACGCAAGCCTCTGGTGACCACAGAGGATTTCAAAAACATGATAGGCTCTTCAGAAGAGATAATAATCTTTATGTCCTCTTTGTCGTCAAAGCTGAACGCTGCTGTTGCCCTTTCACAGCTGTGACGTAAAACGCATAACTTGAGCTTCTGCTCGCGAAAGTCGCCGGATGGCACCATTTTGTAAATATAGCCATACTGAGAAATACAGAGAGAGTTTTGTGGAGCTGATAGGCTTAATTAGCTTTGTATCAACTCATTTGGCAATGGCTTGAATGTAACGGACGTTCATTAATGTAAGTACTATAGCTTTAAACTCCTCAATTTATGTGACATATGATAGACCCTCATGTGACCTCAACAATCCTCATGTGACATTAAGGTGTGAATGTATAAAGTATAAAGGTCTCAGTACTTTAAAACGAAGTGGTACATAAAACGACAAAAATACCTGTTATAAAATGGTTACCCTCGAATGTGGATGGGTGAAAACCTTAGTGCCATAAGGATCTGAGAGCCACGATGAATTTTACAAATGGGGATAGTGACGCACACTTTCTGATAGTATCCCCTTAAAGGGAAACGCCACTGATTTTACACATAAAGCCAGTTCTCAGGTCTTGGGGAGTACCGCTGCCTATGTGAAAAGTTGCACAAATTCTGATAAAATACCTCAAGTGATGTCACTTGAGTCAGCGTTGGTTGGTCTGACGACTACAAGTTTGAAAATAGAATAAATATGGAGGAGTGGAGTTAGAAAGAAGTGAGGTTACCAAACCCTTGTAGCACGCTCCTCATCTCTGCTTGAGGCTAGCGGCTCGAGGCTACATTAGCCGCAACTAGCATAACACTCCCAGATTTTCTGACCAAAGTGTTGGCAGTCAAGTTGCATAGTGGGTAATGTAGGTTTTTTACAAGGAATAAAAAGATGAAATCTCGGGTTCCGCTGCATCAATTTTGATTGGACTCTTTTACAGGCATTCATAGTTTTGCATCTGGTTGTATGAAGAATGAATATAGAAAGTTCAAACAATGTGTACTTTCAGACTCTCCACACCTGGCAAATTCATAAATTGGGTAATTGTTTTGAAAAGTTACAAAAATTGTGAGACACAGCCACAGCCGTGAAACGGTTGTTGGAAAAGGGGTTTCAGATGCTGTTAGAAGAGTCCAGTTGTCACTGACTTACCACTTCATAATATCTTACAGTATGACTTGAGGCACTAAAAACCTGTATACACTGTCCTCTTCAGCAATTCCAGTTCCAGCTGTATTTGTAAATGACATTAGAGCTGAATGTACAATCAACTAATCGACTAAATATTCAGTAGATGAATCAATAATATATTTACATTATTACACAGTAAAGGTGTGAGACAATTATATATAACTATATTATATATAATATTCTCTATAAGGGTAATACATAAAGTGTGATATATGGATAGATACAGTAGATGTTAACAACAATACAAACTATTCCAATTCTCTCTTTTCCTGATGCAAATATGCAGACTCAGTCACACCTTCTCACACCTCCATCTCTTCCCATGCATTGGCAAACACTTCTCCTTTCTCAAGTAAAGCCTGGTCTTTTCTGAACATTGGCGTTGCTACTCTTGGTCTCTACTCTGTCTGCAGCACACACACACACACACACACACACACACACACACACACACACACACACACACACACAACTGACACATGGACCACAATATATTCCTTTTCTTTTTATTCTTCTCTCTGTTTGGAAATTGCAGGGTCAATATTTTCATTAATCACATTACTTGACATGATGCACCAAAATTTACTCTATCTGTTTACAGGAATACACTGAATAGAACACAAGGTTTCACAATGGATACACGACTGACGTTTTGCCCATTGCACTTACAACAGTGAATGACATTTTCCAGATTTTTTATTTAAATTTTTTTCCCTTACCCTCATCACCTTGCAGATCATATCCATCAAATCGAAGACCTCCTGATAGTCTGACAAAGGCATTCTACTCTGCAATTGCTGAGGAGGTTCTTTCTTCTTGTTTTACACACACAATATGTATAGAAACTATACACAGACCGGATATGTTTCTGAATACGAGTTTTGTTCCACTGTTGTAAACAGTCAATACAAGTCAGCCACATACACTATGCTTATGCAATAATAATAATAATAATAATAATAATAATCATCATCATTAGTTTCATCATCATCATCCTCATTATTGTGGTAATAAATTTTCTTTTTATACACAAAAGTTGGCAGCAAATACGGCATTGGGATGCACATGACAGCCGTACTCAAAACTCATAAGCTGTACAGAAGAATTAATTCATATTTACAGTAAGAATGTGTGTCTGTCTGCCTTTCTGTCAATCAGATGGCTGCACTTTAGGCTGTTTTGTCTCGTGCACCTCACATCGACCAGATAGCATCTCCACATCGCTTTTATATAGATCTTACACTGTTCAGTTGGAGGCACTGTTACGCAACCTCCATATTTCTGCGTTTAATCCAGGAGCAAGTGCTACCAGTCAGGCTTGTGCTTTCAAAATGACATGCCCTGATTTGTGAATGACTGGCTGAACATTTCACTCATCAATATTCTCTACATTGGCCTGTGAAAGTCAAGGTTCATTAGGCAAACCTTGGTGAATCATGCCTTACCCTTTTTTTCAGGTACAACTTCCAAGAATATAAGATCTAATCATGCACTTTTCCAATGGCTTGGCTGCTGAGTGGTTTAATCAACAATGAAATATCCAATAGAAGCATTCCATTCACCCCACAGGTTATACTGACACCCAATATGTACACTGACAAGTATTAATGAGAAGTGCTGACCATCTGTATCACAGGTTTATAGCAGCACGGACAGTCACTGCAAGCCAAACACTGAGGAGCCCAGGTCAGCCAAAATGCACAAAAACTGAATGAGGGCTTACAAACAGCCAGACAAAGCCAAGCAAACCCATGCTTCAAAGCAACATGATGGTGGGCATTCAAAACCTACAGTATACACAGTTTACCCTTTGGCAACGAGTCCCCCGTGTTGGGAGTGAGGGGTCAAAACATGCCACGAAAATAAAATCAATTCTATTCAATATTCAAATTCATACAGACAAGTTGCTAAGTAAAAACATTTTCATGATGAGTGACATTGTCATTTTCTTTTTTTTTACTATTTTAATTCATAATTTTGTTGTTTTCTTGTGAATACAATGATGATAACAACCTGTTTAGGCAGAATCACTTCCAGGTTCAAAATGAGTCATTGCATAGAACATTTGAATTGATAATTGCTTTCATCCTCTCCTATATCTGTATATGTGTGTGTGTGTCTGTGTGTGTGTCTTTGCACAATTAGAGGCAGTAGGCCCAACTTGTTAGTGAGATTATCTTGTTGGTGAATTGGTGAGCTCATTAATTTGCAGGAGGTTAACAGGTCTATTCTGTGGAGAACACAATTAACTTTGTTGGCTCTGAAATGTAACTATGATTTAAAGTGTGTGATGTGTAAAACGTGTGTGCCTGTGCATGTGTGTGTGTGTGTGTGTGTGTGTGTGTGGTTGCAGAGAGATAGAGTGTCTGTGTGAGTGTGTTCGTACCTGTCTGCATGCTCTTATGCATCTGCACATAACATGCACGTCTGAACACGGTACTGTGTAAACCCTCTGACAAATTGTATTACGGCTATTTATCGACAGAAGTGTTTGATATTTCCCATCACTAATTTAAACAACATTTATACGATTGTGCTATATACCATTTTCTGCATGCTATTGCTTTTAAAAACAACAAGCAAATTATTTGATGCAAGAAAACAGATTCAAACAAATAAAAAGTGAAAAATATAAAGTTTTACCAAAGAAAAACACAGAACAAAAATCACTGGAAAGTGATTCCATAAATACACAAATGAAAAATTTACATAATTAGATCTCTGATTTGTTTTATGTACATACAATAGTATACAGTTGTGTAAAAAGAATGCATTATGACATGGACATTTTAAAACATATGAGGTATACAAGTGAAATCATGTACTGAATAAGGCTCTTCCATTCAGTGAATATCAGGCAAAAATGAAAAGAAACTAAAAGATGAGATAAATCAATAAAAAGGATAAAGTCCTCTCTGGGGCTTTATCCTTTTTATAGTCAGCCCCAGAGCGTTGGGCTGACTATAACAATGGCTTTGTGATGGCTAATCAAGCCGTGGCCACTCTTTCATTTGGTCCTCTCATCTGTGTGAATCTCACACTTGTGGGCACACTGGTAGTACTTCCCTTCCCTAAAAAACTACAGCTGATGACTAGTGGCATCTCAAAGGTGGTGATAAAGTATTCATATGGGCTTCTTTTTTTCAGTTTTTTAAATAATTTTGTGTGTGCATTCGCATGTCCACATTTACACAATGCATTCTGTAGACATTAAAACTAAAAGAGGAGAAATAAAAACACATTCAAAGAAAGGGTAAAATTCCCTTTACTGGAATGTACTGTAGAGATTAGAGAAACCAAGCATTCAAGGATTGTATTGGAGTCATCAGGTTGGTTGTCATTGTCATGATACACCTCGTCTACTCCAGGTATGTGACACCATTGTGGGCATAAGATCAGTATCTTTGATACAAGAAAAACCTATGAAAATCTGTCTTCTTCTTTTTTTCCACTGTGTTTTGCATGAAAAGGCTGTGAAGACATCAATGTAGAATAAAATATCCTTGCCAGATTTGTATTCCCCAGACATGAGTGGTGTTCCATTAAAATTCCAATAGAGGACGCTGAGAGGCTTCCTTTGTTGGGCTGTTTGAAAAAAGGGACATGCATGGCCAAACACGTTGAATTTGTCCTATGATATCCAGATGCCTCAGTTAGCGGGACTCACACAGATCCCAGAAGGCATTCTAGGAGGAGGAGGGTAAGTGTGACTCTCTCCCCCGCTTCTCCACATCCTCATTATTGACCGTTGTTGTCCTCCTGAAATAAAGACCATGTGAATGTTAGCAGTATATACCAGTTAATAAAAATGATTAAACAATTTAATGAAGAAAATCTAATAAATTGTATTTTAATATGATCTGGGTCTCTAAAATTCTGCATAGTTTGCAAAACCTTCTGCAATGTTTGTTACAGCTCTGTCAGCCTACTTTCCTTTACTTCCCATGATACTTCAGCCAATCACAGCGCTGCTGGTATTGGCAGTAATCCACAGGGCTGAGCAGGCTGGCCTGCTGCTTAAAGAAGCACTGAGTTGGGTTTATCTTCACATTACCCCACTGAATCCTGAGACTGGCCACAGGCACAGAAATGACTAGACACGCCTACTGATATTTATCCAATTTTTAACATAGACAGCATAGCAGCTGAATGATAGACCTTCACGCAAATGTGTTTTGACAGACGCTGAATAAAGTGCATTGAAATCTGTTTTATTTACGCTTCTGTAGTTCTGCTCCATTGAGCAGAATTAGTTTGTTAACTCATTCTACCATGTAATGAGCGACGCTTACCATGAGTCATGATTCTGTGTGTCTGCATGTGCTCTTGTCTCTGTGTGTCTTTGCGTGTGTGACATTAAAGCAAAGCCACAGATTGCCTTCTCAGGCTAATTATAGCCCGGTGTGCTTGGCCCAGATTATTGGGAGTGTGTAGAGTCAGAAGGTAGTGCTGACCTCCCTTGTTCTTGGCTTTTGCCTTTTACATCTGCAGCAGAAAGTTCAAGCGGACTGTGACTTTAATAACGTGACCTGACACGGCAATGAGGAAACCAATGAAATAAAATGGAAACAAGCAGACAAAACTAAAAATTCTATCAGCCCATAATCCAGCAACATAAACACTTACATAAGCATACACACGTACACACACAGATGTATGTGAATGGCTTTTAGTTACTTACCATTGGTCCAATGAGGCATCAGACATCTCCACAATCATCATTCTGGGACTGTAGTTCTATCAAGGCATCCACTTACTTTCAGGCCTCTTCAGCTCTCTGCTCATGTTTTGTAACACCGTGCTGACGAAGCAATCACCCTTATTTAATTCACTTCAATCGTGTGGCCATGTCTAGGGAATTCAATGCTGACAAGGCATCCTTTGATTCAAGCTCTGTCCAGTAATTTGGGGTAAGGGGAAGGTACAGGAGATCAGTCAGAATATACAATCACAGCATTTAATCAGTCATCACTTCACTTGAGTCTTCTCACTATGCAGGCACGGACTATGCTAATCTATGTAAATATCCAAAACTTAATCAATTAATCAAAGTGTGACAGCATTTAATGTTTTCACAGTTTAAAGTCTCTGTGTACTTAATGAAACTAAAACTAGGTAAAATAAAAATATCACCAGCAATCAACCATTTACCAAGTTCCTGTGTTACTGCTTTTGTTTTACACAATGCAAGTGTCACAAAAGTGAATACACACATTATTACATCTTTAAATGTGTTTCTACAATTACATTGTTTTCACTTGACTTCACAGCAGGTGACAAAATAGTTATCATAAAGACATAAAAAAAGTTTCATTTCTCAACGATAAGAAGATTTAATGGGATACTCACTGATGCACTCAGGATCTCTCTTCCTCTATTTCCTCTGTAATGTGAATTGTATGTAATGCAGTTTCATAGGTTTTTCAAGTACAAAGTTTCCAATCCATCTCATTTCAACTCTGCATATCCTGAAAAAAGTACAGTTGATTAAAAATAATGAAATAAAGCATAAGCACATACATTATAATTTCCCAAACATCCATAATTTACGACAAATAAGAAATGTATAATTTCTGTGGATAAGCAGGTCCCTAGCTGTTGCCTCCCATTCTAAAATCATTCCATGCATCTAAGTTCAACGTTCTGAGTTGCAAAAGTCAGTAACTTCAGTTCACTTACCCTCCTCTTTTAGTTCACCAAAATGAAGTGAACTTCTTTCCAAGGCCAGACAGAGCTGCAAGAATGACAAAGAGGTGGCAAATATCAGAAAACAACCTGACCCAACAGTGACATAGTCATTCAAGGAATTCCAGTATCTTAATATTTGCTGTTTTATTTTAAAATAAACGCTAACACGGTGGATTTAACATTTGCCAGACCATAATTCAGTTTCTTAAACATTTATTTATTCATGGCTGTACCATCTCCCAGTTTTCCCGCCTGCTCTGCTGCCCCTCCTTGCAGGATTTTAGTGAGAACATTATCCCCTTCAGCAGGTGCCTGTCCTGGTGCGGCGCTGCCTATACCTACAGGTTTGCTACCGATCCCAACAGGGGGGGCCTTGGAGCCTGCAAACAGCAAACAACATAACCATCACATATTCTGTTGTTTGCCTGTGGTCAATGTGTGGTTTATAGTAATGGTGGAACTGAGACTTACCAATGCCTGTAAGAGGAGGTGTAGCTATTTTGGTAGGCTGAGGTGTTGTTGTGGCTCCTGTTGTAGGTTTAATTCCTGTTGTTGCTGCTGCTGCAGGTGTAGCATCCATTTTTGTCTGTCGAACAGAAAAGAGACAAATATTAAGTTCAGGGCAAAGTTTAAATTGCTACTATATATTATTTCAGGCTATATTTTAAATGTAATCCCATTTGAAATATAATCTCATATAGTTAATCTAAAATGTAATTATTGTTAGTTATATTCTATAACTTTGTCTTTATCGCAGTGTAATTCAAAACAACCCTTGCTTCTGTTTGTGACATTTCAAATATTTTTGAAGGGGACACCACAACAATTGCATTTTATGGCTAGAAAAATTATCTGTCATCATAACTAGCCTCTTAGCAATATTTGAATAAGAAAATACTACACAATACATGGTTTTCAAGTAGCACATCCTTAAAAACAAATTACAAACACGTCATGTATGTTACAATAAGTCAAATCTGGCTTAGGTCTACTCACCGCTGTGAGGGCTGGCTGCCCTGCTGCAGACCCTACTCCTGGTTGGCGTCCCTGTGGTGGGGCTTGGCCAGATTTGGGCTGCTGCTGTGCTGGTCCAGCTCCTACAGTGGTTGTTGTTGGCTGGCTGCTCTGAGGGGTCTGGCTGTGCTGCAGGGATGGTTGCTGCTGCTGTTGCTGTTGCTGCTGGGCCTGCTGGTTACCATCAAGTGGTTCAGAGCCTGAATGTCTACCAGACTGGCCCTGACCACCTGACCGCTGCTGCCCAGCATGGCCCTGAGAGGGATGCTGGCCAGCATGGCCCTGAGAGGGCTGCTGCCCAGCATGGCCCTGAGAGGGCTGCTGCCCAGCATGGCCCTGAGAGGGCTGCTGCCCAGCATGGCCCTGAGAGGGCTGCTGGCCAGCATGGCCCTGAGAGGGCTGCTGCCCATCATGGCCCTGAGAGGGCTGGTGCCCAGCATGGCCCTGAGAGAGCTGCTGCTGCTGTGGTTTACACCCTGCTGCAGAGGGCTCCTGCCTTCTGGACGTTGTGGGTCCTTGGGGTCTCTGGCTCCGTCCCCCAGTGCCTTGGTGATGACCTGAGGCTGAGTCTCGAGAGAAGTCGCCTGAGTTCCGGGGGCTTCCCTGGGTAGAACGGGAGTCTAGACCACCCCTTCTTTGTGTAGACGAGGAGCCTCTGCCATCAGAACGGACAGATGGGTCTTTGGGGTGTGTCCTGGAGGAACGGGACGATCTGGGATCCTCTGAGGTGTGGCGAGAAGAGCTGTGTCTGCCAGAGCTGCTGCCATGGTGACGGTGATCCCGTGTTGCTGTGGAGGAGTGGCGCGGTTGGTTGTACTCATCCTGGGGGCAGTATTCCTCTGGAGGTTCGTCATAATCATGGTAGGTCTGTTTACTACGCCTGCCTGTGGATGAGTGACCTCCACCTCCATGATGTCTTGAGCGATCAGATCGAGCCTCCCGTGGCTTCTCAAACCAATCAGTCTCCTCTTGGCCCAAATGATAGGCTTTTAAAACCAAAACAAACATTATCAGTCAAGTGTTTTATGTGGTGAGGAGTAGCATGCAGATTGAAGCCATGCAAAAATAACTGGGAAAACATACTCCACATCCCAGAGCCATGCACATTTTTGAGGAATCCAACAGAAAAGAAAACATGTATGTCACCTCAGACTTAAAAATGATGCGTGCAAAACAGAAATATAAAACAGGCATTGTTGGCTTAATTCATCACAGGGAACATTGCAAAAAAAGACAAGACAAACAAAGTAATCACTCTTCTCAAAATTCCACACTTGGCATGCAGTCCCTTTCCAGCACTCAGGCAGCACAAATTATTCAGCACCAGTTACCTTCACTGTCAGACACAGCACAGTGCATGTCATCTACAAGGTAAGGGTCATCTGGTTTATATACATGACTTCTGGGCAGGTCCTTCTTGTGATGGTCCTGCACATCTGGCAATGAATGGCTGGAGCCATACTGATTCCTCGCATCATGGGCGTCTGGTATGCCAGAGCTTCTTCCCATGCCTACAGGCTTCCCAACAGGACTGAGTGGACTCTCCTCTTCTGAATTCTGGCTGCGCATGGGAGGCCTTCCACTGCGGCTGCTTCTCTGAGACCGCTCCATGGCATCCCTCTCGTAGGATTTACTTCTGTGGCCTGTGGCATCTCTGGAGGAAATCTTGTCCATACCATATCCAGTAGACCTGGACCTACCAGAGCTGTACATGCGGTCCTCCTCCTCAAGACCCTCACGACTGGTGCCATAATATTTCTGCTGGTCATATGCATTCTTCTTCATTCCGTAGGTGACATCATCCTGAAGCTTCTTGGATCTGGACACAACTGTACAGCTGCCTCCTGTTGATGTGGTCATTGTGTAAGAGGCAAGGTCAGACTCTACATCCCGTGCTTCCTCAATAGGGGAGAATTTAGAAATCTTCTGCTCCATTCCCTGCTTCCTGTGCTTACTACGTTTAGAGGAGACTACTGCAGGGGCGAGATTCTTGGGTGCAAGTTTGTGGCTACTGGAGCTGCTCCGTGATGGGTGTTTATAATCATCATAGTAATAGGATGAGCCTCCACTTCCTGTGGTGCTGGTGCGACTGTCCACTGCACTCTGGTACCCTGTTGTTCCTGTAGGTCTGCCATAAGCATCCACAGGCTCATCTTCAGGCCTACCATAGGCACTTCCACGTGCAGGGCCATTCTCACTGCGATACCGCCCTCCCACAGGATGGCTTAGAGCATCAGTAGCTTGGCTAGTGTTGTCTTTTGTCAACTCACTGATATCATCAATCATGACATAGTTCCTAGGAATATTCTGCTCCAGGTTAGAAGTGTAGAGTCCATCTGAAGCATAAGCAGAGGTGGGGCTTTCCACAGAATGAGTCAACCCAGGCTCTGGGGGGTGGTACTGCCCATACGTATTGCTGTAGACTGAGCCAAAGTTGGTATCTGGAGCTGATGTGGCCACTGACACTGCTGGGTTGCTGATGACTTCATAGTTGGTAGGGAGTTTTTGCTCAAGGTCAGCCAAAGAGGTTTGCCGTGGTCTTTGATGGACTGTAAGGATCTCTGCCTGGGGCTGATAGGAGAGACCAGGTTGATAGGGGCTAGGGTAAGGAAGGCTCTGGCTTGGCATAGGCTGACCAGGTGGATGGAAGCCCTGGTGACCATGCTGCTGCATGCCAATGTCTGTCTGGTAGGAGGACTGGGCATACATGCGATTGGAATAGGTTCCCTGGTTCTGGTAGCCAGGGCCTGGTGGGGGATGGGGCTGGAATGTTCCCGGCTGGGGTGCAGAGGATGAAGGGTACTGAGGAGGTTGGAAACCTATCTGTTGGTAAGCAGACCCTGGCTGCTGTGTTGATGGTTGACTTTGAGGGTATGGATAAGACATATAGGATGAGGTTGAGGGATACTGGGAGGTTACATTAAGATCATTTGTAAATTGGCTCAATGGTGCAGTGCTGGGCCTTGTCAACAGACCATTAGCATCAAAGGTTCCTGTTGCAGCTACCAGCCTGAGATTATTGAGCTCACTGTCAGACATGTAGTCGCGAGCATCACCCATACATCTCAGGTAAGCCAGCTCTCTCCTCTCCCTGTCCTTCACCATGGTCTCCTTACGCTGGGTGATGCCTAGCTCCAAGTAACGCAGCTTGGCGTCAATCTCTTTCTCTTCTTCCTCCAGTTCAGCCTGCTGCTTACGGAGCTTTGACGACTCTTGTTCCACAGCTTTCAGTTCACTCAGTAGGCCAGCCTTGGTGACTCCCTGGGCAGGTCTGGGTAGGACCCTCTGGGCCATGCCAGGAGAGCTGTACATTTGTGCTGGAGTAACAATAGGGAGCGAAGTCTCCTCTGGAGGGGGGCTGGGGAGAGTCCTCTTTATTTTCCTCATCAGAGAGTTCTGCTGCTGCTGCAGGGAGGCCATCTGCTTGGAGAGGCAGAGACACATCAACAAACACTGAGCTATAAACAGAATGAGTTTATGTTAATTAGACTCATTACTGTACACTGGGTACTCACAGAGGGTCTACACATTTCTTCATCCCTAGACCTAAGTGAAGAGCTATCCAGCCTGATATGTTGTCAGACTACTTGGTTAATTAACCTATGTACTACAGGGGCATTATCTATATCAGTAGTTCAATTAACAGAGTTTGATTTCATTATATAGATTAAAATGTTGTTTCACTGAAGCCAAAGTATTGGCAGTCAGTGTAGTCAACACAAAGCACCTCTATTACATATTAATATTTCAAAGCACAATTTAACCATGTTACTTGTTATACTAAACCAGTAACATTTATAATAGTGTTACTGCAATTAATTAAATTGTCTTTAAATGCAGTGCTTGGATGTAACTAAGTACATTTACTCAAGTATTGTACTGTACACAAATTTGAGGTACTTGTACTTTACTTGAGTCTTTTCTTTTCATGTCCCTTTCTACTTCTACTCTACAACATTTCAGAGGGAAATATTATACTTCTTAATCCTTTACATTAATCTGACAGCTTTAGTTAAATGAAGATTTTTGCACACAAAACGTTTAGTTTATTAAATATGATGTTTTATCATAAATTAAACTACCCAACAATATAAAGACCTACAAGTACAGCTGAAATGATTAGCCGATTAAACACTTAGTTGATTGACAGAACTGTTTTGATCATTTCCAGTTTCTAAAATGTGAGGATGTTTAGTACATTTTCCTGATACTTTTACTTAAGTAACATTTTCAATGCATGATTTTTACTTGTAACAGAGTATTTTTATAGTGTGGTATTAGTACTTTTACTTAAGAAAAAGGATCCACAAATGTCAGAATAATTCTTAATCAAAATAATATACTAAACAAATACATGTGTGTTTAGTAGCTTAGTAAATGTAAACATCATGAATACGTAAAAGTTTTTTTTTCAAATCGACAGGAGACGTCAGTATGTTAAAGCAATTGTGTTTTGAGTCATTTGATTTCATATAAATGTATTTTGAGAAATATGTTAATTTACCCTCTGCTCCTTTGATCGAATATCCACATATCTGGCCTTTTTTGAGATTGCTTCAAATATTTATGTATGGCATGCAGGTAACAGCAATCAAACATAAACTACAAATAAAAACACAACTTAAAAAAGACATCTGTGCTAGTCTAATACTTACAAAATAGTTGTGTTGGGTAGATCCATGGCAATTTTCAAGTATCCACAAGAGAACCGTGTATAAAACACTAACACTAAAGATTAATTCAAATGTGTAAAATGCCTGAAATCTGATTTCTATGTTTGCTTCTCAAACTAATTTTGGTCTAAGTGCAGAGCAATGCTAATTTACTTTGACCAGCTGCTAACAATCAGGAAGACAGCAAAGCACCACCAGTATTTCTCCACATTGTATGTCCCCCTGGCAATTCTTAAGGGGTTGCCAGATATAGAAGATATGACACAGAAAGAGAGAGAGAGAAAGAGAGAGAGAGAGAGAGAGAGAGAGAGAGAGAGAGAGAGAGAGAGAGAGAGAGAGAGAGAGAGAGGAAAACAGACCAAAAGAGTAAAAAGGGAAGATAAGGGAAGAGAAACAGCAGAAAAGGATGATGGGAAAAGCTTTTCTGGCATGGCCAGCTGCTCTCATGAGAACATTCTGTCACCTTCTTGATGCCAGATCCTGTGTGATCATCTATGTCCACACACAGCATATTCTGCATACACACTTTTTTTTATTTAGCCAATTAATTGACAAATTCTACCCTAATTTAATGTTTCTCTAAATGCAAATTGGCCACAACATATATTTGCTGGGTTTGGCACTGGTATGCAATAATCATGAAACATTAGTTTGATTGCATTCTATATGACAATGTTATGATACCATGCATAATGGTAACCTGTAGCTTTATTTAAAGAAACTACTCTGATTTTTTGGGTGTGCTGCATTTCTAAAGACATATATTTGGATAACTGATAAATGAAATTGTGTTCAAAGAAAAGTGATGGTTTCGTTTACCTGACTGTTGGACATAGCTTGCTGATGATATGGAGAGAACCTGTTCTTGGCAGGGTCATCTGATGTGGGGCTGAGAGGCTTGGGATCCGACATAGAGCGCTGCACACTTTTTATGGGTCTTGGTAGGGTCTGGTGGCGCTGGGGTGATTCTGCAGTAAAAGCCTTCTGCTGGGGTGTAACGTGGGCCTTGTTAAGTTTCTCCTGGGAGGCAAATGTTGTCTCCAGCATGCGATGAGGAGACAATGGAGATACAGGGGAGTATAGCACCTGGGGAGATTTGGGGGGCTGGCGAGAAGGAGACTCATTTTGTTGATAGCCAATTTCCAAGGGGTCTGGTTTTCTCCTCTCAAACTTAGCAACTCCTTGGAGTCGAGGAGAGGTTGGTTCAGTTGTGTTTGCACCTACTATATGCAGACTTGTGGAGTATGGACTAATAGTTGTAGGGACACTCAGCTGGGGTACGACCACACCCTGAGACTGAGACTCTGGTTCTGTCTGGCAGGCCAGACTCTCTCCTTTGTGGGTCCTTTCAGGGGCTGCTATGTAATGTAATAGATCAACCTTTGAGGTCTCTGCCATGGTAATGTGGATAGCAGGTGAAATCCTGCTAAGTTGGTCAGGCTCTGTTTGGCATGATGAATCATTTGTGGTCTGAATAGCTATACTTGCAGAAGCCACTTTAGATGACCCTTCTGGTTTAGCCTCACCACTGGACTCAGAGTGCTTTGATACACGTGATCGCCTGCGCCTCACTGGCTGCTGGTCCCAATCTCCCTGGTCCTCCTCATCGGTCTGCACACTGCAGTCCGCAATACGCCTTGTTCTCCTGCGCCTGTTCATGAATCTGTCCTCTCCATCTTCATCATCTGTTTGCACACAGCTGTCTGTAATCCTCTTCACAGCGTCCTCCTCTGAGCCATCCCTCAGCCGAGGCATGGAATTCTGCTTTTTCATAATCTTGGAATCAGCCTGTTTGTCACTGCTTCTCAATGACATTTCAGAGGCAGAACTATGAATAGGTCGAGCAGCCACCACAGCTTGGACTACTTGTCCATCCTGCCAAAATTTAACAGTCTGTCCATCTTGTTGAATAACTCTACCACTCTGGTCACAAATAATGAACCCTTGAGGGGGCCCTCCTCCAACAACTACCCCTTGTATAGCACCCTGGGCAGATGTCGCTGCTGCTGCTGCTGCCGCCACTGCTGATGCCGCTGCTGCTGCCTCCGCTGCTGCAGTAGCAGCCGCTGCCTCCACTGCTGCCGTCTTTTGCCTTTTCTGCTCCTCCAACTGCTGCTGAAGCTGGTGCTGCAGAGACTGAATTTGTTCAAGCTGCATTCTCTGTTGGGCCAGTTGTTCTCTTTGCATAATGAGCTGTGTCTCCCGCTCTGCCTGCTGTTGGTGTAGGACTTGCTGTTTGATTGTCTGCAGCTCTTGAATCTCACGCTGAACAATTAGTTGTTCTTTTTCTCTGTGCCGCTGAAGCTCCATACGATCTCTTTCAAGCTCCTCATGTAGGCGCAACTGCCTTAATTTTTCCAGTTCAACACGCTCTCGCTCTAGCTGCAACACATGCTCTTGCTGCTGACTCAGTCTGTCATCTTCCTTAGATTTCTGGGGTTCCATGGGAGGAGAAAGATTGGAACTCGGTGCTAGAGCAGTGCAGTGGGGTGTCGCTTGTGGTTGACCCTGTTGCAAAACTAATGGTTGAGGTTGACTGAGGGGTTGAACTTGAGGTTGGATTTGAGTCAAAGATAAAGGTTCAGTTTGAGTAGGTAAATGGTGTGGCTGCATTTGAGCCTGCAATGGCTGAACAGTTGGAAGATGACCTTGAGCTTGAGAAGGGGGCGTAACACTCTGTGAAGTAAGTTGAGCGCGGTCTATCTGTTGATCTGACGTGGTTTGTATACCAGTTGCTGGTACATTTTGTGCTCCTAAATGTGCTGCAGGTTGGGTGGGTGCAATGGTTGCAGCTGTTTGAGCAGCAACTGTTGTTAAAGGCTTTCCAAGGTACATAGGAGTTTCCTGGTGTGAGCTGCTTGCATCAGGCACATTTCCTGATGGTGTAGCTGAAGTAGGATACTGGTTTGGAGTAGGGTAGGAATATGGTCCCTGCGTGGACAGAGGCATTCTGGGAGTCACTTGAGGCAACCTGGTAAGGCTAGCCAATGGTACAGCAGTTACACCTGTAGGGTAAGGTCTGTAAATTCCTCTAGGTATGGGGCGAAGGACAGAGGAAGGCTGGGTGGTAATTGGCAAGGTGGAGGCTATGGGAGTGTTGATGGTGGAATATATCATGCCATCACCTCCTCGCATAGCAGCAGGGTACAAAGCCCGTATACTTGCTTGTCTAGCATTTATTAGGTTTGTTAGGGTTTGGCCATTTGCTGTTGGTCTTCCATCTGGGCCATACAGTAGATTTGCTCTTATTGATGCTAAGCTTTGCTGGAGGTTTAGCCTAGCTAAGGGACCACCCCTTCCAGCCCCATATGGTACCAGTTCAGGGTTATTTCCATAACGGCTCCCAAACTGGTCCACAGAGTTAAGAGCTGCACACATACGACTGATCTCCCTGGCAGTGGTTGCACTGTACTGAGCCAGATTGGAGTCCTGTGGTCCTGTTACGTCACGTGAAGTGTAGGCATAGTCAGAATTGATATTTGACATGGAGCCATATCGGCGAAGGGGTAATGAAGGGCCTGCAACATCTCCTTGGTGACGCAAGTCTGTGTAAGAACCATACTGTGCTCCAATTCCAAGGTATCCACCATCATAAGCCTGATTCATGCTGCTTAGATCTACTGCCAGAGCATTACTCTGATAGTGACCAGCATCAGTCATGGAGGGTAGATTAGTATCAGACATGGAGGGCTGAATTCTTCCTGAGGGGACTGTAGGTTGTTGATATGGTTTATGTTCCTCTGTCACTCCTTGAGGCTGATGGTGTTGTTGTTGTTGTTGTTGTTGTTGTTGTTGTTGATATTGCTGCTGCTGCTGTTGCTGTTGTTGATGATGTTGTTGATTATGATGTTGTTGTTGTTGGCAGACATTGTAATGTGGTGGATGGGTAGGGTGGGCTGCTTGAGAGGTTTCAGTGATGGGTTTTTTATCTGAAGATACTGTTGTAGGCTTCTGACTGAATGACCCTGAACAGGAACCAGCAAAGGGCAATTTATAAACAACATCACAACAAGCCACTTGGTTTTCTGGTTTGATCTGTCCAGTGAGATCCAAAACCTGAGGAGGGAGAGGAGGTTCCTCTCTCGTAACGAGTTGAGTAACTGTGCCCCCCTGTGATGTGTTACTTTCATCTAATTGCACCATCATAACATGAGGCTTACCTGTGGACAAGTTCATTACTGTTGGCTTGTTTTTTTAGCTCTAAGGCAACTCCACTATAGACTTCATGGGGAACATTGGAAGCAGGGGCCCCAGACACTGATGGTGAAGCCAGTGGGGCTGCTCTAGGAATGGCACTTGCAGTCACTGCAGGCTGGGCACTGCTTGTCTGGCTCACTACAAGATCTTTTTTCATCAGCAGTGGCTGGACCTGATTAGCTAAATTGTAACGAGCAAAAGAGGATTGCTGATGATGCTGCTGGAGCTGCTGCTCAAGAAGCTGTTGCTGCTGCAGGAGCTTCTGTTGCTGTAACTGCAGTTGTTGCTGTTGTATACCCAGGTTCTCCAGGCAGGCATCAATTTTGGGAATAGATGGGTCAGTAATTGGTGGCTTGCTCTGGGTTAAACACACAGCAGATCCAACACCCTGTCCCAAATCCACACGGTTTTGCAAAGGATCTCCATACACAACTTGTTGCTTGGGTTGGGACATGAACATAGAACATGCAACTGTGACACTAACTGTGGTCGGTGTTGATACAGATATGTGCGGTTGCTCTTGTGAATTTAGGTTCATAATAAGAGGTTGCACTGCTGTGTGTCGACCAGATGGGTGCTCTGCTCCTAAAGAGTATCTCCTTGTATCAGTGGCAAGGGATGTTAAGTCCATTCCCTGGTCTGTCATTATAATTGGAGCCGGCCTCATTGGGGCTCTCAGATCCACCACATTAGTGTTTGGATGTGTTTGACTATGACCCACAACCATTGAAGAGCCTGGAATATTTGACATTTTACATAGAGATATGTTTTCCATAGATCCACGACTATGTGCAGTTGTGGTCACAGTACTAATACCAACATTTACTTTTTCAAAATTTTGAGCCATCTGTAAGGAACGTTTAGGAGACTGTTGTGATAAATGCATTTGTGGTGATGTTGGGGAACTAGTCGAAGGGGGCTGGGAGCTATACAATGTTTTACAACTGACCTGTGTTGGTGATGACAAAGGGGAAGTGGAAGAATTTACAGTAATTGGCTTGGCAGGACTAGTTGTATCAGAGCCTAGTGTTATCACCATAACTGGTGAATCTTGGGAGGATTGCTGTCGTGTAAGACGTGGCAAAATTGCCCTTTGAGGTGCCTGAGCTCCATGGGATGCTGCAGCTGATGTAGGACCACCAGGCAAAGATGGTAGCTGCCTGCCACTACCACCAGTGGGTCTCATGGATGGCGTATGTGTTGGGCTTTGTACTGGGGAAGCATTGGGGGAGGCAGAGGGGCTGGGACCTTTGAAAAGGGAGAAGACTTTGGAGGTTAGGGAGGATGCTCCAGGGTCAGGTGATGCCTGTGTTGGCTTCTGGGAGGATGCTCTGTTGCCAACAGGCACTGTGCTACCTGCCTGCCGAGTTGTGGCAGTCTGACTGACTTGGGCTTTGGTTGTGGCAACTCCAACAACACCTTCAATTTTGGCACTCTGTGTCATTATCCTGTTTTGTGTTTCTTTTGATAGATGCTGTGCTGCATGAATTCCTGGAATTCTTGGATCACTCCCTGTTGTGGAGAAGGACATAGGTGCAGTAACCTGCGTTGGGCTTGAGCCGGGGGTTAGGACAGTTCCTGCTTCAAGATGATGTTTACTGTCAGGCTGAGAGGCACCTTTCTGCTGATTAATTGTATGTCCTTGCCTCTGCATGAGCTGTGCTTTCTTCATCATCTCCTCATAGACCTCCTCTGCACTCTTTAGTGTTTTATCAGATGGTGACGTTGCTGATGTCTTTTCTGTCGGGGAGTAGAGTGACGTGAAGGTTGGAAGGTTATATTCATTTCCTGATTTGTAAAGCTTTCCACCAATCATCTCAAAGCCCTCTGCCTCGGAGTCCATAGATGGTGAGTATTCAGAACATGATGATCTGTGAAGCTCCTCCATCTCTGCAGCCTGCCTCAGCTCTTCTGTAGGCGATGCATCCTCAATAGGAGAGAGATTACTGGGGGGAGTTTTGGATCTCTCCCGGCGTCTCTGTGCCCGTAGCTCTTCTTTATCCCTCTTTGTTTTTCGAGCAGTACTGCGGATCCTCTGTTGCTCTAGATCTCTCATCTGCTCCTGTTCTCTAAGTAGTTCTTCCTCCTCTCTGAGCTCATCCTCCTCAGATGAGTCCTCGATAGTGGGAAGAAGTGGACCATGGGACCGATGTCGAGCCTTCCTCTGCTGCTTTGCCTCCTCTAGTCTTGCCCTACGACTAGGGCTGCTATCACTGTCATCCTCCATGGATGACACAGATGTGGGGGATGTTCCAGAGGTGTAGCTGGGAGTGGTGGCAGGTAAGGTGGATGAATATTCTCCCTTGGACCGCTCCTCAGGCGAACCAGTCAGACTCTCCATCTCTAGCTCTGGTTCTCGTAGGTCATGCTCAGTACTTAGCTCCATGTCTCGGTTGTAGCTGTTGGTGTTATTCAACTCAATGGTCTTAAAACGCCGAAGGCCTCCAGCCATTACAACATCTTCCTCTTCATTAGCCTCTGATGCCTTGGTGTCATCCTCAAAACTATTAGAATGATGAGAGAGTCGCCGTCTCTCTTTGCTCAAATCCCCACTTGTTTTATGTCCCCTTTTAGTCTTCTGGTTTCCATGTTCCTCCATCTCCTCTTCATCCGCACTCATCTCCATAATTTGCCTCCTCATATATTCCTCATCTGTTACTTCTTTATGTGACTTCTTCTGTCTTACTGGCAATGGTGAGAGACCACTTTCACTGCTGTCCTCCACATAATCATGGCGAAGTTTACAACTGAGTTCATCCTCTGATTCCTCCCTTGCTGCATCATCATCAGGATTGTAGTCTCGGCCCTGTCCTACAGACAGTGAATGTGGCCTGTGCTTCTGGTCTGATGCCGACTCTAGTAAAGGCTTCATGGAGCTCTCCAGCTTGGTGATTTCTGAGGGCATGGAAGCACCTCTTTCACTGAGTTTGATTCCTTCTTCCTGGATCTGTCCTGTAATCTCCCCATGAGAGCTGGAGATCCCATCTGAGGAGTATCCAGTGTCACTTAGACTCTGTGTACTTGATTTGATGTAATCCTGAAAAAAAAGAGAAGGAAAAAGGTCAGAAGCAAACATAAGACATTTTTTCCCCTAAATTAACTCATTGCATGGTCTATTACAGGCCTCAGAGCACACCTTGTGTCCCATTATTTCATCAAACTAATCAGCTGTCACAATTTCATGAGCATTTTTTCATTATATGTAGTAAAATGAATGCACTTGACTTAATACAATAAAAATGGTCTCTATTACTTATTAGGGAACAATTACATTGGAATGAACAAACCTTTTAAATCAAACAACCAGATATAGTAAAATTTTAGGCTAAAATCAACCCAAATATTTACTATTATGTTTTGGTTTAGAAGTCAAGCGTATCTCACTCATACATTTGTTACCCTGAAACAAGAGTAACTTAATTTCAACATTTGTTTTATATAAAGAAGCACTGAATTCTGATCAAAGCTTTTATTTTGACTTGTTTGTGAATATAATCTTGTTTTGTAGATTATTATAGCTATTGATCATATTCTATTGATTTGGGTTGAGTTTGCCTTTCAAAGTTATGTACACACAGATGGATAAATACACTGACACTGACAGTGAATATAACAGACAGTTAAACATACAAACATCTACAGACAAATGTCATTTGTTTACATGCTTGATTGCCACCTTTGACGCATTCTCCTTTGCATTCTTCGGACCGTTGAAGAATAACGAACATGCTTAGAATGCTTAAAATATCATCACAAAGTGTCACAGTAAACAAAAAGCTTGCGTTTGATACAAATAAAATTAAAGTGTACAAAACCAGGCGGAGGAATGGGGGAACCGGCTGAAGATAATGATCACTGAGACAATGATGAAGATGATGATGATGATGATAATGACTGATAAGGATGAAGATTCTGGTGATGGGGTGATGCTGATGATTAGGATGAAGATGGAGGTGAGGATGATGATGATGATGATTATAAAAATGATAATTATGATGATAAGGATATTTTGATAAAGAAAGTTGTATTGATAGGAAATTGTTTCAATAAAGAGTGTGATATGATGAAAAACAAATGTACGGTATGTGATAATACTACAAGTCAATGATAACTACTACTAACTAACTTTAGTTTGAATGGTGATGGTAGAATGAAAGGTAGAAAAGAAAAGAAGAGCGATAAAATAATAGATAAACATGTTAACTACATAAATTATAATTACTATTATTAAGAATAAAAAAAAGATAAAAAATAATGATATGATGACAGCGACAACAGTAATGTGGAATGAATAATTAAAAGGATTATGATATGATGATGATTCTGAGAAATGGTTACAATTACTTGAAAGGAGTAAAAAATAAAAATGGTGAATCAAGAGTAACAAGTGAAGGCGAAGAAGTTGCAGGTAGCTCACTTCATGGTGTTTTGACTTGTGTGTATCTTCAGCAATCTT
Source organism: Perca flavescens (assembly GCF_004354835.1). Classification (NCBI taxonomy): domain Eukaryota; kingdom Metazoa; phylum Chordata; class Actinopteri; order Perciformes; family Percidae; genus Perca; species Perca flavescens. The sequence continues at coordinate 24,097,994 of NC_041334.1, read as the reverse complement.
CATGTCTTTTGGTGAAGTGACAGTCTCTGACAATGCCTTCTTTGGTGAGGCCTTGCTGTCTTCTTTTAGAGATTTGGATGTGACTTTGGTCTTCTCCTGGCTCTGCGGCTGTTTGCGGACCTGGTTGTTACCTGTGGGTTTAGACTGAGTAGGTAGTGTTTTTGATGGGGTGGGAGAGGCCTTGGCATGGTTGGGTGTGGCTTTACCAGGGGTGACCTTGGCACCAGAAGGATGAGAAGGGTCCTTCATCTGAGCAGAGGGCTGAGCAGATCCCTTTGTCTGAGTCTGCCCTTTGGCCTGGCTCTGGCCCTTTATTTGATTAGCAGACTGAACAGGGCCCTTACTCTGAGCATGTGATTGATTAAGACCTTTAATTTGAGGTCCCTTACTCTGAGCTGAGAGCTGTGTTGGACCCTTAGTTTTGAATGGAGGCTGAGCTGAACCCTTAGGTTGAGAAATATGTTGGACAGAACCCTTGGTTTGAGGGGAAGCTTGGCTGGGCCCCTTGGTATGAGGGGCAGGCCCAGCATGTTTCACAGGAGAGACAGGGCCACTTACTTGGGGACCCAGTGGTTTCTGTTGTTGTTGATGACCTGTGGGCCTAGGCCCTAAAAGTTGATTTGGCCCTTTCTGCTGAGGTGGTTGTTGATTGGCTGTAGTGGGTGGCCGGGGGGATCCTAAGGGCTGTGAAACAGGAGCTGGAATATCTCCCAAGCTTCCTGACAGAGCCCTCTGCGTCTGGCAGTTCAAGCACAACCATTCTTTCTTCTGAAAAACAAGCACAAAGAGAACAGCAATTAAAACATTTTGAAATAGAATAATCAAAGGACATGCAGTCTTGCAACAAACTCTATTATTCATGTACATTATTCAGCAAAACAAACTCTTAAATGTCACCTGGATTCCACCTTGTGCCAACAATAAGCAAACAAAAAGGGAAACTATTTAAATGGGCAGCAATCTGACTACATGCACAAAGTATGCCCAACATTGGTGTTAATTTGGTATTGACAATGTGTCATCACATTATCTGATTATTATGTATGATGATTGGTGGGTACAGAAATATGCGTCGGTTAAAAAAAAATATTCAGAAAGTTGTTGCTGTAATAACGGTCATTTAGTGCCAAGGACTCAGTATAGCAAGTCTGAAAAACTGAATATTTGAAAGCCTGTCCAAACAAGGCCTTTTATCTCTTGGTGAAGACTTAATCATTTGACAACATTAAGCACTGTCAAACAGGGTACACAGAGGAAGAGAACTGTGTGAATACAAATGAACACATCTGTTATTAGATTGGAGGGGTGCAACTGTCATTAGACCTTTTATGGAGCCGCAGCAAACCTTTAATCTGCAAGAGTAGGATTCGTCCTTCACCGTCATCCTCACTGAGCCCTATGTGTGAAGGTAGTTATAGATTCTGACACGGCAAAAAAATCTAGAACAAAACCCATCAAAGACAGGATATTAACATAAACAGATTCAATTGCAGGCCAATGCAGCAGATCGATGAAACTGCTCGATGGAAAGAAATGGTTATGACACAGTTTATGAAAGCTGAAAAGAGAGGTGGCCGCACCATGTTTGTAATGCAGCCTTCCGTTTCTATGATAATCATTTGTGCCTGAGGCCTGAAGAGAAAGCGTTCTTGTGTCACAGACTCATACAACAAAACAAATAACCTCATAAACACCTCTATTGCTGATTACGTCTGCCCAATAAATCATTACTTGTATTGGTGTCATATGCATAAATAGAGAATCATGCCCAGAAACAGCTAATAAATAAAAACAATGCAGGTGTTCAATGACTTATCAGAGGGCATCTTTACTGCGGTGGAGACAGTCAAGATGACAGAGAAGGTTGCGAATAAAAGTTTTTTTTTTTAACAAAATACATTTTACTCACATTGCAACTATCAAATGTAATCAGTGCTCATGGAAGTTATTGAGATTCTGTCACTTCTGTCAAATGTCTGACATGGAGGGAGGCTTAAAGAAGAGTTACCAGCCTGAATTATATAAATAAATGAGAAAAGCCTACATTACAAGCAAGCAAAGAGAGACAGACAGAGAGTGACAAAAAATGTTACTCAGCAGAGAACATCCTAACAGACAGATAGAGATCTTAATCTAGAGACCCCAGAGACCTGCGTTTGACAGACAAGCCTCCACTGATAAAGTCTAGGTATAGGACACAGTCTACATTCTTTTTTGCTTTATACTAAATCAGTGTAGATGAACTGATCAGGTCTGAGTGAGAGATTGAATTTTTGATCTTCCCAGAGCCCCTTTGTGTCCTCTGGTTTCAGGCTCACTGGCCATGATGAAAGGTGGATACAAACCATTACAGGCCACTTCTACTTCTAACTTTTTTTCCAGTTAAACTGATTTGTGAAGGCGAAAGAATCTACAAGTAATGGTTAACCATTTGCTGATGTGGGTGGTAGGAGGTAAAGCTACAGCTAAAATGTAATAAGAGGATGAAAAAGGAGGAGGATGGAGAAAAAAAAAACAGGAGGAAGGAGAAAGTGGTAGTGGACTAATGACAGATGGTGGTGGTGGTGAAGATGATGGTTACGAACGATGTAGTATTTATTACTATATGTGATGATGATTTCTGTATATTTATTGAATCAGAAGATAACTATCAATCATAGTAAAGTAAATTGCTATTTATATGAGGCAAGGACAGGAAAATGTTCTCTTTGGAGAATCACTGAAGACAATTTCCCAGTGCATACATAGATATTTAAAATGGGGCTGCAACTGATCGATTAATCTACCAATAACTTTCTTGATTAATAAATTAATTGTTTGGCCTATAAATGTCAGAAAAATAGTAACAAATGTCCATCACAAGTTCCTTGAGTCCAGCTAATGTCTTTAAATGTCTTGTTTTGTTTGACCGTCCAAAACCCAAAGATTTCCAGTTTACATTCAAAGAAATCTAAGAAAATGCTTAAATTATTATTCAATTATCAAAATTGTTGCCGATTACTTTTATTTCAATCGATTAATTCCCTGACAAATGTCAAAGGTCTCTAGTAACTTGTGAGCTACTGTAACTACAGCCAATCAGCCAATTATTTTCTTAATTACTGTAATTGATTACTTGTTTTAGTCAAAACATAAAAAAACTGTCCATCACAATTTCCAAATGTCCTATTTTGTCCGACCAACAGTCCAAAACCCAAAGAAAATACCAGAAAATAGGAGAAGGAAAATGAGCCAATAGTCATATTTGAAAAGCTGGGACCATCAAATGTTTGTAATTTTTGCTTGAAAAATTAATTAATTATCAAAATAGTTTCTGATTAATTTTCTGTTATTCAAAAATGATTAATCGACTAATTGTTGTGGCTCTTGGGAGTTTAGCTTGTTAGATGTTAAGATATTTTTACCAGCTGCTGTGTGGTGCTGGACAAGTAGCTTGCAGACAGTGGGTATACCCTAACCAGCTGCCTACTGTAGTGACACTCAACCTGTCTCTAAAATTTTTGATTATTTCAGCTTTAATACCAGTAAACTTCAACTGATGTTCTGTTGATAATAACTCAATTAGACACTTATTCAACATGAGCGTTATATTATGCAGTTCCCTCATTTCGAAATGATGCCATTTGTATCATGAATACTGTGAAAATATGCAGTTAAGTAAGGACAACACCGCAGCAAACTAAGGAATAGTGTGGGCAGTTACATTACAATATTTTTCAGCATAAAAGGTGATAAAATAAGAGCCTGGCACACGCTTGGCCTGTTAAAAAAAAACACTTTCAAGAAGTAAAAACCACAGTCACCTTAAGTCTTACTATGAGACTTTTAACTTCCTAAATGCAATAACTGCCAAAACCAAATGTAATGTAACATATTAAGACTGATATGACAGCTACATTTGAATCTACATATGTATGTGTAATACTGTATTTTTACTGATGCTCTTTTTCCATCCAAGATGAAACCTTTCTTAACGTGCCCAAATCCTACAGGAATCTGTTGTCTCAACTGAGACCACGAAGCAAGGATGGAGCTATTGGCATGCCAAACAGACAGACAGGCTTTGTTTTCATCTCTCTCAAGTGCTCTACTGAGAAGCTATATATAAACAGGTGCAGTACTCTCAGAACTAGCCATCTGTGCCTGTTTCACATGTAAAAAAACGAAAATATATTGTGTAGAAATGTAAGAGCCAAGTGTCTGCGTGTTTATGGACAGCTAGTGCACAATGGGACCGACAGAGAACCACTGAAGCGACGCAACAATAATAACGGTGAGGACATGCTATGTGTGTGTGTGCTCTGTACGCACTTGCATGCTCACATAATTATATGATAAAAACTTCCAGCCTCTGAAGTCCTCTCACTTCCAAATTCCTCAAGACCACATCAAATCTGCTTTAACTATTTATTTTTTAGCATGTTCACAAAGCACAATTGAACCTTAATTAGATACTATAATGAACATTCCTCCACTGAGAAGCTTTCTTCCTGCCATGTTGGCACTGCCAAACTCCCCTCTTTGCTCCTGAATCAGCATAACATCACTGCGTGGGTGAAAGGGAGAGAGGAGCAATGCCAAACCAGAGCTAGGAGTAGCAAATTATTCATGTAGAGTGCTTTAGCTTGTACAGCAGTGAACAATGTGGGCTGTGCTTCCCACCTCTGCCCACACTGTGTGGAGAAAATCAGGTCCGTATAAAAGACTGAGCTTCTGCGCTTCAGGAACAGGCCTTTAATACACCCTGAAAACAGAGCAACCAATTCACTCAGGCAATCCCCTTCTACTTTTTAACTGCCCTCTGAACAACAACACTTTAACAGCTCAATACATAGAGATTGAAATACAGCTTAAACTACCACAGAAACAGTTAATGAAATGTTTTCTTCAAGCAGAAAATAATTAGTTTTGAAACACGGTTGTTGACTTCTTTTTGTGTTTTGGGGGATTCGGTGTGGGTGTAGTCTATATCCACAACTTTCCACTTCCGGGATTGCCCCGTTGCAACCGGAAATTCCGCCGTACATCCTTCTTTTTGGCCGGATTTCCGTTACCTAAGGCTTTCTTTGTGTTGGAATTGTAAACTCCGGTCCATATATGAGGACTATGGTTAACTGCTCCTCAGATCTCTGCAGGGTAAATCGAGACAGCTGGCTAGACTATCTGGCCAATCTGAGTTTTCTGTTGCACGACTAAAACAACTTTTGAATGTACACGTTCTACCAAAACAAGCTCTTTCCCGAGGCTATTTTGCAGCGGCACCAGAGCTCAATGCAGCGCATAGCACCGCCCACGACAATTGTGATTGGTTTAAAGTAGGGCTGTCGCGTTGCGATTAAGGGCCGAGCATAACGCGTTAATTTTTTTTAATCGCATGCCGCCATTTATTAATTTATTTTCATTTCACTCGGCTTCACGTCGTGCCTAACAGGCTACTATTTTGACCCTTTGCCGCACCTTTACTTATCATCAAGCTGCCATACTTCCTCGTAACACATCCTCCTGCTGCTGGCTGCAGGCATTATGGAGAAATGCAGCAGTAACACAATTCTGAATGGCGCTTTTTATTTTCCGAAACAAGTCCAAAGCCAAATTAAAATATCACCGAAGCACATCAAGCTTGAGCTACCACCTACAAGCTAAGCATAGTAGTACAGTTAACGTGACTCAGTTTGATGCTACTAAGCACTATTTTGGAGAGTGCTACTCGCCGACCTGTTGTTGAAACCAAAGTGCAAACGCTGTCTCATCAACCGGTAATCACTGGACGTCAGTGAGTAATCAAAATTATTTAGAAGTTACTGCACACTATATTGACTTTGGTAAGTAGGGTTGGGTACCGAAACGTGTCGACCTAAACAGTAGTAACACAATTTTTGTGCCTAATTTGGCCCTGACTTTACACTACACCTGACAGCAGGTAACGTTAACTAGCAGCTGGATTAAACACGGTTAAAATGCTGACAGCTAACGTTAAACAGTGTAAAGTGTTATTGTATTTCACTGTAGAGGATTCCAACACCGGGACGTAACAGTCTGCTCTGCAGCGCAGCAGCTGCCGACGGTGCATTCACTTAAAACAGGTAGCCTCTTGGTGCATTCACAATAATTGTAAAATACTCTTTTCCCATCTGGTGGTTGTTTTTGTCGTTCAACAGCAATTTACTGGTGAAATAAGTTATTGTTATGGTTATTACATTATTATTAAATCTTTAATTTTGACCATGGCCTTAACAATAAACAAGTTGCTGACTGTTGTTTAGTACCCTTCTTTTTTTTTCCTTTTTTCTTCTTTTGTTTACAGTAAATAAATAATAAACAAATACAAATCTTAAAGTCAAGTTCCTAAAGTAACTTTCTTTGCATTCATTTTATTCCCAATCAAGATACAATGGTAAGAATTGCTTTCCATTGTTAATATGTACATAAAACAGTTCTGAAATGCAAAATAATAAAATTGTAATCATGTGATAAAACATGTGATTAATTAACTATAGAAATTTAGCGATTAATCGCAATTAAAAAAGATTAATAGTTTGACAGCCCTAGTTTAAAGACATGCCAATAAACCAGAGCACGTTTCTCTCCCATCCCAGAATGGTATGTGGACTAGCCAGACCCTTCCTTCACAGCACTGTGAGGCTCAGTTTGTAACTGAGATCATCTTGTTAGTGGACTGGTCACCTCATTAAATGGCAGGAGGCGGACTTGTGTGCTCAGTAGAGAGTGTACTTAACCTTGGCTCTGAACTGTAACTCAGATGAGGCTGACAAGACTAGACACTGACTGTAATACATCAAGTACATCTGAAGCATTTGGTCTGCATTTATCCACTGCAACATGTAATGAGTCAACAGAGGTGGTTTTCAGCATCCAGTTTGAAGACATTTCAACAGAACACATGATTTTTGAACACTGTATACTTATAATAGTCTCTACAGTACCGGTGCAGCTATAGCATCTCTAATCAAAATATATTGAATTAAACATTTCTCATTTGACTTGAACCTTTTGGGACCTGGCACAAGAGAGCCGCAGAGAGAATAAACCTATGAAACCTGAATAAATCTATGGTGCCCCTGAGAGTTCAATGTACGGCAATTTGACAAAACACGTGCAAATTAAGAAAACATCTTCACCAATTCGACAACACATATATAGCATAATAAAACGCACTGCTAACACAACCAAATACAGAAATGCACTGAAGTTGACTACCCATAAATGGTGTTGAAAAGTGAGCTGACATATTAAGTGTATGTCAGTTTAAACATTCTGATTGTATGATTGAGATACTATTGCAGAAATGTGCGTGCACAGGGTGATTTTTAGTGTCCACAGAAAACGTTTTCTCTTTTGCTTGTGTTTTTCTGTATACTGTTGCGTTGTGAGTATTTGCAGCACAATTCTGTATTTGGTATTTGTATCTGTTATGCTGGAAATGTGAAAAGTAATCTTCAAATGTGAACTGAGATTTGTACATTTTCACATTCACAAATCTGAGTACACACATACAGATTGAGATACAGTTTCACAATTCTCCACACACATTTATTATTATTATTAATAATAATAATGCATGTTATTTATGGGTGCCTTTCATAGCACTCAAGGACACCTTTCAGTTTGCAAATTATATTGTTACAGTAATAGTCCCACAGATGTTTTCTTTCTGGGTTGTCTATTTGCATGTGTTTTCTTTAGCTGCAGTGTGTTCAGCTCACCCTTTAAAACTGAACATTTAGAAATATATACCTTTAGCTTATGAGGATTGTGGAGCTCCACCAACAACTGTCTTTTTTCACAGTTGTACGTCTCAATGTTTATGGTCATCATTGTAATCACATAGGGTTAATTTGTTGTACAGTCATCAGTAACCACATGAACATCATAAAACAATAAGTAATAAATACTATAAAAATCACATTGAGTATCTGCAGTAAATATTACAGGATGCACCCAGAAAATCATCTTACAGTAAGTGCATGAAATCCACAAACATTGAATAGTAGCTCAGTTGAAGCAACAGTGTTTAGTGTGTTTGACACAATAGCAAATACATTTTGTTTTTTTATTTCAGTTGACAAGGTACCAAGAGTGTAGTTGAGAGAGCAGTTAGTGAGTGAAAGTTGAATAGTGTGAACACTGGCAGTGTAGTGATGTTCCTGTCAGCTCACAGCTGGAAAAGCTGCCCTTTCACTGTCAAATTAATGAGAGATTGAACACTGTAGGTTACCACAAGGAAAAGGTCAGAGAGATTGATCCTGTTCTCATAGATTGATCCCACTCTCAGAAGACCTTGCTGAGACATTACAGCCCGATTACTCATGTGTGTTTGTCTCTCTCTTACACATATTTAAGGCCATGTGTCTCCCTGTAGTCTGTACATGAAGAATCATACAGATGTTTTTACAGGCGAACCTGCTCGGCCAGTCTTCTTCCCAGCTGACCATGTTGAAACGCGCGCCAAGGTTAAAAAATTCAGAGGTGCACAACCATGCGCAGTGACAACTTGCAGAGCCTTTGCACTGGAAACGGTGTCCTCATTTTATGGCCTAGTGCCGGGAACACCACGGCGAACATAAACCTAGCTTTAATGTGTGTGTGTGTGTGTGTGTGTGTGTGTGTGTGTGTGTGTGTGTGTGTGTGTGTGTGTGTGTGTGTGTGTGTGTGTGTGTGTGCGCGCGCGACTGCACATGCGTCTGTCTAAGCAAGTGTATATGAGTATAAATTCACCAATTTATGTAATGCAGAAAGGAAAGTATATTAATTATCCAGACTGCGAACCCCTAATGACAAGCTAAGCTGAAAGCAGGTATGTGAATGACAAATTTAAGCGCTCAGATGGAGCTTAATTTGATTAAGGAGTGTACCATCCTGAATTAAAATCGAACTGTTTACTGTCTCTCTCAATTTGGAATGATCCAATAAAAGCAAAAATTGATCAAATGTAATAGGATCAAGCTCTCAATGTAGCAGTTTTTGAAGTTGTAAAAAAAACAATAAGCACAAAAAGAAGTCAACTTACTTCAGACAAACTTGCACAGAGGAGGTAAAAGTAAATTGCAAACCCCTGCAGAATGGTCCTCCAGAGCTCAAAAGAGGACTTCAAACTGCCATTTTTGTTTATTGTCTGTAGTTTACATGCTAATCAATCAATTACACACTTCCACAAGTGCAAGACTCCTCACAAGAGCTCACAAGTATAAAAACATATTCAACAGGATACTGTGCATTAAACTTAAAACCAAAATAACTGTTATTCTTTTGGCCATTTGCAAGCAGCCAAAAACAAAAGATGATATGGCAATCTTCTATTCATTTGGAGGCAGGGGTTTTATGACCATCTGGCAAATGTAAGTCCCTCTCTTTTTAGCACCGGTTTGCTTTCCACCAACTCCTGAGGGAAATATGTGGCTCTTTAGTTGCTAAATGCTCCGCTGTGTTTACCAGCTAGTTGCTAACTTTGTCAGTCTGCGTACTATCCATAGACTGTATAAAACTAGGTACTGTCACATACTGTAGAGAAATGTCATGTATTTGTTGCGACAACATGTTAGAACTGCCTCTTGGTAAATCAATTTTGAAAAACAACAATTTGAGACAGTACATCGTGCATGTATTGTTTCAGGTAATTAAATGTTTGTTTTTATGTACCTCATTTGTCCTGATTGCTTTCTTTTAAGTAATACTGAAGTAGTGATTGCTTTATTTTGCATACTCCATCCCAGTGGACCAGTGATTCCACTTTCTAGCTGAAATGCAGCTATGCAGTCTCTCTTTTGATAGCGGGAGTTTGTCTATATGACAAGAGGTGACAACTGAAAAGCTTTTTCTTCAGGGAGAAAAAACTACTAAGAATGCCCCAAGTGGACTCTGTGATCTGCCTTAAAATACCTGGCCTTTTCTCCAAACGGCTAAAATTGAAGGTCACATTGTTCAACAGCTCAACTCACAATCCTGGTCATAAATCCCAGAATGTCTCTTTGTTTAGTTGTAACCATGATATAAAGGCCAAAATGCACAAAAGTAACGCTTGCCAGAAATGTGCACAGATAACAGACCTACAGAGTCTAACTGCTGGTGAGGCAAGAATATGATGGAGAGCTTTAATACTTCTTACCCATGGAGGGAGCCAGAGAGAGCAACATTTCATAGAGAGATATGGAGCCCCGTGGGAGCATACACACCCACACAACATGAACGCGCAGAACAGAAAAACAAACAGGGCACTTACAGAGTCTGATTCAAGCATCCTGCTAAATATTGCACTTGAATGGGCTGCATATTTACCACCAACCTTTTTAATAACATCTTAGCTCTTATTCCATGCACTATTGGTGGTGACAGTCACACCACCCTGACCCACCTCTGACATATAAACATACACACATATTTCGGTATGCTGATCAGCAAAGTGTACGAACACATGTGCGAGCAGACTGTGTGTAGCATGCACAACCTCAGTAATTTCACCTCTCACTGTCAGTCATCTCACAGCAAGAGTCTGCCCCTGCATGGTGTCTCTGCCAGAAATCAGACCACAAGCTGTGAGCAAGAAATGTCAGTTATCATTAAACGCAGTCACAAACCTCACAGAGATATAACATTTTAGGTGCTCATTACCAGGAAGGATATAAAGATCAATTCCCACTATGTCGTTTTCATGCCACAATAGAGATCACAAATGTAAAAGAAAACTAAGGCAATGTTAGAAAGAGAGCTATAAAACTTTCTGTAAGGAAAAAGAGCAAATGGAAGCATGGTAGCAATGCATGGCAATATAAAACATTTGTCATGCATCATGTGTAATCGTCTTCACCAAAGTTTTACTTCTGAATGTCAAACGTTTTCAACACTCCTTCTATCATAAATTATCCCAAAATAATTCAACAGTAGCATCCATTTTTTTTAACCATCAAAACAGCCACGTCATAACCTTAATGTAATCTTGTTTTGACAGTGCACAACAAAAGCGCCGGCCTTAAAGATGACAACTATGTAACAACTATCATCATGATAACAATTCAAGTTCTGTGTCTCACAGAGACTAATGAGGCATACAACAGAGGAGGTCATAATTAACTTGTAACAAGTGAAGGTCAGGGGAGCAGAGGGTCAGTGTGAATTATTAACTACCACGTGCGCAGGGGCGCGCTGCCAAGCAGGTGTGAATGGGGTGAGTTTCAGGTGAATGGGGATATATGTCACGCAGTTTGTTGCCCAGATCCAAAGACACACACACATTTATTACCAGTAATGGAGCATAGGAACACCTAAACACACTGCATGTTAAGTACGGACATCAACAAATGTAAATGAAAATGCAACAGTAGCAGTCAAATGTTACATTCAATCAAAATAAAATTCACTTCAAATAACCATACTCACTGTAGTCAATCTAGTTGCAGAATCAAAGATCAGCAGAGCAGGTTACTCTATTAAAGCCCTATCAGAGCTTTTAAACCACCGTATCCATTTCTATTATGCACAGTCTGAATGAACAGTGGTTTAAAACTACCAAGTGCGCAGTGCAAAGCGTGAGTGAACACATGTCACAGCAGTGTGCCAGGCTGTGCCACACCACACCACGGCTGTGACAGGTCAGTAAGAGTCAGCAGGTATATAGGTTAATCCCCCGGGACTCCTTCAATGGGGACATGTGGCCAGGCCTCTGGATTAGAGAGGAAATGAAGGATCATCCACTGAGCAAGCAGGACTCAACAGGCACAGTCACACATATAAAGTTCCACACAGTGCATTCAAAATAAATATATACAACATATTGTCAATGTGTTTTACCAGTCCATATTCAGAGCATCTCCATACTACACTGTCCTACTCCTTCTTCTACCTCAGAGAGGTAGGTGGCATGTTCAATAGGCTAACCTGCATGTACTTATTTGCTGCAGATTATTTTTATTAGAATAATATAAAATCTGTCTGAGCAAGGTCACATTCAAAGCATGAAGAATCTCACCTTGAATCAAGCGGAACTGCCCCTGACTGTGTCCTGCTTTAATCTATCTCTTTGCACATTTTATATTTAAAAAAAAACTAATCTGAAAAAGGTTAAATGTCTTACACATTGGAATAACATTCAAAATAGTCTACAGCCTCACACTGTCCTTTGGCAAAGTGGTGCTTTGAGGGAAATCCTAATGTCAGCATGCTGACATACTCACAATTACAATTTTACCATGCTTATTTTTAGCATGTATAATGTTTACTATGTTCACCATCTTCTTTTAGCATATAGCATGGCCAACATTTTCTAATTAACACTAAACACAAAGTACAGCTCAGCTGACTGGAATGTCATTAGCTAAGAACTGGACAAATTGAAAATTTGACTTGATGGCTGATGAAAAGTTGAGGGATCACCAAAATCATTACACTCCATCCTCTGGGAACCGTAAATGTCTGTACAAAATATCATGGCAATCCATCAAATAGTTGTTGAGATATCAGTCTGGACAAAAGTGGTAGATCGATTGACCAACTGACAAGCCGAACAAAATTAATCTGTAGTGTGATGCTGTAAAAAGAGAGACATGGATAAACTAATTAATGTCATTTTTTGCATAGGAAAATGATTAGACAAGCAGAGCTTTAAAGCTAACCCTATCCCCTTACTTGATTATTACGCGACTAATGTGCACACACAAGCATATTACCAAAATGTATGTCAAAGCCAAAACAGTGGCGGTCTACATTAGCCTGACAAGCCAGACCCACATCAAGATGTTGTCTGGTCTGGGAACTCACCATTGACAGGGCTCAATCTGAGGGGCGGGATAAATGGTTGTCTTTCAAATTCCCTCTGCACGCAATAGGATAGCGCTACAACCAGGCAGAGCAACAAAGAAGGATAGCAAAGCTAGTTGATAGATTAAACTTTTTCTGTATCCGGTCAGCAAAACTCCGAACACATCTTCCTTTTTTATGAATGACTTCTGTGCCATTCTTTGTTCTTTTCTCAAAGAAAAGCTTAACTCCAAGTCTTCCAGAAGACCGCTGTTCCCAGCAGCAGCAGCCATAAGCCCCGCCCACCGACTCTATACACGATGTGATTCGCTTGACCAGAATTTGGTTTTTCCAGCTCCCAAGCCAACGGAGAGTGCCTAGACCCCCCTGGCTGCAAAATAAATTTGCTGCCACTAGGGTGCGTCTAGATTTCTGGGCTAGGTCTACATGTGAAAGAACTTATTTCTCCAGCAAACTGTGTTGCTGCAGGACAACAGTGTGTCATCTGCCATTAAGGATGTGTGTCTTTGCTGTCAGGTCATGTTTTCTGCTCTTTATTTACTTATTCTGTCTGTTTGTATTTGTTTCAACGGGGGGGGGCAACAGGTGCCCAGGCACACAGGGGCCGATCACATCGGTGAGACTGTCCTGCCTCTGTAGGGGGCTCTCAATTCATAAATAAGACACTGTGAAAAGCACCAAGACATCCAAATGATCCCACAAGATCATTTTGTCTGAAAGCCTGTTTTTAAAGACACATCTTCTTTTTGAAGTGAGTCTGACACAGACAGACTGGTGGATGATGTTTTCTGCTTTCTACCCTTTCTGCTATATCTGGGCAGGTGTGCATTTAAAGGAAGCTACAGGATACCTTTAAAACACAGTGTGTTACAGTATCAGCAGCCATCTCCATAGGAAAAAAACCTGCAAGAATCATACAGAATATGTACAATTGAAATTTTTTTATTTAACCTTTTTTATCAAGAGTGTTTTAGCAGCAATAACAACACTATACTACTACAGCATAACAGCAAGACATATGACTATGACATATGAAAATCTAAACTAAACAGAAATGCGATTAAAGCTGCAAGCAGCGATACACAGGCCCTCCCAGCATGTCGGGGGTACTTGCCGGACACCAGTTGATGCAGCTGTGGATTTCATAACCATCTGACACTGCGTGCACGAGTTAGACATTATTTCCTGGGTGGAGTGCATGGTACTGGAAATGACGTATTGCAAATTTAGTAACACTTCCTCTGTCCACTATGTGGCGCTAGAGAGCACACAATAATTATACGTCATGTTTTTGTAAATCATGTGTAGACCATGCAGTTGCTAACACGGGGGATTAAAAAAACATGATAGACTCTTCAGAAGAGGTAATGTCTCCAAAGCTGAACGCTGCTGTTGTCTTTCTCAGCTGTGACATAAAACGCATCACTCAAGCTTCTGCGCGCGAAAGTCCCCGGACCACACTATTTTGTAAACATAACCATATAGAGAAATACAGAGATAGTTTTGTGAAGCTGATAGGCTTAACTAGCTTTGTATCAACTCATTTGGCAATGGCTTGAATGTAACGGACGCTCATTAATATAAAATCGTTGCGCACTTAAGCATAATCTGGCGATGCCGGTAGAGCTGAGGTTGAATAGGTTAACCACGTTTGAATGCATTTCCAGCCAGAAAGGAGGTTATGATGTGTTTATTACAGCTCAGTGCGTCCAAAAAAGATACATACTACTGTTTCTTCACACAAAAATATGCTGAACAATAGTAAACATATTGAGGATGTAGTGCATAGCATGCGATTTCCGACAACAACCTGAATGACACCTTAAAACAACCCAAGAGTTGTTTAAATCCATAAAAATGACTATTGCCAAATCACCATCATATATGAGGCCCTAAGCTATTAAACATGGAATATAATAACCCTAATCCATTGCCTCCACCATTTCTAAATATAGCTGAATCTTTAAGAGAGATTCTGTGGATCCACCTCCTTCATCCCTCAAAGAAGTAAAATCTTTCCTAGAGGACAAGAACAATCCAATATCCCACTTCACACACTTTAGGACTTGTAAGACAGCATTCAAAGGACGAAGCTGTTCTGAAGGCAAAGGATGGTATTTGACTATTTCCTTATTTTGTTTTTTGGTTTTCGGAAAGCCTTTTAGCAAAGCTCTGCTAATTTGCTCTGAGAATATACAAGATGAATTGCAGTGTTGATCCCTCTTCAATCTTGCTTAAAAAACACCTATAGCGGCAGAATGCAGCTCAGCCTAGTTCAGTGAATGCACCTCTCTCTGTGGTCAAACTGTCTAATGCAGTTAGTACAATAAGAAGTTAGTGATGTGTCTTCGTTTTACCTTTCTACCTACCTACCTATTTCCCATCCATACAGTGGATGGGTGATGCCATGGGTGATTTGCTCACTCCTGTGGACACACAGGAAGATTCAACATTCAGATGTGCATTTTGCAAAACTCAGAGGCAAAAGCAGAATAAAGTCAGTGGCAAAAACAACAGTCAAACTTCTAAACATACATCTAGTTTCCAAAATGTTAATCAAGCTGCAGCCAAACAAACCTATTTCACACTGTGGTTGGCAGCCGAGCCCAAACAAGTCATGTGTCTTATCGCATATGTCTGTCCCCAGGACAAGTTAATCAGGCTGTCTCCTCGGCCCTGTTTCATTTTAGATGAGATTCTTATATTCATGCCAGGCAAATCTACAGCTATCAGCCAAGCAAATACAATTTGTGTATCCCACATTTATCTTTTAGATAGCTGTAACCTATCACCAGCGTCTAGTCAGGTGATAACTTTACTGGAATGAGTCCAGCAAAAATATACGTCTACTAATGCTACACTAGTCTTTCAGACAGGTTGTGCATTACAGATGCACATATATGTTTTAACTTAGCAATTCTGTAGGGCAGCATGGGCATCAGCATCCTTTGAGTGAGCGTGGAACTTGTGCATACTGTATGGGAGAAGTAAGTAGTGAATTCCTAAAATGGAGTGACATAATCCACTATACGAAATGTCAATTAAAGATGACAGCAGTCACAGGACTGGTCCTACACAAGAACCCAGTAAGAATTCATGTAAAACCTATGTAGCAATTTAACTTATGGAAAGAAAATGGTAAAGGCAAGTCTTTATGAACACTTATGAAACAAAGATACACACTAAAACATATACCTAATGAGACACAGATGTATGACCTAGATTAAAAGGATATTGACAAGTATTTTTAAAAGCCCCTAAAATTAAATGCAAGGCAATCAAAGCCACAGCTAAATCCTAATTGGTGTTTAGGAATGTGTGACATCATAGTTTTCTAACTCAGTCCTGCCCACTTTCAAATCATGGAGAAGAGCACAGAAAAAAAAAAAAACTATTGTAACTTTGGCATAACAACCTGTGATCATGTAGATCCTCATTGCACATAGTAAGACGCTGATTGATATAAATAGGTCATCAGGGCCTTTAAAGTGCAGAAACTGCAAAAACAAAATTTCCTGAAGAAATAATTAATTTAAGGATAAACTGGTTGTCACTTTAGGTTTGTCTCATACTTTGTCTGAAAATCATTCATTGATGTCTCAAGCTAGCAACTTGTCTAACAAATGGCTTACTACTGATAATACAGGAATACATTAACTAATAAATGTATTGTATGGGGACTACTTAAACCATTTAAGAAGATGACATGTCCATGGCAAATTAATCTCATTTCACTTCTTTGTAGGCTACTGGTGTCGTTTAGTAGTTAGTGGAAAGATAAAAAAGGTGGCACACTGTGTGGTGAGTTGTGAGTGGCTCTCAGGAGAGACAGCAAAGTTCAAGGTGCATTAAGTGCAGTGGATTGATCAGACATCTTTACTGCATCTTATTGCACATTAACTGGTTTAAAGCAGAGGGATCCCTAATCCAGTTTTGCAGTAAAAAAAAACTATTTTACACAAAATAACCCTGTATGTGTTGGTTGGTGAAGTGAGGTATTTATAAGAAAACGACAGTGACCAAGTGAACCCATTAAAGGTGCAATATGTAATACTGACAGCTAGTGTTTAAAATAGTTACTGCAGTACAAATTCAAAATACTGGAGAGAGTCGTCTCCCCTGCCCCCTCCTCCCCAGAGTTCAAGTTCAAGGAGGTTGCCAGGCTGAGACCGCAGCATCCACAACAATGTTACTAGTCGCTTGTCTCACATAGCCAGACATTACTTCACAGCACAGCCGAGTAGCTAACGTTAGATGCTGGCTATATTGACGGTCATAAAATCCCATGCTCACGCGGAGCTCTGTACCCAACTTAAAGACACACTTTTTCGGCTTAGAATTACGGTAGGAACCGCCAAGAACACCACAACCTCGCCGTCCTCTCCACCCGACGGACAGACACACTTTCTCGGCTTAGAATTAGGGTATGAACTGCTAAAAATAACACTACCCTCCCATCCTCTCCACCCGACTGAACACACTTTATTGGCTTAGAATTACGGCAACAATCGCTAAACACACTAGTGTAAACTCACGGCCCTCTCTTTCCGATTTACAGCCCCCCTCTCTTGGCTTAAAATAATTCACCATTGTCGGCTACGGCCACTGAACAAGCTACACATTGAAAACAGCCATGGCCCGCTTGCCTGGTCCTCTGGTAACGTCAGCAGTTAGCAGGGTTAGCATTAGCCTGGACCAGTTGGGATCACTTCACTATCTGTGTCTCAAATGTTTTCGTGAGTAACCGAATCGGGTACTCTAGCTATATAATTCAATGTGAGTACACAAATGTTGAAATGACATAAAATGCCCGTCCCTTGTAGCCGTGATAAATTAGCCTGAAGCTAATGCTTACCTGTTCAGGAGGAAATTAGCCAACTCGGCGTCCTTTTGGGCTCTAAGCTGTCTCCATTTTTCAAGTATATCTCCAATATTTGCCCGGGGTTTGTTACGTCTGTGGTCACTCAACTGTTTGAAACATGCCGTTTTTTTTTTAGGTTGGGTAGAATCTATCTCCGTTGATCCCGTTTCTGTGTTTGTTGCTTTCATGGCTGTAGTAACGTTACAGCTGTAGCGCGCTGGGTTTACGTTTTTACAGGTATATCTGGCCAACACACAGGCCCAAACACAAACAGACATTCCGTCATGCGACGGAAATTTCAAAAGGAGAAAATACTGGCATTAGCATTGTTGTCAGAAAACCTAATATTTCAACTTAGCATGTTTCCTTAATATCTGATGACGCATTGGGGTCATTTTTGGATTTATTACAGTAAATATATTACATATTGGACCTTTAAGAACCATTACCCTTCCGTTAGTTGTTGTGTAACGCCCCCATCAGTAGACTGCACTGGCAGTGGAGCCCCAGTGCCTTCACTAATGGAGGCAGTAGGAGGAACTTCTCTCTGCTGAGTGTAACGATCTTAATGCTGTTTTTGCCATTGTTAATATTGTTGTCAGGCCCCTGCTCAGAGCAGCAGCCTAGACCCTCACAACTGATCTGGTCATCTCCACTGCTGTCCGACAGCTGCAGCACTGAGAAGATTAGCAATGGGTTAAATGTAATATCTGAGTGATCAGTGAGCTTTATCTCTTTCATTTTGTCTCTCAATCTCCTGCTCCCTTTCATTATAGCTCTCCCTCCGTCTGTCTGTGTTTTTTCTTTCCCCTGATATACAACTACACGTCTCCATTCCATAATCTCACCAGCCTTTTAGTATTTGCCTCTAAGCATAGCGCACACTCAGCTAACCCCCTCCTTCTTTCCTAATGCCAGCATTAGGGAGTAGTTGCATGCCTGAGGTGCTGCGGGGAAGAGAGGAAGCACCGATGAAGCGGGTGAAGTGATGTGTTGAGACAGGAGGGCCCAGTAGCAGGGGTAGAAGGACTGCTCCGGCCCACCTCTGTGGCTCTGACAACAAGGATAGACACAGCACTGCCAGGGGCCCCTGGAGCATCGCTAAAGCTTGTTAGCATAGCCACCAGGCGTTGAAGATGATGAGTTCTGAAGAGGTGATTAAGCCAATGCTGAGGTCCCTTGTAGGCTTCAAAGCACATTCATGCACAAGGTAGGAGAGGAAGGGCATTTGAGTTCAATTTGGTCACTGTGCTCCTAGATAGTCATTCATCATAAGAGCTGATATTGCTGCCGGTGGAGGCTGGGCTTGGAACAGGTCGGGGTTGACCTCAAAGACATCTCATGAAAAATGAACACTCGTGGTGCATAGAAGATTAGCAGAATAAGGCACATGCAATGCAATCCCAGTGTCAAAAGGTGCTTGTCATTGTAGATTTTCCTAGATTTCCTGTCAGTCTCAGGTTTAGAATCAGGAAATACAGTACACAAATAATGAAACTTTAATGTACAAGCAGTTGTGAGAGCATTGTTCTGGATCCTTCAGCATGTCTGTGATATACAGAAGTTTAAACAAAGTGTATGCGACTCTAGCTCAGACTGAGCCAAGAGCCTGTTGCCAAACACAAAGGTCCCAGAGATGAGAGTGAGTGGCATTTAAGCTTCCAAACCAGCGAGCCATCTGTGCTGGGTGCCACATAATCTCAACAGTAAGCAGTCATTGCTGTGCATCACATCATCTTCTTGTCTTCTCGTCTACCGCAGCACAGTCACACACTGAAATTTGTCAAACATGTACCGCCTCTTTAGAAATACAGGATTTAGGTGTAAAACCTTTGTTTCACCATTTCAGTCTCTGTAACGCTAATTTATCAGACAAAGTCAAAATGGCAATGTCTCAGTTTAATCATCCAACAAGGCTTACTATTCTCAGATGGCACTTATTTGTGTGGGTGGATCTTTACAATGGTGTGTTGGGGTTAAGCATTGTACTCAAGGGGATCACTACACTGCCTCAACACGGATTACAAACTCAACTATTAGCTCCTTATACAAGACCCCCCCCACACACACACACACACACACACACACACACACACACACACACACACACACATCTCCCTGTCTCTGTTTTTGTGTGTGTCTGTATCACCTCTTATAAATACTTTGTCTTATTATGTGCAGGGGTTTTAAAATGCTCACGCTGCTGTTGCTGCTAAATCAACAGAGCGTCGACTGAATCAAGAGTGAGTACCCGTGTTGCAATGTCAACTGCAAGCGATTCAACCAGAAGTAATTGCCAGTTCAATCAATGTGTCAACAGCAAGCAGTCTCCAACTGGGCATGTAGGCACGAGGTAGAGCAATGCAAACTGAGGAAGAGGACAGCATGTGTTGGTCTATTGAATCAAATTTGTGTTAATATAATCAAAACTTGGGAAATATCAAACAGAAATAAATACTAAAGAGAATAAAACTCACTGAAGCAAAAAAGTCTTCCTTGAGTCCACTGTTAGTGTTGTTGCACCTGTTTAGGTGGGACAAATGACACCTTTGTCATCCTTATTGGTAGAAAGAATTTGAAAACCTTAAAAGAGTCTAATCAGCCAGATAACTGAAAACACCTGTTTGGGTGTTCAGAGGCTTTAAAGATTATTTGGCAGCCCCCCTGCAGTAACCCTGAGGACCCCCAAGGGGTCACGGAACCCCTGTTGAAGAGCTCTAGTTTACACGATTACACAAATAATTTGTTTACAAGTTAGAAGTTTTACTTTGAGTACTTTTTTTCTCTCAAATTCTTCTTTTTGTTTGGCATTTAAGAAGTTTTGTTTGATTATTTTGTCACAAATCTGATTCCATAAAGAAACATCCAGACTACAACTGAAACAAGAGAGACAAGAGAACCAGACAACCACATTTTTACCTGTGCCAAGTACATAAATCTGTATTATGTAAGAGTGGGACAAAACATTTGAGAAAGAGTTGAAATAAAATAAGGTACAAACCAGCAATGAAATATTTCTGCTTTTGGCATACTGGCAGTTTTACAGTGAGGTGAGTCAGGATCACACAGATCCTCCATTTAATACATTTGAAATAAGAGAATAGGAGGGTGACGTACAGTACAATGATTTGTGTGGGGGTCCATATTGTATGCGTGTGTGTATGTGGGTGGTTGCAGAGCACAGTACAAGATGGTACCATTAGCATTTTAAAATAGGAGTCAGTGGCATAATTCAATATATGAATCGTTAAAATAACTAAAATCACAATAATATGTAGTTATGGGTAATCATATTATTTTATTTACAAACGCAGTTGTTATCAGTTATTTATCTAATATAAGGCTGTTGTTCTTGGTAGTCTTTGAACTACAAATAAAACCATTTTAGTGTCTGTATTCACAATTATTGTTTCCCAGTGAACTGACAAATATTGCATTCTTTGTTATAATATTACTCAAGACCCACTGTGTGTAATGTGTTAGTTCCCAGTATTGAGTTTCAGTGGGCGTGAATACATGCATTCTGGCATGTGCGGCATGATACATGTCGGCGTGTGAATCTGAATTATTGTACAAGTAATTTATGTGCTCTGGCTCTCTACAAGCACATACTGTATAGTGCATGCAGCACAAAGAATATGAAAGTATTAAAAGCCTGATTGAGGCCGGGTGGGTGTTTGAATCTGTGATGGTGTACAATCATCACTTTGGGAGCAGCCAGGCTGAGCATGGCAGGCTTGGATGTATGATGCCGGCAGCCATCTGGCTTTGGATGGGACTCCTGAGGGAGACAAAGGCTGGTGCCAACCTTCAGAAAACCCTTCCAGCATGTTTGAGAATGGAAATGACAAGTTCATCTATACTGTGGCTCTGTGTGAGAGCTTTGACACATTTGCAAAAAAATACATGTTTTACATAAGTTCACTGTACACCAAGTGTGTCTTCAGGGGCACTGCAGTCTCAAGCAAATTATAGTCCTGAATGGAAAAATAGAATTTCTATCATTAATTCAAGACATGGATTTAATCTGTGTATAGCTCTCAGTAGCTACTGGATATGAGCAATTCTTCAAATTAATCAACATTATGCTCAATTTGTGCAAAGAAATGTTTAAAAAAGTACACATAGTTTTAAAAGGGTAAGTTGTGTGCTACACAATATCTCTGCTATTTCTCATTATCAACATTAGATCATGTGCTAAACACAGTTTACAGCATCCTGTGTACTAGGCACATAAAACTGAGCCAATATATAGTTACAGCGGACGGTGTTACAGACTGTTAAGGTCTCTCTTTGCAGTCTCTGAATGTAATTGCTTTGTCACAATTAAGAAAATTACAGAATGAGAATGTAAGAGTGCCCATGTGTGTCATGACTATGGCTACCTCACATACAATAAATGCATGCTGGTAAAGGTGACATAATGAGCAGGTAAGTAGCAGATACAACGTAAAATAATTAGTCATTTGTAGATAAATATTTTGCTTGCAAACACGTTACTTAAAGAACTTGTTTCTGGCAGACCAAATCCTTGTGACCAAGGATGAGAGACAGGATAGACAGAAGAAGCTAGAAGTTCAATAGTGTATTTAGACTGAAGACGCAAGTGTAAATGTTGGAATAAAACTGCTCTGAGTTGCCAGCAGAGTTAATATGTAATGTTTGATATGAGGGACCAAATATATGTTCTGAAAGGGTAAGTAGACTTTTTGCGAGTTTAAGTACATCATTTGATTATCTAATAAATCATATTGGATTCTAACACCAACCAGACAGCCTGCTCCTGATATTCAGCAGCATACAAACAAACGCCTGCAGTAAAACTAACATGCACCTGCAAGTTTGCATTTCTGACACTGCCCTTATGTGACATGAGGAATCAAACACAGCACTCTCCCTGCTCCACACTGCATGAACTATTTATTATGTTCTCCCTCACTGAATTATTAATGAACTATGTTTTCTGTTTCTCTAGACATTTTCTACAGTTCTGTGAAAAATTCAGTCCTTTAAGTAGCGATCCACTCAGGGCCTCTGTCGCGCTATAAACAGAGGCCACAATTCTATATCATAATAATAGACACACTGAGTCAGATCAGTACACCTGCCCAACCGTGGGAACGAAATGTTAGGCATATGGGAAAAATAATTTCATAGTGGCACTGCTGGGAATTGAAACATAATGTATGTATGAAACACACCTCCAACTTTATTTACTGTTAAGTAAAAGCTAAGGCCTGGCTGTATATGCCTCTGTGGGCTGGAGTGGCCTGTGCTAGTGGAAGGAGAGACGAGCGATTCAGGGATGAGGATTGACATGCAGCGTACTGTAAATCAGATTGAGCAGCAGACACTCCAGTGAAAACATTTCATGTTCTATTTGCAACCATACTCTGGGGAGACAGCAATGACACAAGGTTGGTTTTAATCTCCTTGAGAAGCATAATGGGGGAGGAAACAGTCCCAAAACAAGGACATCTTATTTACTCAGAGCCACACATGACTTTCAGCACTAATTGATGTGAAATATTATGCAAAGCAACAACCACTTCCTCTCACTCATTATCTCTGATTCTCGCTCTCTTCCTCCTCCTCCTCCTCCTCCTCCTCCTCCTCCTCCTCCTCCTCCTCCTCCTCCTCTTCCTCCTCCTCCTTCTCAATCTATCACCTCTTTCCTTTCTTTCCTCCTCTGTTCTTCCACTTGTTCTCGCACAGACGCTGGCATCCATCGTCTCGTCACAGATTAAAAAGGGGCAAAAAAATGTTTATATGATACATCTCAGCCTAATTTGCTCTGAATGAATTACACAGTGTGTCATTCATGGGGTGACAGAACATGTATTTTTATGAATATTAAAATTTTTCTGATTTCCACAAGCGTTTTTAAAAATCCTCACTAAGAACTGTTACAGAAAATGTCATTACAGGACGTCTATTACAAGTCATGCTTTAGGTGTGACATGGTAAAGGTGCTTAATACGCAGTATTTCAGAGTTTAATTAGAATTAATTTAGGTCAATTTGTAGAGATTTGTTTTCACTTTTTTTTTTTTTATTGTTTGTTTTTGTGTTTTTTACCTTTTCCACAGTGCAGTATTTACTAGTATTATTTTGTCAGTGCGGAACCTGTTTAGGCAACAAAACTACTTGGTTAGATTTCAGAAAAAATTGTGGTTTGGGTTAAAATAACATTTGTTAAGAAACTTGTGTACTTAACTAATGCCACATATTTAAAAGTACAAAACGGAGAAGACAGACTATTAGTTTTGGTCTTTTCATGATATTTGTTGATACAAAGTTTTTGCAGGTTTCCCCAAGTCAAATTTACTAGACTTTTTAAGACCTATTTTAGACCATTATTAATTAAATTTAATACCTTTATCACAACATCAACTAAGCCCTAAATTCAGTTTTTTTCAGTTACTTGCACTTCCCCAAAGCTGAAGAATAAAATCAGTTTTATGTCTGTGGTACAATCCGAAAGAGACTCGCGCCAATAACACAAAAGCTGATTGGCTGCAAAATAAGTTGCATGTTGGTCTCATGTGTAGTCTTAATACAGCAAAATTATATTTGGACTAGTACAAGAAAGAACTACAACACCATCATGGAATAAAAAAAAAAACCGGAGCATTAGAGGTAGCGTTGCATGGACATAGACCTGTTTAAAATGACTTAAGACCTAGAACACGGACCCCATGGAAACCCTGTGATAATAACAAAAAATATTGAATATCGCTAGCCTTTCCCTTACATACATTTCTAGTACTGTAATTGGTAAACTGTTGTCACTACCCAGTTGTTCAGCCACTGAGCACAGATTAAAAAGTATGCCTGCAACAGGCAAGAAAAGACAGAAAAAGCTGAGAAACTGAGAAACAGAAAAGTTTGGAGAGATTAGGAGAGGACGAGGAGGAAGAATGTGGCAAACAGGCTGTGGAAATCAAGCTGAGAAAACTAGATTCAAAGTACAAAGCCTCACACCATGTCCAAATGGTTCTCACCCACTCTGCAGTGACCAACCTGCCAGCTCACATGGAATTGAATGACAACTAAAACGGTTTACAGGTTTGGAAAGAATGCACCTTATGCTGGATTGAGGCTGCAGCCAGCTGAGCACCAACAAAAACACACATAAGTAATAACAGAGTCTCTCATGAACACAGAGCAACAGCAGTCTGTAAGTTTTTGTAGACTCTCAGCATCTTAGCAGCCAAGCATGAAAGGGACGCCTGACAAACAAATTATCTCTCTGTTTCCATAGCGATCTATGAATGGCCTGTGCTAGTGCCTGTGACAACCAGATGCCTGGGAAGACAAGGCTCGCCCATAAAAAGCCAGCGTTCTGCCGAAAGCCTGTTATTATTGCTATCATTCAATTGGACTTGATTTGCATAATTAAACTCTGTTATTGCCTGGCTCTGGAAGTCTACAAGTCTCTGCTCTTACCAACTGGATTCCTACCATGACAGAAGACCAGGGGGTACTTCAGGTAGGAATATACCCTCAGCTGACCCCGAGATGTGATTAATCAAAACTGAGATTATCCATTAAATTGAACTTGATAATGCTCCGTTTTCTGTAGATGGGTCATATATTTCTGTGCAGCTCCGGGGTAGAGTGCACACTGATGAGGTGAGTCACAGCCTGGACTTCACTCTGGTAACTACATGAAAGGCCCTGACAGAGCAGAACAGAGCAGGTCCTGACTGAGAAACACAGAGAGAGAGAAAGGCAGGAGAAAAGAGAGGAAGCTGGCTTACATAAAGCACTGTGTGTACAAGCTGCATACAGAACCTGCAGCTTGAAAATCCCAAAATCAACCCTTCTTTGCATGAAATTTTTTGAAATACTTTGTTGATCCCTCTGTTAAAGAATGAGAGTAAATAACAATGGACCATTCTAAAAAATAGTAATAGACAATAGGAACCAGCACAGACATACAAAAGGGGGATCATAAAGAACCTCAGAGACAGAGCTAACAGAGACAATTGACAGCACCTGAAGCCAAATACTTGATAGATGCGCACAAGAACCCTTTGTAAATTGTAGCTATTCACTCCAAGACCAGGCGGCCACAAATGGATAACAACACAACCCATTCAACTGCACTATGACACAGCATTTTTCACAAAAACATGTCAATAAATCATTACATTTAGCAAATCCATGGTCTGCAGACACTAAGTTACACACAGCTGAAAGCCAAACAGATCAAATCAGTCTTACCTCGACTAGGTGTGGAGTGGGATTGAATCCACACATGTTGCACACTTGGTGATGGCACTGTGTGCAGGTGTTGTAGTTGGGTTGTTCTGCTACGTTGCCGATGTTGAGGTTTGTCTTGCAGAGAGGACAACAAGCTTTGGGTTTAGAGGAGTCTGGCGGAGCGTGCTGTTGTTGCTGCTGAGCAGGGGCTTGTCCTGAGGGTTTACTCACCCCAGGCCCAGGACCAGGAGGTCCTCCTGGTTTGGGGGCCGTTTTGGGGGGCTGTTGTTGGGGTTGAGTAGTCTCAGATATAAGAGTACTGGCTTGGTTAAGAAGAGAAGCACCAAAGCCAAACAACTTCCCAAAAGTTTGCTCTGGAGGTGGGGGCTGCCGTGAAGGGGAGCTCCCTGCACTGCGAGTCTGGTCCTGGCGGGGTTGATGTGGTTGGTGGGCGGGAGAGTTGCGGGACAGATCCGGCTGAGACGGGGCCTTTGCCATGCCGGGGAGAGCGACTGCCCCTGGAGGGAGCTTTATTTGTTGCTGACCTGGGCCAGCTGGACCAGTCTGTTTGGTAGTGCCAGGCGCAGGATGGGCCTGTGCTGGAGGCTGGGCCTGAGCTGGAGGCTGGGCCTGAGCTGGAGGATGGGCCTGAGCTGGAGGCTGCGTCTGAGGAGGGGGCTGTGTCTGGGGTGCAGGCTGAGTCGAAGCATCAGGTTTAGGTTCTGGTTTGGCTGCATGAGAAGGAGAGTGTATCTGTTGCTGACTCTTGGAGCGTGGTGTGGTCATGTCCATCCCCAACGCTCTCTGCATCTGACAGTTCAGACACAGCCACTCCTGAACCTGTGAAAGAAAAAAAGAAAAAAGGAAACAATGACGACAAGCTAGAGCATCTAGTCTTTATCTTTCACTATATAAATGGCATTAAAGAAACAGTTCGACATATTGGGACATATGTTTATTTGTTTTCATGCAAAGTGTTGGATAAGAAGACACTCTCATGTCTCTACCCTTTGTACTGATTAAACAAACAAAATATGTGTTAATCAGTAAACTTTAGAGGCACTGGTAGGCAGATTTGTTTACCTTTAGACAGAGCCAGGCTTACTATTTCCCCCTGTTTTCTGTCTGTACCACATGCTAAGCTAACTGCCTGCTGATGGTAGCTTCATATTTACTGTGCAGACACAAGAATGGTATCATCTTCTAATCTAAATTCAATTAAAAAAAAGCAAACATTTCCCAAAGTGTCAAACTATTCCTTTGATTAAAAAAAAGTTTAACTGAGAGGGCTATTGTAGATGATCAAAAGTGTGTGAATTATTGAAATAAGTCAAGATATCTTTAAAAAAAGATTCAGTAACTTGGTTGTTTGCATCTTCTCCCTGCATTCCCATGGGTTGCTAGTGGATGCTCTACTTTCTTTCGACTGCCAAAAGAGATTCAAGTAACATGAACTAAAAACTCTAAATTGCCTATGGGTGTGAATCTGAACATGAGTGTGTTGGTCTGTTTGTGTGATGGACTGGCTGCCATCCCTTCCCCTCATCCAATGCATGCTGAAATAGCCTCCAGCCTGCTCTGAGTAGGAAACATTGTCTATGGAAAATTACTAAATGAAAGAATAATTGTGAATGATGTAAAATATCTCATTGAGGAGGGATTTAAGCGTCTCTGTGCTGTTGCATGGACATTTATTGGTAAACATCATTCACCCATAAACAAATGCGTAGAAAATAAATGTGACAGAATGAATTCTGGACATCTTCAATAAATCATAGCTGCCCCTGATTTAGTACACTTCCTCGCATATTTTCGGTGTGGCTCTTCCCTTTTTGCTTTCTTCTACATTCCTACTCATTACACAACATGTTCCCTTTCTCATTAAAATTCTCACACCATTCTCTTCTTGTTCCTCCTGCTGTTGTCATTTCTTTTATGCCTTTGCTTCTCCTATCTCCTGCTCCATACAGTCACATAAGACGGTGAAAGTCAAAAAGAGGCCCTGGTGATGGCACATGGCCCTATGTGGTAATTGGCATCCTGGTGCTTTGACAGCTGCCACACTATTGTAGCTGTCTTGGATTCGTGGTTATTACATAATGCCTTAATGTATTATAAATGCAGTCAGAGAAAGGTTGTGTGAGGGTTGGGGCTGGGTTGGAGGTCTGGGGCACAAAGAGCGAGGTGGGAGGCCTGGCTGCTGGCTTATTTGTCTTTATACCTTTGGGTAAAAACTCCCTTTTAGTCTGTAAATGTGGTTTCATAAAGATTTTGTTTCGGCTTCAGCTGAGAGTCTTTAGTACTTCAGAGGACTGAAAATAAAGGGGAAGATCTCATCACTTCTGCTGTGGAATCAAATGTCTCTGCAAGCCTCTGGTCACGATAGATTGATTCACAAACAAACTCACAAACAACACATCAACAGCACACAACTTTACACTGACTGTATACTAAAATACTATATGAAAAGACGACTCATTTCCAGTGGACAATAATAATTTAATATTTAAAGGTCTTCTAAATATGTTTGCCTCTAGTATTTGTAATTGTATGTTAATTATATCCTGAATTGTACTCAAGTAATAACTTGTAATTGTTGTTTTACTTCTTTATTGTTTTAATTGCAAAAGGATAGTGACTGCCTAGAGTGTTGTTCCATATATTATCTGTTAAGACATTTCATACACGCTAGCCCAGTAGTTGTAACTTCACAGTTTAACTACAGTGGTATGAGTCACTGAATCTATAAGTGTAGTATTGCTCCACATAATCCTAAACACTGACTCACTGCTGTGCTTTGACTTTAGTTAAACAAGAAACTCAGAGCTGATAACACCTACATTTGCCGTAGCATGATAATCAGACTGAACTGCCACTTTGTTTCACTCCATTGTTAATTGATAAATATTCGCCAATTGAATTTCAAGGAAAATCAAGAAGTGGGCAATGAATGAGATGAGATCTGGAACCAGACTAATTTTGCTGGCCTCCAGTGTAAACGTCCTTGATGAAATGACATAGAAAGTGTTCTTGGTGTGCCCTGACATTACCATTAGGTGTGGCTACAGGTGTAACAGAGCATACGTCAGACAACATGGGTATCTAGTCAGAAGTACAGTAACCTTTTAACTGCCAGTCTCCTTTTCATGCAGGAAAACCAGAACATAAACCTTATGCTGCACCCCAGACGCATCCTGAGACACAGCCTCCAGCACAGGCCCATCCAGCGCCTGGTCCTAACAAACAGACTGGTCCAGCTGGCCCAGGCCAGCAACAAGCAAAGCTCCCTCCAGGGGCAGTCGCTCTCCCCGATATGGCCCAGGACCTGTCCCAGCCTGATCTGTCCTGCAGCTTTTTATTAAAAATTGCATTGTTCACTGCTTTAAAATGTTTAGTAACCTCTCCACCTGCTTTTCAGAATTTCTCTAAGTCAGTCAGTCAGTCATTCAGTCAGTTGGTCAGTCATTCAGTAAGTCAGTACAGACAGAGTAAGTCACAGGCTCAGCAGCATCTTAGCCATGTCTCTGGCTCCCTGCCAATCCTCAGTATAAAGAGTGATGAGGCCATGGTTTTCACTGTCGATCAGGAAAGCTGAGAAGCCGGGAGCAAAGGTGAACCCCAGGGACAGTCAGAGTAATGTGGACAGTGAAATAAGCCAACACTGGAGCAACACTACACCATCCAACACTGGACTCTTTATCCAATCAGAGGCTCACAAGTGGGAACTCCTCTTTCCATCCTTATTATTGTCCTTGATTTTTTTTCACCAAAGTATAGTTAGAATAATCATATTAAGCCCATTGGGGAAAAAACAAGGGCAGCTATTTATCAATTTCCTCGTGTCTCTGCTTGCCTCCGCCTCATCTCTCCATCTCATTCCTCTCTGAGTCCCCCTTGTTATGAGGCAATCATGTGGATCTTTATGAAATCTGAATCGGCAAAAAACAAGCACCCTGCACACTCTGTCTCCTGCCCTCCTTCTCTATCAGCTCTCTGTTGTAACCCTCCATCTTGTTCTCCTTCACCCATCTTTATTTCTCCTTCTTATCTGCATCTCTCGAATCACATCACTCCCTCAAACTCTCTTTCTCCATCTCGATCTCCATCTCAAGTATACATTTTTGATGGCTCTCATTCAGCCTTGCTTTCAAACATGGATCTAATTTCATGCTTGCATATGCTTGTGTGTATGTGTGTGTGTGTGTGTGTGTGTGTGTGTGTGTGTGTGTGTGTGTGTGTGTGTGTGTGTGTGTGTGTGTGTGTGTACAATAGTATGATACACGTCAGAGGTCATAAGCCAGGACCGTAGCTCACTGTTCTGCGAGAACTCAGCGTCTGCCAACAGGATGCTTGAGCAACGTGGTTTCATGAAGATCAACGACTTGCTGCCAGAAATAGAACCTTTTAGCAGCAAGGGCCTACAGAGACTTGGATATGGCTCAAATAATGAGAACAAAGCATCTTTGGCAACACACACAGACACACACATATTTACATGTTGAATTTTATTCTGATTTGGGTAACATCTGATAATCTTTATCAGCAACTGTGGCTCTAACTAACGATTATTTTTAATTATTGATGAATTTGGAGATTATTTTCTTAATTGATTCATTGTTTGGTTTATAAAATGTCAGGAAAAAAACACAATCAATCGCAATCACAATTTCCTACCTGACGTCTTCAGGTGTAAAACAACAAAAATGTAAAGATATTCAGTTAACGATCACTTTTGGCATTTCTGCTTAGTAAATGTTGAAATAATTAAATGATTATCAAAACAGTTACTGATTCATTTTCTGTCGATCAAATAATCGACTCATATATCAGCTATGAGTTCATTAAATCTGATGCATGGCTAGAGTTTATACAACCCAAAGAATAGAGCAACTAAAATGTTACATGCTTATAGATCTCTTCAACAAAAGACATGTTGACATGTCAAAGTAGGAAAAGCACAGGTTTAAATAACAAGATTAATGATGGCTGAATTCCATTTAGCTGCTTCAGTTTCAGGGTTCTGGTATTGTGCATAGTGGCTCACTGTCACACTTTCATGGCTTACTGGGACATTTGAGTAGAACAGAGCTAAGCGTTAATGTTATTGGTAACACCTGCGTTTTTCCTACTTTGACAAGTCAAACTGTCTGCTGTGAAAAGGCCTGTTGCATATTTAAGAGCATTTTATTGCTGATACTTGTATATATTTACTTGGGTAAAATAAAAATAAAATAAAAAAACTGTGATATTGCTACTTGTACTTAAAGGCCTATCCAATCTGTAATTTTTCAACCACATACATTTTAGGGACATTTACCGAGTTTGAGTTATAGATAGAAAATCTGCATTTTTTGTCTTTTTTCACTAAATAATTCAAAATATCAGCGAGTTAACTCATCTGTTTATAGGCGTAATAACAGCATCAGAAAACATCAATAATAATAATAATAATAAGACTTAATGTAGTCTAGAGTCACTGTGTATAACAATAAAAGACATGTCAAAAAATTAAACTCATAGTAGATTCCAATCCAATATTTTGATTTTTGATGGTGGGGTAAAACTGTTGTTTTAACATGGATCACAAATTGTGGCTTTAAAGATAGAAAATGTAATATTTCTGCATTTAAATGTTTAAAATGACTATGTTTTATATTTTTAGTTGTTTACTTACATTATCCTTAGTGTTTCCAACAGTGTTCAAACACAGGAAAATCTGCCATTTTAATTTAATGACACAGACCGTGATGTTTGGTCGCCTGTAAAATGGCATCATATAACCTTTGTCAAAGAATTGCACTCACTAAGTATAGTTTTTTTTCATTAATTACATGCCACTTGGCAGCACAGTAATACAGCAGAGACCTTAATTATTGATATGATATTTCAATACTGATCCAGCCTCCTACATGTGCTAGTGTACGTTGACAAGCGGCTCATGCTAATGCTTGGTGGCTAAAACGTATGGTAACGTTATAAGGTTGCAACAACACACTCATAAAGTTATGTCTAGTATGATTGTTTTGACCACGGTCACCAGCACTGGGCTAACCCACGATTAAATTCACTAAGTTTGCTAATGCTTTCCCTCCGTTGCTGAAAAAATCCGAGAGGAGAGGAGCCATGTGACATATATTATCACATTGTGGTTTTAGGCCAATGTTGACTTGCTTGCTCACTTCCTGGTCAGCTACCACCACAAATAGAAACTTAGTAATTATGTAATAAACACTGCAGCTGTTTCACTAGAATGACATAAATAAACCGTACAAAACGCATCATGAATGAAACTTTAATATATTAACTTGTCCGTGAACACATACATTTTCTGCGGCGATGATGGTTTAATCTTGTAATATAATATTGTATTGTATTACATATTGTACGAATAATGATCCTATTAGTTACAATTGTGAGGAGTAGAAGAAAACAATGACAGCTGAGGAGAGAGGTAGAAGGGATCTTTTCTGCACACACACACACACACACACACACACACACGTTAGAAGATGTAACACTGCATACATCACACAGGTGCACAGAGTTACCCACTTCTTGTTCTCAAGTTTTCAGCTGTTGACAGGAGTGAGACATCATGCACTCCATCATCCCCCAGGAAAACTGGATAAAGAACACACTCTGATACAGAATCAAACTTCAACAGAACAAGAACGCAGACACAGGAGGAAGCTCTGTCTCAGAGATCAAAATGCGGTATTACCATGCAGTATGTACAGCAGCTGAGAACTGCAGTTTGGGGATCAGGATGCTTGGGATGCTGCAGTTTATCAATTCCTTGCAAATTGGGCCAAACAACATTGAAATTCCTCCCAATGCCTCTCTCTTTCTCTCCCCCCATCTCTCTCTCTCTCCCTGTCAATTTGCCTCTTTCTGCCTCTGCTCACCCTACACATTGCCAAGCAAGAAATGGCATTCATAAAAAGAAGGTCAGTATAAATAATAAGTGATTGTGGGAAAACCACATTTCTAATAATGCTGTTTCTTGAATGTCTTCACAAGGTGCGCTGGCGCAGTGTCAGGCACAGCGGGGAGCCACGGTGTTACTGAGGATGCTGGAAAGTAGTGGAGAGTAGTAGTCGGTCAGTGATTTGAGGGGGGATGAGGGGGGCTGCCATCCCCCTTGTTAGTAAAATGTCCAAAATTCATAACCCTTGTTAATCTGCTGATCTTTCATCTGACTGAGGTTTGTGCAAGTTAGAATCTATGGCCCTCGACCATTGGCTCTGAAATATCAGTAGTCTAACTGTGTATTGATAAATCCATGGCGCTGTCCATGGTGCTGAAGTAGCAGACAGATTTGTAACACGACTTTTTCTCTGAGTCCCACCCTTCTGTCAGTTTTGTCTTGGACGTATAATCTTCTCTAAAGTATAGAGCTAAGGGGGGCAGGGCTTCCAAAAGAGTCATTCATGGGGCCGTTCACTAGTCACGGGTGAACAAAACGAACCGTCCCCCCTGTTAAAAATTATCAAATTGCCTACTGGTGGTAGTGTATAACATTATTTGTTGATATGAAGTAAAGCAGATGGACACAATTTAATGAACACCTGTGCAGTGTAATGCAAACAAATACTATAGTGTATCTCTGCAAAAATATGCTGCTACATGGCTTGACATTAACCTTTTAACTCACCAGCCACTGTGGCTAGTGGTTTTCCAAAGTTACTAGCCACTCAGCCTTTTCTCTAGACGAATTCGAAATCGAAATGTAATTGAAGGTGAAAAATTATTTTTGGATCCGAACCGTGATTCGGATCCGCTTCAAAATGGAATGGGTTCTTCTTTGGCCCATGCTACACCATTCCACTAAGTGTCATGAGAATCAGGGCAGTAGTTTTTATGTAAAACAAACCAACAAACCAACAAACCAACAAACTGAACCAAAAGGTTCAGCAGAGGTAACAACAAAAACAAAATAATATGTTGTTTTGTACTACCAATTGTTGGTAGAATTTTAAAGACAGTAGGAAGCTTAAAACTGAGAGTTAAGAAATAAACATGTCAGACTCAAAAGAATAAATAATTCTATATATAGACTTTAGATGCCTACTGCAAAAAACTAGTTCCCAACCTGAAGCACTGGCAGAATAAAAAGACACAAACAAATCACTTGAATATATGTCACAAGATGTAATAGTAATGCTGCTGTGCTGTTACACAAATAATGTGTGCCATATACAGTTTGGTTAACTTTGGAGTTGCATAAAAAATAAGGACTCAGTCACCATGTTGCAAGAAGTGAGCTTTCAATGTGTTTATCCTGTGTTATTGTAATACAGTAGCAAGCTTCGGAAAATAGACTAATGAAACACAGGTGCACCATCTAAATTCAAACAGATTGACAAGAGGTGATGGTTCCTATGATAACTTGCTGAAGAGCACAGCTCGACTGACTATAGCAAGCTGAGACTTTAAATGCAGCAATTTAGAGGGTAATAATCAAACCAGTGCCCCAGATTTAGTCTCTGGCAGTTCTCATTGCAAAATATTTTGGTATATTTAAAATTCAGCATGTAGTGTCTCAGCTGGATTCCTGACCCAGTTCATACTGTTTGTCCACTTAAAGTCCCAGTCAGTCAGCAATTACAGTGTGAAACACTGTCAACGAAACACTGACATTTAGTAAATAGAACTTACTGTACATGTGCAGTGATTTACAGTAAATAGCATTAGAGGTATCTCAAAACTTTAGGAACAAATTATTTTAAAAACACATGTTGTAATGTCTGCTAAGAAGTCAGACTTTTCAGCATGCTGTCAGAGTTTAGATGATCAAACCATTTCATCTAAACTCTTTAATCTTTAATGTAATATATTTGAGAGAGAGAGAGAGAGAGAGAGAGAGAGAGAGAGAGAGAGAGAGAGAGAGAGAGAGAGAGATTGGCATGGTTTTATGTCGGTTAGCCTAATAGCTGGTTTGATTTGCATTGAGAGATGATTTTATGGAAAGTATCCCATGCCAATCTCTAGGTATGGTGAAGGGTGAATGTGATGATGTGGGACTATTTTAATTCCAAAGGCCAAGGGAACTTTATCAGGATGCATAGTATCCTGGATCCATGAAATAACTGCCTCTAAGGGAATTTAACATAGGGGTGTACTCACTTTTGTTGCCAGCGGTTTAGACATTAATGGCTGTGTGTTGAGTTATTTTGAGGGGACTGCACATTTACACTGTTATACAAGCTGTAAACTTAATACTTTACATTGTAGCAAAGTGTCATTTCTTCAGTGTTGTCCCATTAAAAGATATAATGAAATATTTACTAAAATGTGAGGGGTGTACTCACTTTTGTGAGATACTGTATATTAATGATATAATAATTATTTGAATATATACTGTAAATAATGCATGATGTGTTTAATTAGGGAAAAAGCTTTAATTCTTTCTAAAAACGCACAGCCTCAGTTGCTATTAACTCAGCAAATGACAAACAAGCAGGCTGACTACTACCGTCTTGATGGTGGGAAACCAAGAATAAAACTACAGCTCACTTTTTCCTCCCAAATACTTTTTCAGCAAAACCTCTGATGATTACCAGTCCCAAAAACAAAATGATTAAATCATTCAGAATATATTTTTTCACTCATTAATTTTCTCAACATCTTCCAGCACACACAAGGCAGAAGACAGACAGACACCTCGACACCAAAGAAACTGAAAATTCCCCCCAAAACCTTCTCCCTCAAGGACCTGAACTAGAATTGTATTTTTGTGGCTTTATGTTAGGGTAAAATCTCAAGAAATCACATCCTGATTCTCTACATTCATCACATACTGTATATCAACCATGCCGTCCTTGGCTAACATTTAACTGCAACACGAGAAGCTCTAGACAATACTAGTGAGAGATCCATATAGCAACCATTATTGTCTTCCACTTTGCCAGATCTGAATGTCATTGAATCTCTTGTGCCACATGATGCAAAGTTAGAGGGGGATTAGAGATGTCTGATGCTAAATATTTAAATTAATTCGAAGGGATTAGAAACCAGGCTCTGGCTCCCTTGAGGTATAATGGACTTATTCTTCAATGATATGACCGCATCATTGTAGTTTATATTAATTTTTCACTTATTATTTGTCGACTTTCTCTAAGAAATATTTGACCATGGATAATAAATAAATGTGGTCACTTACCTATATAAACAGTATGCACACTATAAAACAACTCAAGCTCTCACTTTGAGACAAGCAGTAAACTCTTGAACAGTTTAAACATTTTAAATCAATAATGTACCTGAGACACTCACAACCTACAAAGTTGCCTTCAAGAACACCTTGAAAAACTAACAGAATGTTTACTTATGACACTATGGATAGCTTGTTCTCCCAGGTTGGTGTTACTGTAGTAGCTTTTGGAAAATCGGGCCTTGGGATTAGAACCTGGGCAACACTATAGTCTAAATCAGCTAAAGCACCCCTGTCTCTATCTATGTTACTGTACGCTTGTATCCCACAGCTGTACATGTGCAGGGAGGAGGGGGCTGAAACATTT
Source organism: Perca flavescens (assembly GCF_004354835.1). Classification (NCBI taxonomy): domain Eukaryota; kingdom Metazoa; phylum Chordata; class Actinopteri; order Perciformes; family Percidae; genus Perca; species Perca flavescens. The sequence goes on along the minus strand of NC_041334.1, from coordinate 24,061,638 downwards.
GACTGACTGGCCAACAGAGTGGCTGCTAGTCACAGCTAAATACCTTCTTTTGCAATGTTTTTATGTTTTATTTTATATTTATGGACTACACTCAAATTGTACAATTTACCCGTGAAGGACAACCTTTAACTGTTGCCTATTAACATCAACATTAGCAACATTAGCATTGATTTGGATTCATGTTTCTGGCCACCTGTCATATGTAAGTCCAACATTCACTCTGCTTTTAACTTTTCCTTGGTCTCCATCAACATGAAATATCAGGCTCTTTAGCCGCTAAATGATCCACTATGTTCACCAGCTTGTCTTTAACATAGTCTGTTTCCCGTTTGTTGCTAGGCAGGTACAGTACAGTGGGTTATCTGAGATATTTCGCTGAAAACAGCTACCTGTTGCAACTGGAAACGAGGGGACTGAACCATAACATAAAAGTTGTGGGCCATTAAACCAAAACCATGAGCTGAAAGATGCTAAAATGCTCCGTAGAGCTGAGGGGGATACTTATCTGTGGATCCGTCACTAAGAGCAAAACCCCAGTTCAAACGTGTAATACATACCACGCAGCGACACAAACGTAAACAACAATGGAGGGAGGAGAGAGATGCACATTTTCTAGCTGGAAATACAGTCACTATTTTGAGTCTGTGTCAGCTAAAGATGGCAATATTAAGGTTCATTGTTATTGCTGTGCTGGTGGCGACAAAGTGCTATCTAGCTACAAAAACACTATGTCAAATTTGAAGAACCATTTGGAGTCGCAGCACTGCACAGTCAAACTTCCAGAGCAAGTCCCACCAGGTGGTGCGAAGCAGAGAGCAGGAGGTCACCCACCACCCAAACAACAAAAGCTGGACTTAGGTGCAAAACCAGTAAGTTGGAGAGAGTTGAAGAAGTTGGTCAGGCAGTATGTTGTAGAGGAAATGCTGCCCTTAAACACGGTTGACTCGCCCTCATTTCGTGCCATAATAAACAAGATCCCTACTACTGTCAATGCCGAGCTGCCTCACAGAACAGCTTTTTCTTCTTACATGGAGAAGGAGCATGCAGTGATGGAGAGAAATTTGAAGGCTGCACTGAATGAGGTTGACTTTGTGTCAACTACCATGGATACAGTATTTGGACTGCTAGCAACAGAAGTTATATGGGAGTAACGCTCCACTGGATCAGTAGATCCACATTAGAGCGCAACAAGGCTGCATTGGCATGTAGGAGAATTTGCGGTAGACACATGTATGTTATTGGAGCGGAAATCAAAAACATTTACTCTTCATATGGGCTACTCAACAAAGTAGTTGCAACAGTGACTGATAATGGATGCAACTTTGTCAAGGCATTTAAAGTTTATCAGCCTGTCACAGAGTTCGATGATGAGACGGAGGAGGGAGAGTCCACCCCCACAGATGATGATGATGTCACTTTTTTAGATCTGTCAGAAATCCTCTCAGCTGAGGATGAAAGTGATGGCCAGCGGTCTCTTCTAACTAATAAAGTAACTTGTAATATAACTTAGTTACTTTTAAAATCAAGTAATCTGTAAAGTAACAGTTACTTTTTAAAGGAGTAATCAGCAATCAGTAATCAGATTTATTTTACAAAGTAACTGTGACAACACTGCATGCAAGTCATGTAATCCATTGGTAATTTAAAATGATTGATTAATGCAACTTTAAATTATAAAATATAAATATGCTTCTGGATAAAAGTATCCATACTAATGAAATATTAGCTTGGATGTAAAAATTTTGGAGTGCCTCTGCAGAGTCTTTTGTGTGGGAGCATTTGTTAAAACGTTTGGGATTGTTGGTTAAAATAAAAGAATCTGTTCCAAGGCACTCTTTAAACACAAGTATTAAAAAGTCATCATTTCATGACAAAAAAATCCTCATCTCCATCTTCAGAGTGATTTGGCAATGCTGATGCCTTCATCATAGAAACACACCAAACTGCACACAAAAGTGCCCCAAATTGCGGCGTTGGGGCTGAATCAATGTAGTGTTGGATTGCATTAGTATGAGCACCCAGACTATTATGGTTAATATATGATGATGCTTTTCTCTCCAGTTCTGTCTCCCCCTGCTACCACACAGCTCTTTCACACAGCTCTCTCTCTTTCTCTTTCTTTAAGCTGTGGCTTCTCAGGACCGGGCCACCGTAGACAGAAGGAGGGTAGGATCTAGGTATAAATAGAAATTGGACCAATTATAAAGCAGATGTTTGCCTGTATGATGGTGGGAGAACACTGTCAGTGGCGGGGGGTGTCTGTGGTACTTTCACTAGCTCTCTGAACTCTTGTTCTCTCTAGTTTTATTCTCTGTCTCTCAGTCTGTTTATAATTGTCTTGTTTCTCTCACGCTGTCTACCTCTCTCCTTAACTCTTTCATCACAGTGTTTTTAATCTTCACACCTCCATATACCACCATCATTTTTATTTTGCTGTTGTCTACGTCATGTGCACCTGTTCCTTACAAGCTCACGTGTATGACTGCTTGCACATTCTCAGCAAAAATATCAAAATAAACCGCGTTGTCTCTGTAACAGCCTATGGCATATAACACCCATTTGTTGCTCGCTGTTTACATCTCTCTAAATTGCATTCCCATCACCAGTTTGTTTAACAATTGTTACCATTCCTCAAACAATCCTGCATGAGCAGGGATTGTCTTCATGAGAAATTCAACTGATAAGGCAACTTCTTTCTAAATGTTTTTTAAAAAACTGCTCTAATTTATATTTTTGATGCTGGGCTGGAGATACCATTTGGGACTTTGTGGTGAATAAGCATAATCTTTCCAAATATGGAATCGCCCTCGGTTATCAACACTTTAATCAGCAGTGCCATCTTTCTGTAATTTGATGGGAAATCCTCTTCAATAGCAGATTTTGTTCATATTATCCCTATAATCCGGGACAGTTCAATCAGTGTCTAAACTATTTGTAAACAGAAACAACATGAACCCTGAGCCTGTGTTGTAATGAAGAGACTATCCTGAAACGGCATTAAATGAGATATTGTATAGATTGTACAGATATGTAATAAAAAATGCCACAGGTGATTATTGTCATCAAAACACAGAACAATGGAAAAAAGTATTATCCTTGAAAATCCTCAAAGTCTATCTCCATTTCATCACAGGTATAACAATATCTGCTACTGCAGGAGGAACGCTTCATTTCAACTTCCTTAGCATGGCTATCCTTTTGTCCAGGTCTGTCCTCGCCATCACTGTAATTGTAATTCCAGTCATCGTCATCTTCAGCGTTATCATCACCTTGATCGGCAACATCAGGCCCATCGTCAATTTCACTGTGTTAGATCTGCTGCAGTGAGGCAAAGGCCCAATCCATGGTAAGTAGGTTAAGGGGGTAAATCTTCAGGTCTCCAGAGGCTGAGCGTTTTCCCTCAGAGTCTCTCTCCCTGTCAGCATCTGACAAGCTAACCAAGGCTAAGCTGAAAAATACCCATAACATCCACCTCCGCGGTTCTCTTTACTGCCATGCTCTCCTTCACTCCCTGTAATGATCTATTCTTTACTGTCTGTCTCTACTTTGGTCCACGCATTTTTTTCTAGTCCTTCCATCTCCCACGACTTCCTCTTTCCAACTTTTGCAGTCTCCCTTCCTATACACTTATGCAAGCATGTATTCAAGCTTGCACACACACACATTAGTCAATACATTTACATGCCAACGCATCTACAGTTAAAACATGAAACATTTACTCCCTGAATTCGAGTATTTATGTAGGCCAGCTTAACTGACATTGCATCTTGGCTACAATGTGCAACATGACTCACTGGAGTTGATGTGAAACTTTGTGACAGATGACACAGCCACACTTGACTCACAGTAACAGCAAAGCATAGACTAATTCAATTTAGGCAAGTGATTTATTTTAGGATGAAGGCAATAAGCTTCCTCAGCTACCTGTTAACAGTGATGACTGTTTAGATGCATCTGAATGATTGTGAATGATGGGGAGATGTGTTCAGCGGTGTTAAAAAAAGCTTTGTTTGGAAGAGGCTTTGGGCATGATTTGGATGCTCACTAGTGCCTGTCAGAAAGGATGGATAGAGCTTTGTTCAATTGTTGTGTGCATTTACTATGAACATCAACTAGAAAAGAATGTAGCACTTGCTGAAGATAAGGGCCTACAATTCATTACAGCTAATAGGAAGTGACCAATATGTTACTAGGCACATAGTTGTGTGATAACCAGGTCTCTGGGGATGTAAGATCATGAGCCCACCAGATCATTAAACACTTCATCATTCGAGGCAAACAATGGCTAGAGCGAGGAAGTTCACCGCTCTCAATCAGAGTGCAACTAATTCACATCCTCGTTCAGTTTCAGTTGGTGCAATCCAGTCTGCTAGCCAGTTACAGCCAACTTGACAACAATAGCCATCAACGACAATACTCACAAATGTCAATGAGAAATAATTACCCCAGGACAAATTCAACCACAATGAAGCACCTGAATCACCCACTTCGATCAACAATTTTAAAGGTATGCACTGACGTCAGTTTTCACATACCACCTCCCTCACCACCACCCGCTATGGATGCTATGAATGGGTAGAGCTGTTGGGAGGAAGCAAATGAAAAACTATAAGAATTAAACAGCGATCTGGTTGATATGCCAGACAGTCAATATTCATATATGACTGATATACGTTTATATATGTAGCTCCACCAGGAGCTCCACATTGGGGAAATAATTTTACATTAAATAAAGCCTGAAGGCAAAGAGACACCTAATTTCTATTTAAAGCAGGATCTGTCAGCTTGATCACAATTACAAGGACTTTGAAGAATATTCTGGTTGTCTGTGGACAGGTTTGTAAAATATTAAAATTTTAATATGTGTTTCATTCGGTAAACCATGTGCTTGGTAAGTCAACGTCACACAGCCACCCCACTCCTTCTCTTCAATTTAGCATTCAGGCTGTTTATAATACCATATGCCTGAATTCATTCAGAATCTGTTTGTGCAGTCAATTGTACAACAGCTTTTTTTTTTTTACCATTTTGTGGACGTGTTTCAAATGTTTTTGTTTTCCATTTGAATGCACCATGGCAGATGCTGACTGTGTTTGTAATTCAGGGCAGAGTGACATTGGTGTCTTCCCTTACATACCATGTATACCATATTTATGTATTAGGTCAGTTGTTGAGTAAACTACTATAGAAAGAAAAAATAGAAAAATGTCCCTATAAAGAATGTACTGCTTACCTCTGTGAGGTGAGGGTTGGGGTTGAAGCCACACTGGCTGCACACCATGGAGCAACACTGTGTGCAGGTGTTGAAGTTCGGCTTGTCGTCCCCAGTGCCCGTCAGGTCGGTGGTTTTACAGACGGGGCACAGTTTGCTGCTCGGCATGGGTGCAATTTGTGGCACAGAGTAAGGGGATGTGGGGACACTGCCTCGGTCCGGGGACACAGAAGGGGACCTTCCTGTCCTGTTGCTACCCACATCCACATGCAGACTCTTCCTGGCCACATGGCCCTGGCCCTGCTCTCCTTTTTGCTGATGGGTGTCGTGGGAGGCCAACCTGTCCCCTGTCCCATGACCACTCTCAACTCCTGCTTTAGGTCCCAGGTCTGATGGAGGTGGTCTGGTAGAGATGATAAAAAGAACACAAAGTGGATTTGGATTATAATTGATAACACACATTTCTGTATACTACATTCACATCTTTAAAACGGTTCGGAAAAGTTCTCTTCACACACGCACACACACATAAACAGACAAACACACACAAACACACACACACACACACACACACACACACACACACACACATACTGACATCATTTACTAGGTTTTATACTGGTGATTTCTACTTAATTTCAAAAAGGAGCAGTACTGCTTCTTCAGTGGTATATTTTTGATGCCTTCAGCTGTGAGTTGCACTAGGTCCACATGTCATTAAAATAGTTTTATTGTTGTTCATAATGTAATATCAGATAGGGCTGGGCAATAGGGAGAAAATCAGATATCACATTATTCTTGACCAAATACCTCGATATTGATATTGCGGCGATATTCTAGGGTTGGCTATTGGTGCTTTAACAAAATATCTTCACACTTAGATTTTAGAAAAATAATCATCAGTAATGTGGACATAATGTCTAAGTGGGGAAAAGGCAAATAACAAAACAGCTAGAACAGTCTGGTAAGTTCAGAAAAGTACATCACTTTACTGTAATGCAGCCTTTAAAACCAGGAAAAGACAACACTTATGCCATATCACAATATTACGATATGCAAAATCTAAGACGATATCTAGTCTCGATATAATATCGATATATTTCCCAGCCCTAATATCAGACTCAAAATCTTGGCCAACAGACAGGCATATGTTGAATATTTTATATTGCGTATATCAGTTTCTGTGAAGTGCTGCATGTGGCTTGTTTTCACTCTTTGAAGCTGTTCTGTACTGGCCTCAGTGATGTGTTTAGGGTGGAACAAAGTTGGTGTATCAGACAACAGCATTGTAAACTTTTTTTCTTGCTCATTCCAGCCCTCAGGCATTAGTGCCAATAGTTAAATAGAAATGGAGGATTTCCACTGTCATAACAACTTAGACCTTGTTTTGTTATGCTTATCATCTTCAAAGACAGTTTGAGCAGCAGCTCTGCATCCACAGTGAGAGAATGTTGGAAATAAAGTGATGAATAAAGGAATTAAAAGAGAGCATGTTAGCAATTATGAGTCCCAGCCGATGAATTAAACTGCTGCACTCTAACATTGTCACTCTAAGGCTAAACTGGACTTTTGGGGATATTGTTAAAGCTATTGACCACTGACATACACAGAGTGGACAACAGAAGTATAAATCTCCCCTCTGTCCTCACAAGATAGAAGATAGTTTCACATAATAATCATCACTTGAATGGCAAAGACACCAATCTTGTCATTTATGCAAAGCCTCAGGCATGGCTTAATGAGACTCAAATGGTTAAAAGAGTTTAAACTGGAAGACACCTTTTAAAAAAAAAATCTTTAAATATTCTCATCCATCAACAAATGGGAGTCCACTGAGAACAACTTGTGTGTCTAAAGCAGTACAACTTGCTTGCTTTATCACAAAGTGGAGAGTGAAGGGTTTGTAAGCTGCCAATCCTTTGTAATATGAGCTCCCTGTGAAACAACATCTCAGTGTCACTTAAAGGAATAGTTCAACATTTTGGGTAAAATAAGTCTCCGGTTCCTGGCACAATACATTTAAATGTAATGTTCGAATCTATTTGAATTTGAATACAGAATAAGGAAAATTCTAAGGTAAGTTCAGTAACATCTCAGCAGCCAGGTACGCCCATTTCTCTCGCACCAATACCACGGTATAATTGACTAATTGACCAATTATGAGGGCATAAATTAAAGTACTGGATGGTTCAAGTAGTGACCCATTGCATTACATTGAAATGGTTGGATTAACATCTGGTCATTTTACAAATAAAATATGTACAAATATATTATCCTTTGAAAACATTGCCTCACACTGACATATACGGTGTGTCCCTTGGAACAAGAGAAAATTAGACGGGTACTTAATTTTAGCCTACTGTGTCAGTATCCCTATAATGGAATTCTTTATGTTTCGTATTGATTTATTCCTCTGTCCATTGGAAATGAAACTGGTTACCTAAAGCTTCTTAGTGAAACCTATTTCCTGCCGTCCATTCAGTAATATTTAAAGGTCAAACCAAAGAGGAAGTGGATGCATCAGACTTGAACATGTTTGAATGCATCATTTGTTTGTGATAGCCAAATGCACGTTAAAGGCATGAAGTGGAGCATACATCTGCGTGAAATGCTCATTGACCCAGGACTAGCACTGTTGTTTTCACAAGTTTTTAGGAATGTCAGTGACCATTGATGTTTTGTAGGAAAATTCCAAAGTAAAATGGAAAAAGGTAATGATTTTTTTTTTACCTCAACAGAGGGAAATATTTTCAACTTTATAATTATTCTGCAGCGTAGTTTTAATTTTGCTGTGGTTGCAGGTCACCTTGCTTGTTAGACAAGAGGTTTAATGTGTTAAAGTGTTTTTTTTATCAGCTCTATTCTATTAGATATATTCCTATTGCCAAGTGGGACAAAGAGGACTTTACACACATTCAAGTGATTTCTGTCAAAAATTATGTGACAAATACATCCTTTTTAAAGGGCCAGTGTGTAACGTGTTTAGTTGTTCATTATCAAAATCTGTGTTGCCCGTTCACAAACTTGTCCTTTTTCATGAATATTTACCACCACCATCAATTCCAAGTATTCCTTTTGGCATGAAATTTTACGTTTGCATTTGCATGAACTGGGACGCTCCAGATTCATGCGCCATCTTGAAATACGTTAGCTGGTGGGACATACAGGACATACTGCTCCGCCTTTCGCGTTTTCGCTGTCACATGATAAACTCACAGGTGCTGCTAATGCTGCTAATGGGTATCGTAGCTTCCCTGCCCCGGCAAGTTTGAAGAAGGAAACATGGAGGACCACACGTATTCAAAATCCAAATTTCAGGAACAGGAGTCTTCTTCTTCCCCCAGAAAAAGAAAAATGATATTGAAAAGAGCAAGAGACCCGCGTCATCAGAAAAAAGCGTGAAGGCTACCGTAGCTGTAATACGTACTTTGAACTGCCTGGTGCGAGAGAGTTGATTGCAATATATGATCTAAATGCTACATGGGAGAAATTCCTACACATTGGACCTTTAAAGACACAAAATGAATGCAATTATTTTTTTAAGTAGCCAAGTGACAAAGCCTGTTACAATATTCACTAAACGAATAATCCCAATCCCTAACAGAGTTGGATAGCAGTGTTAAAGGCCACAGCACCTTCTATTTCCATTATTTGCAGCCGTTTCATCATTTAGTGTCAGACAAGTTTGGCAAACCCTCAAAAAATAATTGATGAGCAGCCGAGACATGGACGAGAGATTACTGGAGAGACAATATGGTCCTCATCATGTTGGTCAAATGTGAATGCAGGAGCTGTAGTGCTGAAACTTTAACTCTCCCACCTGCAGTGCGTCACACGAGAAAAGGCTTTTCACATGAAGCAGAATACATCAAAATCATGACAAGTGGCCCTTAAACAAAGACAGCACACACAGTGTGTGTTACAGCTATGTGTTTTGTTTGATGGTGATTGTTTGAGTTATTCAGATGAGTGGCAGGCTGCACCATAGCCCCAGTTTGTGTCTCTCATGTATTGACAATACATTCAAGTCCCGGAGCTAAGCATTTGATTACACTAAAAAAATATATACCGTGTGTGTGTTCTTTGGAAAACACAGAAGGTCGTTTAACAACCCTTGCCACTATCTTGAAGGTGTTTCCAGAAACTTCAAAGATTCTCTAAACCATCTAGATAAATATATATCCAGTCTACTGCACAATTGCATCTTTTTCCCAAGTTGCAACTTTTTCCTCATCATGATAGAGATGGAAGCCAGAGTGAATTGCTCAATTTGTACAACATGAACCAAAACAATTATTATGAGCTATATTGCTATATTAATGTTTCCTTCCAATATTTAAAATTTTCATACAGAATAACGCATCAATATTTTGCTTGACGGAGTCACCACTTGAGAAACGGGTTAACGATCTTGTTAATCGTGCAACAAATAACATATTTGTTTCATCCACATGGTTAAAAGAGTCTATGAGGATTCTGGAAAATACATTCAGAACAGTGGCAAACGTTGTTAAACAACCATCTGGGTTTTTCAAAGATTGTCTGTGTATATTTTTCAGAAAAATAGATGCTAAGCTCTGTGTCTCTAATGTAATGAGAGGTACAAAATGGGGCTACGTGCACCAAAGTGTTTGCCTCTAACAGCACCAACCACAGTGTTCGTTCTGTCAAAAGTGTGAGTGGCATTGTGAAGTTGAGCAGACTTCAGCTTCAGCCATAGTTAGTCTCAGTATATTTGAGATGGACCATCCACAACACGTGTCAAACTCAAAGCCTGTGGGACGAACCCGGCCACTCGCAAATTTTGATCCGGTCAGCGTATCAATTTAGGTTCACAATAAATGCTGGCCCGCCTAGTTGTGCACCAAACCAAAAAGACGGGAAATTGTTTGTCAAAATGCAATTATGCGACACTCAAAGCTGAATTTGGAAGATTTGCCGACTTTGAGACTCGTTGTTGTGAGTCGGCTGTGTGGTAGCCTACTTTTAAAAATGTAATCATTGTTTTGCTTGATTTGCTAGATTCTATGATGGCTAACTTTTTTGCTGACTTTTTTAGGGCTTTATGTGGATCAAACTGTAAGTGAGAAGGCTATATGAGATCTATACAAAAATATTTTACTTTTTTGATTTAATAAAAGCAATAAACTACATGTCTGGCTCTTGATGTGATTCTCATTTTCCAGTGTGGCCCTTAGTGAAATTGAGTTTGACACTCCTGATACAGTATCTCGAATAATAATAATAATAATAATGTCAACTTTGTTGGACATCTGGAAACAATGCTACACTGCCAATGACTCATAGGTAGCCATTTATTTTCTGTATCATATGGCTGTCATAATGTCATAAATAATAAGAAATGCTTTTGCATTATTTGTTTTAGTTGTGATAACCATTTGGTATGTGCAGGCTGCACAGTGAACAGTGCTTTCATTGCTGAAGGTAAATTAATTATGAGGGCATACTGTTTGCACACTCTGTCTTAGAACATGAGTGACTCAATCATGTTCATGGGTTTTATGAACTATAGCTTTGTTCAGGTTTGTAATGGACTTGTGATTTATGATGATTTAAGTTGCTTAATGATCTACATGTTTGAAAAGACTGAATCAAGTAGCTCTTAGCCCTTTATCACATGTGCTATTACACGATGGAGCAAGTACAGCTTGCAAGGGAAAAAGTGACACGATAATACAGCAGCAGCACATTGAGCATATTGTTGTAAACATATGAAATACCTGGAGCATGGAGTATTTCTTACAATTCTGAATGCTTGTCAGTTATGGGCATAAAGTCAGGATGACTGTGCACTTAGTCAAAGCTGTTATGATTAGAGCAGAAAACAACCATTGTAGTGCTTTGTGGAGACGAAGGGTAGGGTGACTCCCATAGCTTCAGATTTAGCTCTTTGATTGCGATGAATAAAATATCATATGGAGAAAAAAAATGCCTATATGGAACCCATTTCTGAATATGGTTATACGGTATATAGCAAACAAGTTCCCCAATTATATTAACAGACTATAATAGAATATAATTCATAAAAAGCAGCAACTCATTTTAATTAAGATGAAAGTCTTCTATCTAAAGTCTCAACAGAGCCACCGTCTCATTGTTTCTTACACTCTCATAAGTTCTTTGTGGAAGAGTATTTTAAGGAAAGACTCACACATTCAGACTGAATGTGGGGGTACTGATCTTAAGAAAAACATTTTAATCAGCCATGTGATGTAGGCTATTCTCTCTCTCACAATGTCTGTCTCTTAGCACGCTCAGTCTCTCAGCACTCCCCATCAGGTGGATACAAGAGGCAAATCAAGATCTGAAAAAATCATGAGGTTACATGGGAGCTATGAGCCTTTAAATCTGAACCGCAGTGAATATACAGGATGAAGAGTGGGTGTTTTTTTTCTCCAAATAGAAACATAGGGAGCACTAAAACATTAATAAAGGTATATCATTTTCTAGTTATAGATGCAGAACACATCCACATAATGCCTTACGATCACTTTGTGTAATGACACAAATCAGGCAAGATAGATTTTCCAAATAATCAGCCTGCATTTTAGCCTTGAAGGAAGGTATGTAGCATGAAGAAATATATACCGCTTCTTGGATGGCAGGCTAAAATGGCAAGTACACAGAGACTGTAAGCAGGTGTGGCAAATCCAAGGCGCAGCTGTGCCTCTGCATGTGCGTATTCAGGTCTACAACTGTTGAACTGTGTAATTAAGGCAATATCAGATCTTGTTGGAAGGGTTATCCTTCCCACACACCCACACAGAAAATACAGACCTACAGGCCACTACTACTTGTGATTATACGCTGAGGATCTCAGCTGGATTTTGGAAAAGGCTAATATTTTATCTGATTATGTTGGCTTGTTATAGGACAACGAGTTTCAATATATAACTGTCAAAATAATGGAAATATTGTCATGTAAAGCTGTCATATATGTCTGGGCTCAGTGTCTGGATTTATTATGGAGAGATGCAATACCACTCTTCCTTTTGCTGTAGTGGTGAAAAACAATTTCCACTAGCTGCATATTGATTTGGTTGGAGATCTGAGGAGTGAGGCAGCTATATGGCATATGCATTACAGTCCTGTGCTCACAGCGACGCTGTCTGATGGTAGCATTGTCACCCTACACAACGCTGTCATCAGGATACAGACGCCTCCTCACCAGCAGGAAGGTGATTTCTCAGAATGACTTTGTATGTACTGGATTTCATGTCGAGGCATGTTCAGGTAATCAACCTGTAATGGAAACGAGTAAGCCATTTAACGTGAGATCCAGTGCACTGTGCATCATTTGCATTTCTAATTAATGTATTTCCTGGAGCTATAAAGACCCATTCCGAAGTATTCATATTTACTTGGCACTGCCTCACTACGAGGAGAAAAATGTCGATCATTCATTCATAATACTAGCTACTGATGCCTGAGGACAGACACCGTGAAAATTCCTATTGAAACGTTTAAAATGATTTATTATTGATTCTACATCGAAAGCGTTGCATATAAAATTTGACTTCGAGCCAAATTGGCGTTGAGTAATAGGGTGGTGCTAGTAAAAAGCAGAAATGGGTATCAAAAGGGGTGGTGGTGAATTGTGTTGACAAGGATATTGAAATAAATAATTAAGCACCTATTCAAGTCTATCTCGGTTGATCCTATAGCCTATCTACGCTCCACATCGTACAGATGTAACGTACACGCCACGCTGCCGTGTAGCCTCCCAGATTTCTCTCCATAGTTTGGCGGAGAAGCGTCCTAGCTATCGCGGCTACCTGTTAATCCCCGGCCGGGGTCCAGCCCCACTTCCTCCGGCTGGCGCTCCATTGCTCGGCTTGATGAGCTGTCCAGAGTCCGGTGGTGCTGAAATGGAAGCCGGAGCCCCTGCTGCAGGGACGGCGGGGCCGGGCTGTCCCGCCTGTCCCTCCCCTTCCATACTGGCCTCATTCCCCATCGCCTCGGGAAAGGTCTCGACGGAGAGAAACGATGTTGTAGATGGTTCTAAAGCGACTGTAAAAACTCAGATGAAACTCAGCGCTGCTCCCCTTCCGCCATCATCACCTACAATTCAGCATCCCGCACGGAGCACGCGCGCTGACGGAGATGGTGAGGGAGCGCGCTGACGCAATGGGTGGGAACTTGAATGGCTCATACGTGCTCGGTCACGACGCTCGGTTATCTCAAGTCACCACCTACTATATCCACGGTCACCACGCAAATACCTCTAAGCCCTATGGCACATGACTGGAGACCACTGGGACCTACCTGATTCAATTCACGTCTTTATCTCATTGACCACTTGTTTTTTTTTTAACCTAAATGACCAGAAACATACACAATGATTACACATTATTGGCTGCATGTTCGAAATGTGACAATCCTTTTTGTCTAAAATTTGTCTATATTTTTTATATTAAATAAATTAATCAGAAACTATTTTAATAATCAATTAAGTTATTCAAGCAAAAAGGCCAGTACACCATTGGTTCCAGCTTCTGAAATTTAAATGTTTTTTTTTGTCTTTTGCGATATTAAATTTAATACTTGGGGGTTTGGACTCATAATTAGTAGCTATAGGACTTTGGGAAATTCTGGAAATTGACGCCATTTAAAAAAAAATATTTTCTGACATAAACCAAATGATTAATTAACTAATTGAGAAAAGTGAAAATGTATGAATTCATAATGAAAATAACTGCAAGTTGCAGACCTAATATTCTTAAATCTAAAGATATGTGTCTCTAAACCAAATTACAGGAAACCAGTGGTGACATAATACTACCTTTAAGTTAAATAAAACCATACTGGATGTTGTTGTTTTTTTAACTCAAAGATGTGTGGCTTTTTTTTTTAGCTCCCACTCCCACATAGGCTATGTGTACTTGACTCTGCCAGAGAGCCAGTGGCATTATTACAAGATGATCACACCAGTGCTCAAACATGTGGTAAACAGTGTTTAGATGTAAAATAAAATAAAATAAAATAAATTGCCCAAATTCCTGGCAAGATAGAATCAAAAAGTGATGTTGAGATTGGTGGTTATATATTACAAAAGAATGTTCACTAATTTGGATAATGTCAAATGAATGTTATTTCATTTAGCAAAAGTAATCGATAGTAGCTCTAGAGTAATTTACTACAAATTAAATATAACACAAAACTGTTGTAGATGAAAACTGAGTAGTTCTGGCAGATGCAAAATACCAGTTTAATTATACTTAGAATTCTACATATTCATCTAAATACATATGTGGGCTAGATCAGAGTCATGGTGCCACAACACAATCCCTCTGCAGAAAGTCCAAAGTTCATTTTATTGTGATTGGCTCTCTTTACAGCATAGTAAAGGAGATGATTCTGAGATGGTCCCACTTGTCCCTGAAGGATTGCTCTCCCTAGTGTACACCAACTGTCACTACAATAACACTTACTCTGATCTTATAAACCTAACACACACACACACACACACACACACACACACACACACACAATATATATGCGCTATCTTTCAGACCAGCCACAGACTACGAGATCAATAGAGGCTGGGGTCTACCATACCAGACAAGACCCCAGGTGTAGGCTGTGTAAAGATGCCCCTGAGACTAGTCTAGCACATAACAGCGGGGTGTAAAATGCAGGCAGGTACAGTGTACATGGAATACCATAACCAAGTGGCTGGCATAGCGTACGGAAACATCTGTTCCGAGTATAGGCCGGAAGTCCCAAGGTCAAAGTGGGAGGCACCTCCAAAGGTGGCAGAGAATGACAGAGCTAAGATCCTGTGGGACTTCCAGATCCAGACCGATAAAATGGTGATGGCTAACCATCCAGACATTGTGGTGGTTGACAAACGGCAGAAGAAGGCAGTTGCGATAGTGGTAGCAATCCCAAGTAACAGTAACATCAAGAAGGAACATGAGAAGCTTGAAAAATACCGAGGGGTTAGAGAGGAGCTACAGAAGATGTGGAAAGTGAAGGCAACAGTGGTTCCAGTAGTAATCGGAGCACTTGGGGCTGTAACCCCCAAAATGGGACAGTGACTCCAGCAAATTCCAGGAACATCTGAGATCTCTGTTCAGTAGTCCTAGGAACAGCTAAGATACTGTGCAGAGGACCCAAGTTTAAAGGAAGAGGACCGCCCAGGATATTTATATACAATGCTGTAATCCTGAATCAACCACTGTAGTCATATAACCTTAAAAAAATAAAGAAGAAAGAAAGAAATCTGGATTATAGCAAGCTATTTTCATTGACTTTATTATAGTATGAATTGACAAGCACAAAGAACAATGGAACTCAGTGTACAAGTGAGCCAATTAACAGATACATATGTACAAAAACACACAAGTGCACACATCAGACATAATATTCACTGACTTTCAGATCCATTTCAGGTACAAAAATAACACAAGAGCTTGTTTTTCATTTGCAGGACCACAAGAGATATTCATACACAGCTAGAGACCCTTAGATTAAAAGAAAAAAAAACTAGATGTATCATGACTTTCTTCTTGAGTTTAAAAATTGTCCCCGAAGAACGTGATTAAAAAGATTATTTTTATGTTATATAGTGAACAGTGAAGAGAACTGAAATGCTATGGATGAATATAACACATGGCCTTTTTTGTGAAAACATTCAATACTTCATTGGCACCATAAAAACACGAATAAGGGATACAGTTGAGGAAATATCGACTTACTTACCAAATCGTATATTTAGTGACATACTAAACTATACTGACCATAAGACTGTAGAGTAGATCTTTTAATAAGAATGAATACTTTGCCAGATGTAAAAGCTTTGAGATGCACCATTGGGCACATGCCTTTTTTCACATTTACAAACCGTCAATAGCAGTGGCACGAGAATGAAAAAAAATGTGCATTGAGGCTAAAAAGGTAGTACTTATATACATAAATGATAAAAGAACTGACCAAACACATGATCAATTTCATGAAGGAGAGGAGGCTCTGGCTAAAATACAACACTAGACTGCTTTTATAAGAGTTTCAGGACTGCATCAATTTTCATTTTCTCTGTGGTGATTGCTCGGTGCTCACAGGTGCGAGTTTCTTACAGAAGTTATGATTGTTTGTAATTACTGGCGTTTGGCTTTGTATGGCCGGGAGCGTTTCCTGCGATCAGGCTTCCTCTGTTTGTGCAAGCGGCCAATACTCACTCCCTGCCGACGACGCACGGAAATGTTTTGCTCCACAAGGCTGGCCAACATGCCTGAGGAAGACACCCAGTCAGTATGAATGAAGGAGCAAAGAAATCATAAAAATACCAACAAAAAAGCAGATTTTTAGCATTCAATTAGGTTTTAGCATAAGTCTGGTGGGAATTTTTATTATTTAGTTTTAGTCTTTTCTTTCTTCTTTTTATGTACATGTGTAGTAACGTCATACCTGTTGTATCTTTGTGTGTACATCTGGTTAAGAGGAAAAGTGTGGCCCTGTATGTATTTTAACTGTTAACACTGAGAACCTTAAATAAAAAAATGGGTATATTGGTCCTGTTAATTGGTCTATTATGTGTCTTGACATGTAAAAAAAGACCAATCTGTGTGAGTTTTTCCACAGGGACTAGTAAAACTCATTGTTTGGACGATGCACAAAACTAGTGCCAAAAAGGGGGCAAAAACAGCGAGAGAGACAGAAAAAAAAAGTAATCCTCAAGATAATGAGATTTACCTTCTTGGGCCAGCATTGATATAAAGGTGCAGATGAACTCATCGTAATTATGGGTCCTCCTCTGATCATCAATCTGGTCAAATGAAAACAAAATATTGTGATTAGCAAGCCAATAAAAACAAATTAAATATATTGGGTAATTGGGTTGTTGGTGGTAAACAAAACCTACTTTGTATTTCTTTCTCTTTTCTACTTCCTCCTTTAGGTACACCTCATAATTGGCAATGTCGGCCTCCACACACTTAAGTAGTGCGAGCAGCTCCTGCAAGAGACAGAATAAGATGAACCGCTCTTTGTTTGTTTATTAAATTTATACACCTTTAGAAACAGCTACCTAATTGGCAGTGTAACATACATACATACACACACACACACACACACACACACACACACACACACACACACACACACACACACACACACACACACACATATACACACATACATACATACATATATATATATATCTTGGCAGGCAGATAAGAATAGCAATGTACATACTTTGTGCATTACAACACAAGGAAATTCTTGGACTTACCTTGGGAGAGTACTTATCCCCAGGGGGCTTGTTGTCTGCAGCAGTTTCCAGAGTGTTGGGCTTTTCCTTGCTCCCCTCTCCTCCATCTTTGCTCTCCTCTTCTTTCACCTCCACAGACGGTCCCTCCTTTCCCTCTTTTACTCGTTCCTTCTCTACTGATGGGGGGTCGGCTTTCCCTTTTTCTTTCATCTTTTCTGGAGTGCAAGGCCGCTTTGTGCCATCAGCAGCCAAATCTACCGTACAGACAAAGTAACAATCTATCAAAATTAGCTAAACTGAGACAATCCCTTATTAAAAGTAGTATATGTTGTTCTCATTAAGGTCCCTCCAAACTGTTTACTTCCATTGTCTACGACTATTAATATGCTCTGACTGCACTGTAAATATCAAGTGATAGACTTGAATGCTTACTTCAGCAGAGGCTTTTAAACCACCTTTGTAAATAACATGGACGACAGTAACGACCTCTTGTACTCACCAGATGGAGCGAGAGCATAGATGACTCCATCCTCCTGCAGGTGTAACAAAGCTGCGCTGACAGAGGGACCCAGTTCTCTTACAGCGCGGTTATGTCTGGAGTCTAGCCTCAGCATTTCATCTTCTCCGAACAGCACACGAGACAGATGGGATGCAACTGGACTGGATGGGCGTGTGGCAGCCTGGGAGCGTGCGGGTGAGCGCAGCGGGGAGTTGAAGGCACTGCCAATCTCAGAGGCTGTGTCAGTGCTTTCGTTGCTGGGTGTGGGGGAAGGCTGTGAAGCAGATGTAATGCAAATGCCTCCTGTGCGCCCTTCTGTGCGTACAGAAAGGGGTGTATTTAGGGCATCTTTCCTTTGGGC
The DNA here is from genome assembly GCF_004354835.1 of Perca flavescens. Taxonomy (NCBI): domain Eukaryota; kingdom Metazoa; phylum Chordata; class Actinopteri; order Perciformes; family Percidae; genus Perca; species Perca flavescens. Next base: position 24,043,334 of record NC_041334.1, on the reverse strand, counting down.
CTCCTTCTTCAGTTTCTCAGCCAATACAGTGAGGGCAATCTGGCTCTCCATTCCAGCCCCGACACGTCCTGGTCGCGATCGCAGACTTGGCTTCCGTCTAAACCTAAAAGACAGTGATTTGAAACACAAGACCAAAATCTAAAAGCATTAAAGAGCTTTAGCTTTCTTCAGTCAGGTCATACCCACTAACAGATAAAGAAAATATACATACAGTATGTACAGATTACGATGCTAACCTGTTGGATGTGCCTGCGGAAGCAGTTACTTCCTCCTCATCATCCTCATAGTCATCTTCATCGTCGGAGTATGGGGGTTGGGGAGGCCCTGCCGCTCGAGAGCGACTAACTCCAGCAGCAAGATCCTCTTCTTCCTGTTAATCAGATCCTTAGTAAAGAAGCATTCTACACATCTTATGAGCAAGAGGGAGTGATTGAGACTCAGCAAGCCAGAGAGGAAGAAAAATGTACAATGACATAACCGAGAGAAATAACACGCACAGTGAACGGTCCCTAAGTCAAGGATCTGAGACCGACAGAAAGCAATGTATGATCTGTCCTAGTTGCCCGCTGAGTCGAATAGTAATGTTTTCATATAACTCTCAATGCAACACCCGACTCTGTTCTAGCAAATGGATATATGGCGTCATATGCTGTATGGATTTTGGGCTATACATCGTTTAGTTTTTATGCTCCACATATCTGGAACAAACTCCCAGAAAACAGCAGGTCCGCTTTAACTCTCAGTTCTTTTAAATCAAAGCTGAAGACTTTTCTTTTTGATGTTGCCTTTCTTTAAATAATCATTAATTTCTATTAAGTTGCATTGTTGAAACTGTATGAAAATCAATATAAGCATATAAAGAGAAATTAAAAAGTAAGACCGGTGGACCCGGCCCATTTCTGGGAATGGCAAGGATTGCAGGTGGATTACGTGTATAGAGCAACGGCTTATACATTGTCCCATACTAGTAGCCTAAAATCTCGTATTTTATCTGCTTTTATATTTTTAACTGTTTTTAACTGCTCTTTAATGTTTCATTTCTTGTACTGCACTGTAACTTTTATTCTTGTATTTTAATCATTTTTATGTAAAGCAATTTGAATTGCCCTGTTGCTGAAATGTGCTAAACAAATAAAGCTGCCTTGCCTATAAAAATTGACAGATTTATTTCAATGGAAAGAAAATTAGCATCATCCAAAATAAATACTGGAAAACTGTCACAATTATATACAAAAACACCCTTTAATCTAACCGTTACCTTGTAATTATACACTATAGAATTATAAAGCCTGGTATTTAGTAAGTATTCTGTATTTGGTAAAAGTTCTGGGGTTGATGTTGGTGTGTGTGGTTTGTTTGTTGATTTGTATTGTGAAAACTAAATTCAAAAAAATATTTGAATAATGTATTTTGTAAAAGATATGTCAAAAAATGGTTTTAACACCGCCAACGTCCTGAACACAAGCTGATTTAGTCAATTAGCGAATAAACTGAAAACTTATTGCCGACGGATTAATCGTATAAGTAAAAACTTTTGTTTCTTCTCAAATGTGAAGTTTTGCTGACTTTCTTTGCTGTATAGGATGATAAACTATGTACTTTAAGAACAAAAGCTATGGGAAGTTGTGATGAGTATTTCCCCCTATTTCCCCTATCTGACATCTTATGGAGCAGCAATAACTGATAATAAAAATAATCATTACTTGCAGCCAGAACAACCCTAATCACACAATACAACCAACGCTTCTAACTAAGATCTTTAGAGGCCAAAATGCGAGAAGAAAGCACAGGACACACAAACTGGATATAACCAAAAGACCTTTCTGAAACAGGACCTATACACTTTACTTCTCCTTCTACCTGCATTGGAGACTTGGCATAGTTGTGGTTGTCCAGGAAAGCAGGCAGCCGTTGAACAATGTGGTTGGGACTGGTGACTTCCTGTGGTCCTCCTCCTGTGGAGACTGGGGGTTTGCCCATGACCTTAGAGTTTCCTGAGGGGCTAGGGGCATCCTTAGACTGAACTCCTGACTCATCTGCTGAATCCAAAATGAGAGTGCATTTCAGTTGAATGTTTATGGTGAGCCCATATACAATTCACAAGATGTATTTTAACATGGACCGGGGAAATAAACTCAACCTAAGTACCTGGATTAGCGCCCTGGGTTGTAACTGGCTCCACATCTGCCTCTTTCTTGATCGCAGTGGTGCTATCATCAGGGGAGGAAGACTCCTGCTGCTTCTTGTCATGGACATGCTCGGGCTGACTGAGCCGGATCATCTGAAGACAGGACAAACACACAAAAAGGTATTCTACAACATACTCACCAATGTCAGTGGACATGACTAAGGAGATCCTGCTCTGCTAAATTTCGTCTCCATCGCATTTCCTTCCCATAGGAAATGTATACATAATACACACTTCTTGGGAATGCCACATTAGGACTAGAGATGTTCCTCCAATACAGCATAAAACGCTGGTATATATATATATATATATATATATATATATATATATATATATATATATATATATATATATATATATATATAACTGGATAATAAAAGAAAGTTCTGTGGCATTCATTGTTTGTGTTTGTTCATGTTTCACAAAGAGTTTAACCTGAGCCAGACCGACAACAAAGATAGAAATAATATCACATCCATAGTAGTATACAATTGTTAAAACATAAAATACACACTGGTATCGGATTGGTACTCGGTATCAGCCGATACACAAGTTCAGGTATCGGAATCGGTATCGGGAAGCAAAAAATGTTATCGGGCCATCTCTAATTAGGTCACTAAAACAAGTGTCACCTCGGACATGCTGCAGCAGAGGTTATAACAAGTAATCTATTTTTATTCTGTTTCGGCCTGTGATGAAACTTTTAGCAGTTCCTAACCTTCTGTAGACCCTCCAGAACAGTCTGTCGATTCCTCTTTAGAATTTCCAGTTTGGACTCGTATTTCATCCTGCGGTCAGGCACCACTGCCATCAAGTTGAAGCGAATGTCATGGTATGGTTCACTGAAAAAGAGCAGAGCAGCAGCATGAGAATGAAGCTGTGAGGGTGTGTGTAGAAGGTGAACCACCACAGCTTAAGCTAACTGGCTCAAGACTCACCCAGCAGTGGCCAGTCCAATCCTCTCCATGATAACCCGCCGAGCTTTATCGGTCCATTCCTCCTCCTCTCCCCAGGGCCCTGAAATAGAGTGCAATATTATGATTTATTTAGGCAGCAATTTCCAAAATAGAAGTGGGTAATAAAACAACACTAAATGCAATAATAGCAAATGTGCAATAACAAGGTTTCATCCCATGATGAATGAGGCCTGATTTCAGACTATACACTGGAATAAAAGCAGCTGAAAATAATAATGAAACAAACAAAAGTAAACTCTAAAAAGGAGAAGAAATCAGAATAATAATTATTCTAGAAAATTCTGTCAGCATCACTGATGCAGACAAACCTATTCTCAACATATGCATACCCTTTAAGACAACTTTCAGTGGTTCCATGGCAGCCAAAATGCGACAGTGTGACAAGAACAGGACTCCTTTATTTGATCTATTGCTCTGTCAGTGTGTACTCATACCGTGGTCAATGGGGTAAGCCTTGAGTCCATCGAGCTCAAACAGGCGGTCTTTGATGGGCACATAGCTAACAAAGTGGAAGGCCTCCATGGTCCGCACTGCACTGATCCCATTCTGTTTCTCCGGCAGATGCCTTGGCTCCGGTCTCCATAGAAACACGGAAAGAGAGCTTAACAAACTGATGATTGCTCAAAGCCTGACATCTCTAAAAGTATGGTAGACCAATCAAAGAGGATTTCCTTCACAAAATCAGAGAAACCTGATCAATTAAAAAGGAATCACAGACTGTAACCTACCTGGCATGGCTATTATGTGCTCTGGCAAGCTCTGGGGCATTTCCTATTGCGTAACCTTTACTCTGAAAAATATATAAAAACTCAAAAGTTAAACATGAAAGTGGGAGAGGAGGAAGGAGAGAGCAAGAGTGTGATTTGAAATTATATTTAAAAAGGTGCACTATGAGTTCCTGCATTTTTTTAGCGTGATTTCATTTTAGTCTAAAATCGTAGGCATCTCTCCTTGATCCGCTAGCACACTGTCCCCTGAATACACTGTGGAAAAGCCCGGTCTCGGAAGACAACACAGGGGTCGTAAACGTCAAACAAACACTAGAGGCACAGGCTGTGCACCAAAACACAACGAACCACTCCAGCCAATCACCAAGAGATGGTTGGGGGAGGGGGTTGGGGGTTAGTGACAGTCAGTCAGTCAGTCATGACAGTTATGGAAACATGGGGGGAGGGGCGAGCTTGCTCTGTTTTGTTTGAAATTTACTTGAAACGTCAACAGAAGTGACCATGCAGGAACTCATAGTGCACCTTAAACTACAAAAACAAAAACTAGTTGAATGTGCTTGACAAGGTCTTGGAGCCATTTTTGTTGTTAACTTGACCATTGTCTGCTCTTATATATTTGATAGGATATATAGGATTATAAGGCGCACTGTCGTTTTTCGAGAAAATTAAAGGCTTTTAAGTGCGCCTTATAGTGCGGAAAATACGGTACACTAAAATAACAGAGATAAATGAGTGAGTGTGAGAAACATCTTACCTCTGGACTAAAGCCTTTGGTGAAAGCCTTCATGCGACTAAGGGTTGTGCCAAGCTCAACGCCACTGCAGTTCAGAAGCACACTCAACAAAGCGTGGGTGGCACATGAATTTGGTATCAGCTAGATTCAAAATGACAGCATAAACACCAGTCAAGTCAAAGATAGAATATGCATTTTATTAACTATGTTTCTTTGGGCATTATTGCAAGATGTGAATACACAGGCTATAATTTTGAAGTGCTAGAATAAGCTAAATGTCTTATGCACTCTACTTTGGTTGGTTGGATCCAGCTTGGAATTTTTTAAGTTTCATAAATGTTAGTATATTACAGGACTATATGTCCTTGCATTATTATGGAATATCATAATCTGTGCTTTCATATATGTTTTATTTGAGCTTACTTTTAACAGGACAGTCTGTTGAGATAAGGACATTTCATTTTAAAGTAGTAATAGTTTAATAATATCAACATAAATAGTAATAGCAGTTCATCAACAGAGCATTTTCAGTTGTTATATTTCATTTAATTTGAGGTATAATTGCATACATGTATACATTTTACAATATATATTATATAATGTGAAAACACTAAACATTTGCTGTTTAGAAGTACCACAATTTACTGGCTATTCACAATTTCATACAATTTGTAAAATGAATAATTTTGGCTAATAGTCAAAATGACGTTCAGGCCAATTTTTCAGGTCAAGTTATGAATGCCATTTGTCACTGTGTTTGCCACTTGAATGAATACGTAACAACTTAAAACGAAAGCAATTGCTATCTAATGTGAGGCAAAATGGATTTTTACTCCAGATTAACATTTTGACTATGAATGAAATTTGCTCAGGAGCATTGTATTTAAATTACGGAAAGCACGAATACTGACAACATATTAAGAAATCTGCTATGGGTGTTATGACTTCAAACACAGATCAGTTGCTCACTAGTCAATATACTTAACATCCCACCAATAACTACAATCACTGCCAACATCTATCATCGCATAAACACTTACCTGATGAGCAAAGAACATATCATTTACAATTTCCTCGTCAATGACAGAGGTCTCATCCACCAAAGTGTTAACTTTCCTCCTGGATCGACGTTCCTCAATCCACTTGAACAGGAAGATGAAGCCATAGACAGGACTAAAAAATAAAATGATGCCAAACGCTTTTTACATGTTGTTGCTACGGTCCATGTAAGCAAAGGAACATTGTTTGTATTCAGACATGAGCTTGGACGTCACTACCTGACTTATCTGCCAGGTAGTTTCATTCTGGATATACTTGCAATTATTGTACACCAAAAAGACTTGAATAAATCTGATTGGTTAAAGGTTACATACCTTTGACACTTGCTTTGAAGATCATAAATTTCCTCTACTTGGACACCTTTGATACCTACAGAACATACACAAAGAAACATTTTAATTAGCTATATTAGCCCCAGGACTCCAACTCGGAGTTGTATATGTTGGTTATTTACATTGTACACTCTAAGAGATTTAGCTACTGTATATGAGCTACTCACCAAAATCTTCAACCAGCAAAGTGAAGAGTCCTGAAATTATTAAACATTTTATTTAGGGTTCAATTACATAGAATACACCAGAAAAGAAATGAAAGACCAGTGTATTATTTTTGCTAATAACATTACTGCTCCTCATATTTCGCATTTGATTTCCATCAACTTGCATAACACAATACAAATAAATATTCTATTCAACAGTGTTTTAATCTCGCATTGATTTAAGTTTCAAAGCCTAATAAGTCAATCTGCTTAGGAGGCTAACTGTCCATTTGGTTTCATGTGGAAGCTAACATTTGTTAGCTGAGTTTCTCACCTGGATCACTCTCGAGCTCCAGCCATCCTTTATTCATTTTCAAATGTGTGCACAGCTGACTAAAATTTAAGATGTGTTCCAGTCCATGTCCGAAAGAGGGGTAATAATCTTAAACGATAATGGTGTATCCATTCACGAGAAAACTGTGGAGAGCTCAAGATAAACACAATAGACAGAATTAACCGCCTACGAACTACGTCATCAAGAAACGACGGGTGGCCGCAAAAAACACAGTCCTCTCTGCAACTTCCTGTAGTCATTTCAGCAACAGGGCAATTCAAAGTGCTTTACATAAAAACGATTAAATACGAGAATAAAAGTTACAGTGCAGTATAAGAAATTAAACATTAAATAGCAGTTAAAATAGTTAAAAATACAAAAGCAGATAAAATACGAGATTTTAGGCTGCTAGTATGGGGTACTAATGTACAATGTATGTACAGTACTAGTCATGTAATGTGTATATAATATTTAAAATGCTCCAGTTGTTACGTTTAAAGGCCTAGTAATTCGGGCATGAAGTGTTGCGAACATTAAGAGTTAACCTGTTTGTTTGTTTTAGCTTGGCTTTTCACAACACCGGAACTTTAGTTGGAGCTACCTCTACGGGGACGGTGTTTATGGTAACACTGGAAAAATTAGAAATTAGCAACGTTTATCCGTTCATTTACACAGTACTGTGCGAATTCATTTATTGGTCGTTGTATGCACAGCGAGGTTTCTTGAAGATTACAGCGAAGCCGCATGCACGGTAAGATCCAACAACGACCCGATGTTTGAGTTCAACTGGCGCGTCTTACCTTACCGACAGTGTTAGCCTGTTTGTAATTCAGGTTAGCATTAGCTACGTCAACGTTACACCTGAACAATATACGATTGTTATCTTGCTGCGACAGCCGACAAAACAGTCGATTCGGCAAATAAAGCTATTTTTCTTCCAGCCCAAGTTTCATCCAGCTACCCTGTTTTTCTGCCACTAATGGACAATGAACAGTTCAACAATTACGTGGTTTTAGCGTTTGAATTTGCGTTTATTGTTGTGTAATTAGAATATTGGTCTGCTGTCTCAGTCTGAGAAACAATAGTATTTATATGCTTTCAGTTAGGTAGCCCATTAAGCCAACTAACCACAGCTGTTTGATGTTAACGTTAATTAACAACAATAACAACATAATAGATAAGATGCATAGGTAGCTTCGTGCTAACGTTACTTTGCTAGCTGCCTCCACCCTCGATTCAAAAGCCTTTGGGTGAAATCATGTGTCACGTCACATCTAATTTAAACATTTTCAGTCTTTTGAATCTTGAACTATGTATGACCTCCCAGATAAATAAATAAATAAAAATAAGAAGCACATTGACTCAGATGCCAGACATTAAGTGTTTGATATACTAATGTAAACATACTGTGTGAGGACTGTAGGAACCTTATGATAATAGCCTAGAGGACTAACTTCCATATAATATGTACACCCGACTTTTTAAAGTATTTTTGCTGTCAGACATAAGGTTTGCAGCTGTCATCTCACCAAATTATTTTAAACCCATAGATGGATTTTCTATGATGTTTGCAGTATTACCAGTATTTGCTTTTCTGTTTATTCTGGACAAAATTAACAAGGACTCATGGGCATATTTGGAGTCCCAATCCCTCAGGGGCATAAATTGAGTTACAAAACACTAAGTTGTTGTTGATGTTGACCATTATTTTTGTTTATATATTAGCAGCATCAATCAGGTAGCCTTCCATCATCTCATGAATATTTTAAAGGATTCAGTGTTTCCGGTCCCAGTCAGGTGTGTGTGTGTTTTGTAACTTTTTTTTTCCTAAATCAAACATAGTCTAGTGGCTAAATAATTATTGTTAATCCATGAATAGATGGACAGGCATAGGTGATTAACAGTGCAACTATTTCATCAATTAAAAGTACCAAATATTTTGGTCGTAAAATGTCATTGTCAGATAACTATGTTTATCTTTTGTAATGTTAAAATGTGATGTCTTTTATTATTTTAGAGCTCCTGATGAAGGTCTATAGGTAATAGTTTGAGAGCCTTGCAAGACGCCATGTCTGAAGAGGCAATTTCAGAAAGTGACCTGGAGCCCAGCCTTAACAGTGAAGAGGAGTATTCGGAAAACGAGGAAGAGGAGGACAATGAGGACGTGGAGGAAGATGAGGATGAAAATGATGGAGACGATGAAGAAGATGATAGTGTTGGTGAGTGACAAATGAACTTCTCTTGTGCATGAATTACTTGAATGCATTCACAGACGATGCTAAAGACAGACAATAAATGTGTGCTTGTTAACTAGTCTTTGAAGACATCAGCTGAAATAGTCTATTCTCTCTCTCAAGAACGGCCTGTTAGTGCCCAGGGCAGGACAGAAACAGCTCAGGATGGCAGGGACTCCACTTCAGCTACCTCTGGAGAGCCGTCCTCAGAGCCTCCGTCTGAGCCCGCGTCCCGCCCGTCCTCCAGACCTCCTTCTCGCTCTCAGCCTCCAATCAGCCCGGAAAACTCAAGCCAGAGCAAGCCACCTTCCAGCAAAACAAAGAAACATAAAACCTCTAAATTAACCAAATCTTCTAAGTCTTCAAAAGGCTCCAAGCCATCTAAGCCTGCACACATGAGGAAGAATATCAGGTACATTTATCTTGATATCACTCCTCTGGTATATTACATAATATTTTTCCGGTCTTGTGTAAACTGAACTTTTTCCTTATGCTAACAGAAAGCTGCTGAAAGAGGATCAACTGGAGGCGGGGACCAAAGCTGCTCAACAGGAGGAGATGGACAGGCGGAAGCGTCTGGAGCAGCAGAGGAAGGACTTCCCTACACCAGCCTCGACTGTCCCAGACTCTCAGCTAGGTGACTGTCCGCCTCTATCAGTGAAGCCGCACCTTCCAGTCATACTTAAAGTTTGACATTTCTTTTGTGTACTTTCCATCTTATTTTCCAATACCTTCCCATCTCTCCAAAAGTCGACACTGCTTCAATTTTAGAAGTATCTCACTTGGTCCCTGCTCTCCTGAGCAAGCAGGATGTGATCTGTCTGGACAGCAGTGGGGATGAAGATGAAAAGGTGGACCCCACGCTGCCTTCACTTGCCATTAGAGATGGTAAGATATATGATACTTCTAACTATGATGCTCTCCCAACGAGATATTCCAGACTATGTATAAATTGGCAAGCTCTCACACAGTGTTCACTTCTCCTATGATGACGCAGATATAATTGAGCTTAGTTCTGGGGACGAGGACGCCCTGCAGATAAGCAGCGAGTCTGCCGATGAGGATGCTGATGGCACCGCCGCCTCAGAGGAGAGCAGCGGGGCACACATCAACGACGCCATGAATCTGCCTGATGCCCAGGGTCGAGTGCTGGTTAATATCGGTCACCCTGCAGAGGAGAAAGACATTTACCTCGCTCCACAGCTGGCCAAGGCAGTCAAACCTCACCAGGTATGCCCGCCATCTCCCCTCTCTCTCGAACTTTCAAAACATGAAATGCTCAGTAGCAGAAACCCACAGTCCAGCTTATTTTCTCTCAAACATTTGTCTCATCATGTCGAAGATCGGGGGAATCCGGTTCCTCTATGATAACCTCATTGAGTCTCTGGAGCGGTATAAGACCAGCAGTGGCTTTGGCTGCATCCTCGCTCACAGCATGGGGTTGGGCAAGACGCTGCAGGTCATTTCCTTCACTGACATCCTACTGAAGAATACTGAGGCTCACACTGTGCTGGCCATTGTTCCTGTGAGTAATCAAAGTGTATATTATGTTAAAAGAAATGATGTAGAGTACACATTCACGTTCCCTGAAGTTACTATATCTTATTTTGATTCAATTAACCTCCGAAATCTTTGTTTCCTTTGCGAAAAGGTGAACACACTTCAGAACTGGCTGACAGAGTTTAACCTCTGGCTCCCACCACAAGAATCCCTTTCCCCTGACACTGACCCTGCAGTCGTCACCGGCCGCACATTCAAAGTTCACATTCTCAACGATGAGCACAAGTATGTGACATGTCATGTTGTGTGCCAGGTTTAAGCCTTCATTGTCAAACATTTGAGCCGTTAAATCACGTTGACTGTGTGACCTGCAGGACGACGCTGGCCAGGGCCAAAGTTGTGGAGCACTGGTCCAGAGATGGGGGGGTGTTGCTGATGGGCTATGAGATGTACCGCCTGCTGTCCATGAAGAAAAGCTTTGTGATGGGCAAGAAGAGGAAATCAAAGAAGCCCGCCGGACCAATCATCATTGACCTGGACGAAGAAGATAGACAGCAGGAACTCATGAAAGGTCAGCAAAAGTCATCAGTTTAAGGGAGCAGTGGCCTAAACAAAGTTGTCTGTGTGCCATTAAAAACTCAAATGAGGCGCCCTGGGTAGCTCGCCTGGTAGAGCGCGCGCCTGTATACAAAGGCTCAGTCCTCGACGTAGGTTGGAATTGCTGCATGTCATTCCCCCTCTCTCTCCCCTTTCATGTCCTAAATAAAGGCCACAAAAACAATTATTACTAATTTAATTTACATGAAATGTAAATTACTTTCATTACTTTCTCTTTTCAGGTATTGAAAGGGCCATAGCGCGGCCTGGCCCAGATGTGGTGATATGTGACGAGGGTCATCGTATTAAAAACTACCATGCCAGCACATCACAGGCTCTGAAGAACATCCGCTCCCGGCGCAGAGTAGTCCTGACTGGTTACCCGTTGCAGAACAACCTAATTGAATACTGGTGCATGGTGGACTTTGTTAGGCCTGACTTTTTAGGCACACGTCAGGAGTTCAGCAACATGTTTGAGCGGCCCATTCTGAACGGGCAGTGCGTGGACAGCACACCTCAAGATGTCCGCTTGATGCGCTACCGCAGCCATGTACTGCACAGCCTGCTGGAGGGGTTCGTCCAGAGGTAAACTTTCTGTCCGTGCTGGGTTTAGAAATTTGACATCATGAAGCAAAAGCCTAGTAGCCTGGATGATGCTTACCTGTCAGTGTTCTTTGTGGTGCTTTTCGGGGTTACAGACGAGGTCATGATGTGCTGCGAGACCAGCTCCCCTCCAAGGAGGAGCATGTGATCTTGGTGCGACTCTCTCCCATTCAGAGGGCGCTGTATACCGAGTTCATGAAACGCTTTCGAGAAGCGGGGAACAGTGGCTGGCTGGGTCTAAACCCACTCAAAGCCTTCTGTGTCTGCTGCAAGGTGAGACTGTTTTTCTTGCTGTTTGGTAGAAACCTCTTGCACTGCAGGGCCAGCCCAACCTGTTTTCCAGAGACGCATTACTGAGGAATCAGGTTAATTCTTGATCAGGTAAGCCCCCTTTTTTCTTTTTTTCCTGGATCCCTCCAGATCTGGAATCACCCAGATGTCCTCTATGAAGCCCTGCAGAAGGAGAATCAGGCAAACGAGCAGGACCTGGACCTCGATGACATCACTTCAACTAGTAACCCTCGCTGCCCTGCACCAGGTTCTGGCCTCAAAGCCAAAGTGGCCGACTCGAGCAACAGCAAAGGCAACAACACCCTGCCACCACTCAATCACTCTCAGGAAAGAGCCAATCAAGTTATCACATATGAATGGGTATGTCATGACAGTCCATATATTGTAAAGCTGTTTATATACTGTACATAACAAATACAGCTAAAATAGTCTACTTGTTTTGTTTCAGACCTCAAGCACCAAATGAGTAAAGTTTAAAATATTGAAATATACTTCTTTGTTTAGTGCTAATATGTCCACTAACCAACATGTAGGGCCCTATCTTGCACCCAGCACAGCGCAAAGCAAAGCCTGACGCCCATGGGTGTGCTGGTCTTACAGGGAGTGGGGTTCAGGTGCATTCTTGGCGTATTGCTATCTTGAGGCAGCGGAAAGTGATCGCGTCATTGACCAACAAAAACCTGGTCTAAAGTCAATAGTGCAGCATTTCATTATTTTAACAGCACATTAGTAAAATGTGCCCTAAGCTTGTGCACAGCGCGCGCACACTAGGCTTTTTACACACACACAGGGATGCAGCAGCACACAAACGTGCAAACAATTAAAAATACAAATATTACAATGTGAAATTGTATAATGATATGCTCTGCTCGCGTGCTTTCACTTCGTGCGTTGCTTTGATGTGTAGTTACATTTTTCGAGAAGTGCACGTCAGGCTACGGCGTAGGGTCCGGCATAGGTTTGTGTCTTCACGTACCTACGTGCGTAACGACGACGTAGATTTTACGCAGAAGTATAACTCAGCCTTTAGACACTAAGTACAACCCTTTTGAAACATGCATCTGGTGCACAGACCGTTAAACTAGCAAAAGTGGATTTGTACACGCCCTAAACCCACCTGTGCCAGCCGTTTCATGCCGTGCGCTTAGATCGTTAAAATAGGATCTTTGTTGTCATGTCTGTATAGGGGTTTGTTGATTCGTTCCTCCAGGCCTGTAGTCTCGCTGCCTTTTAAATCAACAGTTTTTTTTTTTTATTCCACATTCTATCTTTCAGGCAAAAGGCATAATGTCAAACTACAGCACAGGAGTTCTGGAGAACTCTGCCAAGATGATTCTGCTCTTTCATTTGATTGATGACAGTGTAGGAAGAAGAGACAAGATTTTGGTCTTTAGGTAAGTCCAACGCACATTGCGTTAAACACAAAACCACCGGTAAGCGGATTAGAAAAGAGGTAGACAGACTTTGCATTTCTGCTAATTACTCAGACTTATTTGGAGCTTTCAGAGCTTTTTACAAACTGTAGGAAATTAATATTATAATCCTGCTACATCTTATGAGGGTTTTCTGCTTCTCTTTCAAGTTTCTCTTGTAAGCAGGAATTTCACATTTAACAAAAATGATGACCTTTTAATGAAACAAAATTCATTGTTGCTTGTAGCCATTCATGTGCGTATAGCAGTACTGTCTGTGACTATTAAAAAACAACAACATTTTGACAGATTAATTGTAACTCTTAACTTTGAGTATACCAGTCCCCACAAAACTGCAGTCACTTAAACTCAGTTTTATTTTATGATAACATTGAATTATTTCATACCATAGTGCACTTACTTTTCTTACCCCTTATTATCTGTTTCTGCTCTGTACCCACTAGTCAAAGTTTGTCCACCCTGACGGTCATTGAGGACTTCTTATCGAAGAGAGCCATGCCGAAAGGCATCGCCTCCTCTGACGCCCAGAGCCAAAACTGGGTTCGCAACCTCAATTACTACAGTGAGTCATCTAATCTGTTCTCGCTCTTCTCTCTCTTCCAACCCAGCAACTCTGCAGAAAGTGTGGTCACCGCCACTGAAGCCTCAAAGTTGTGATTATTGTTTCCGTATCACTGGCTGCAATTTCTCAAGTTCCTCAATTTAATAATTTGTCTTTACACTGTGCTCTTGAAACAAGTTGAAGAGCAATCTATTTGCAATTTGACAAAGATGTTTGAAATTGTTTTTTATATATAATGTACATATATCCCCCATGGATAGTTAAAGATTCCTCCAGTCTTTATACTGCTCTGCCAAGATGAAAAAATACTTTTTCAAGAATAACTAATAGAAATATCCATGATTAAAAATATCCCAGCTTTATCTTGTCTTAAGTATTCAATGAAAAATATTACCATGATACACTGTGAGGTAAATTGCGTTCAGGTGCTTCAGTGCTTCAGTGTTGACAGATGATGTATGTCTCTCTACAGGACTGGATGGGAGTACTTCTGCCTCAGAAAGAGAGCGACTTATAAATCAGTTTAATGACCCAGAAAACAGCAAAACGTGGGTCTTTCTCCTTTCAACAAGGTAGGTGGCTCTGCTCTCTATTTTCTAATAATTGTCACACTTCCTGGGAACACTGGCAGAATAATTTGCTGTGTTCCTTTTTAGAGCGGGCTGCTTGGGGGTAAATCTGATAGGGGCCAACCGTGTCGTTGTGTTTGATGCCTCCTGGAACCCATGTCACGATGCTCAGGCGGTGTGTAGGGTGTACCGCTATGGTCAGAGGAAACCCTGCTACATTTACCGCCTTGTCTGTGATTTCACCTTGGAGAAGAAGATCTATGACAGACAAGTCTCCAAACAGGGCATGTCTGGTAAGAGATTGGTACATTTGAACCAAATGTTTGTTAGACATTGCATTTTTATTGCATTTGTACAATCCCTTTTTTATTATCCAATCAGTACTAGGGGGTCTGTCTCATAAAGTTCCAGCTATCGGTAGTTACGTGTCAAAGTGCAGTCAATATCCGTTAAAGTTGGTACTTTACTTTAGTTCTTGGTTTCACTAGTAATTCTTGAATAAATATTGATATTGTGTCAGGGGACTGTTATTAATCCCTTATCCTAGTAATGTTAGCACATACTTAACCAGATCTAATGTGGGCAGTAATTAACATCTATCTGAATAATACCAGTCTTACAATGTTGTGCCTGTGTGTTTGTTTAAAGACCGTGTGGTTGATGACCTGAACCCAGTGTTGAACTTCACTCGTAAGGAAGTGGAGTCGCTGCTGCATTTTGTGGAAGAGGAACCTGATAAAATCTCTCTGGAATCCCAGGGGGAATTTGAAATAGTGATGTATACAGCTTGTCAGCTTTATCCACACCTCATCACCAAGGTATAGTTGCATGATAGGCGTTACTTGAAACAAGCCTAGACTAGATGCAAATAAGGCAGTTTTTGTGGTTTTGAATTTTTGAATTTAGCTACTTGAAAACTTAACTCTAACAGTGGCACAAGTATTTGCTTTCTGGTGAGTATTACTGAGACTGTTTTGATGCTCTGGTGTGTTTTTAGTATTTGTTCACTTTATGGCCAGGTTGGCCAGTGGTCTTGGGCTGCAGAAAGGCAAACTTCTGAATGCCTCAGTACTTACCGAAAGAAACACAAGAATGAGTACACACAGAAATTCTAGTAAGCATTACATTTCACCAGCTTACCTACTAGAACTAAAATCCTATCTGAAAAGGGCTGAAGTCTGTCTGTGGGGAAATAAATAAGATCGACCCGCCTCTTGCATGTCCGATCTGACGGTTGATCTGTAATTAAATGTCCCTCTTTCCATTTGGCTCCTTAGCAACCTTTTCATCACGAGTCTCTGCTGGTGGACCGGAAGGAGTCGAAGCTGACCAAAGCAGAGAAGAGAGCCGCCAAGAAGAGCTATGAGGATGAGAAACGAGCCTCGGTGCCCTACTCTCGCCCATCATATGCCCCCTACTACCCAACAAGTGATCAGATGCTCACAAACATACCAGCATTTAACCAACGTGGCTGGTGGGTTTCAGACTGCATGTTTGGGCTCGCATTCCCTTTAGCTATCTCATGTAATTGTTTGCGTGGTGGCGAACAGATGCTAATGGTTCGTTTGACTGTAAACACTTAGCCCTTTTCCTGAGCAACTCAACAGCTAGAACCACAAACTAACCAGCAGTGTTTTCCTGATATTCTGTTATGCAATGCGCTACAATTTACACTGTTCTCCACCAAAATGTGCAATTTCATCCACTTTGGACAAAATCCCCTTAAAATCTGGAAATGACCGTCTACCTACTGGCAAAAGCACAGGTCCAAAAATAAAAATGTTGGTTTGTTTGACGTTGTAGCTCTCCATGGATTTCTCTTCTTTTTTAAATACATTTCCCATCATACTAGACACACCTGTTAGGTGTGTATATGTGTGTGATCATCTCATGAGTTCAGCCCTCAAATTTTCAGGCGTCCCATGGCACGACCAGATGACAAGCCTGTGGCAAGTGTCAGGCCCATCCAGTCAACCCCAATCCCCATGATGCCTCGCCAGGTCGGCATGGGCATGGCTGGCTCCAGCTCTGCCGGCAGCCTGCCTGTCAACTTCCTGCAGAAAGCTGGAGTTTATGTACAGAGGATCGTCACCACAACCGGTAATGTGTAATATTTGTGAATGCTTAAATCATTGAAAGTACCACACCGGCCCTGAAATGTTACATTTTGAATTGACCATTTAATCTTTCAAAGAGAAGAAAAATGAACGATGTCTTTGAAATGTAATGAGCAGACCATAACATCCGCCATTTTGTCCGGTTCTGCAGATATTGTAATCCCAGGAGCCAACAGCACAACAGATGTTCAAGCTCGAATTAGTGCAGGGGAGAGCATCCATGTTATCAGAGGATCAAAAGGTAGTTGCAACAATGCAATAATTGCTGTCTGCCTACAAAGCATTTTAAGTCACTGCCTCAATCACTTGATGTTTTCTCCACCACAGGTACCTACATTAGGACAAATGATGGAAGGATTTTTGCTATTCGTTCTGGAAAGATCAGTAGGCCGGCAGTCGGGGGCTCTGCTGCTGCAAGAGGTACAAACATCATCTTTATTGTTCTTGGTTCCTGCTGCATAGTTTTTGCATTCCAGCCATCCAAACAACTCGTACAACGTTGGCCGGTGTTCTTTTACACATGAATCATGTTTTTCATGAGTACTATACAACCCGTGACAACAGTTTATACTGTCTTCTGTGGCTCTGCAGGAAACTTTCAGAAGTCTGAGAAAATAATGCGGATGATGTCATAAGGGTCATCTCAGTTTTGGTTGAGACTATAACGGAAAGCCTGCCTTACAAACTGGAGATGTGGCGTTTTAAAGATGTGGGCCTTTTAGGAGGTGTGGGGGTCTGATGAAAGACATGATCAAGTTGGAGGTATTTGGGGGCTTGACCCTTACTCTGGACTTAAAGGAGGAAACAATGAGGAATCACTGTTAATCATTTGTGCAGGGATTTGATTATTTGTTTTTTAATGTTATTTGTACATATTTGGCTACACCATCTTATTTCCAGGATTGATCTTTCAAGAATAGA
This sequence comes from Perca flavescens, assembly GCF_004354835.1. Taxonomy (NCBI): domain Eukaryota; kingdom Metazoa; phylum Chordata; class Actinopteri; order Perciformes; family Percidae; genus Perca; species Perca flavescens. Next base: position 24,026,010 of record NC_041334.1, on the reverse strand, counting down.
TTATTCAGAGGCAGAGACACTTTACATGTCTCCTGACATTTTATGACTGCATTTCTCTCTCCAAAAAGATTGAAAATTGATTTTTCGGGGGATTTAGTTCCGGAAGAGTGTGTGTGTGTGTGTGTGTGTGTGTGTGTGTGTGTGTGTCTGTCTCTGTCTTTGTGTCTGTGTGTCTGTGTGTCTTTCTACTCATCTTGCTCTCTCCTCCACAGACACCCAGGGTTCCCTGATCCACCCACTCAGTAATGGCTGTTCATCGCCTGTGGATCAACAGCAGGGCTCCCCCAACGGGGAGCAGCGGCCCTCCTCTCCCTTAAACTCTGAGATTCTCAGAGAGTTCAGCCGCTACGCTGCATCCACAAGTGATGTCACCGCGGGCATGGGGAATGAATTGCCGTCACCGTCAGAAATGTTGGCTGTACCAGCAGGGGATGAAGGCAGTTCGCGAAACAATCAGACTGCTGACCTCAGTAGGCCACACGGTGAAGACCTCTTGAGCTCAGCTTTAGAGATGCGAGGCAGCAAGCGCAGGAGTACTGAAAGCCATGGCAACACACAAATAGGAGGAAAACGCACTTCTGCTGCAACACGTTTCCCTGGACTGTCAATGGGCTCCAGTGGGCTCAGTTTTCCCCCTGTGGGTCTGAACACGACCTCCCTACTGGGGAACCTAGGTCACATAAGTCATCCACTTCTGATGGATGGTGGTGGTGGATCGTCATTCCTTCAGACACCAGGACAAACACTGGCTGACCTACAGACCATGTTCCCCTCTGCAGGCTCGGACCTACTGAGACAGTCTGCCACAGGACACCTTCCCACCCCCTCCTCGTCCTCTCTGTCCACTGTTTTCTCCTCTGCTTCTACCACCATCCCCATGTCATCTACACCCTCGGCAGCAACTTCTTCCTCCCTGGCGTCGGGTTCCCTGCCTTCGTACTTGATGAATCCCAACATGGCTGGCCTGCTTTCGTCAGGCTTCCCTCTCAACTACAGTCCGTCGCTGCTCTCTGAGCCGAGGATGTTCCCCACCTCTCTCCTCTCTGGCTCAGGGGGATTCCCCACGCCTAACTCCAGCTCTACTGCATCCAGTTTCCTCTCCCATTTCAACAATCCCACTTCCAGTCTGTTGGGGGCAGCTCTGACCCAGCCGGACCTACATCCGAGTACGGAGAACGGCGGCAGTAGTTCTGATGATGATGTAATAGAGGTGACGGGACAGTAGAGACTCAAGAAGTCCTGGAGAGGCAGTTTCACACATAATTTGCATTAGGGACGGGAATGATTACACCTTTACTAAATCAACAAAATTGATTCTGTTACAGTATCTATCCTAACCTATGAATGGATAATTGAAGGCCAGATGCATTTTTATATTCTGATTGTGTGAGCGCATCAGAATGCATGGGAGTTAAAGAGAAAAAAGGGAAATTCTACAATGATGAAGTGACTGGTCTTTTTTGTTTTAAATCAATTTTAATCCTGAACACATACTGTGAAGTTGGAAAAAATTGTGATAAATTAAATGTGTTTCGGCCTTGCTGTTAGACTAGCCATTAAAACCGTTTATATCATTCACATATTTACCAGTGAAATTGCAAATTAACTGCATTCCCATTCCTAATGTTCTCATTAAACTACACACACACACACACACACACACACACACACACACACACACACACACACACACACACACACACACACACACACACACACACACACACACAGACTCAGACTCTCACCTGCAACTGAGAGAATCAACTATTACCTTAATGACTGTACACAGTCAGAGTAACAAATCGTTATGCTGAATATCTTCTACTTGTTCAGCTGGAGCATCTGAGTAGTGGGAACAGACCATTGTTGTTCGGGGACCAGCTGACATTTTTGGAGACTTTTTAACCACAGCATCTCCTGCTACACTTTAAAACAAGGCCTCACCGTGCTGTTAGTTGTTGTTTTTTTTCTCTCCCTGAACGCAGATGGCATAATGTGAGGAAAAACTGCTTCATGTTGGATTGTCTCATGATATATTGCTGTGAAACAGTCTGGTGCAAACCAAAATTTGACATTTCCGCAATACTCACCTGCTGAACACAAATATACTAATTTTATTTCAGCACTGTTTATAGTAAACAATACTGGTAAGCTACATAGTACAATAAATAACTCACAGCGACTACAGAACGTTGTTAAAATCCACCTGACAATATATTTAGAGAAAATCCTTCGAGGCTTACCTTTAATAACAGAATCTTAGGCTTTCAGAGCATATTTTAGTCTTTAGCAATTTGATAGGCATTGTAGCATCCCCTGTTGAATGGATATTATGTGTGATACTATAACTGAACATGTTGATACTTTGTAAATAGCAGTCATTATCATTGTTTATATTGCAAGTCAATACTGTGCAGTGTGTAGATTTTGGTTGTAGAAAGATGGTTTATTATTACAGTGACTATCATGATAAACACGCTTTTGCATTGATGCTGGGGAAACAAATGTACGTTCAACTTTATAATTTACCTCCCCCCCTCCCCCATAAAACTAAAATGAATGTACTTTATTGTTAGCCTTTGGTAAAACAGGGGCTGGGACATGGATTCGGACTGTGTTCTTTCATTTTTAGCCTTAAATAACACAAAGGGGTCTTGAGTCTTAGCATTTATCTTAGTACATCCCTTTTTACAAATCTGTTGGAACTACTGAGCATTTAGACAGTCAGTGTCAAACTCATTAACACAAGCATTGGGCTGATTCAGCATTGTGAAAAGCACCAAGTCTGAAAGCTAAAAGGAGCACAAAGCTTTTAAGGTTTAATGTTGCTAAATCATCCACCTCTTTTGTTGCAGTTTTTACTGAAGTGTCCCCCACCATCAGTCAGGCTACACCCTACATGTAGTTTTGACTCTAATTACTCACTGAGAACAAATATTACCTAAACTGTAGAAAACATTGCATTCACGCGGCCTGAGTGTTTCAAACCTGAAGTCAATGAAGCCACCAACCATCAAAACGGATATTGAACATGACTGTGGACCGGTGGTGGCCTTACCAAACTGACAGTGCCAACATGTGGTAGCTTTTCACAGAGGTGCGTCTTTAAAAGCTGTGCAGTGTAAGTAGCTTCTGTCAGTAGCGTCAGTCGGTGTAGGTCTGCAGTGCTTTAGGGAGTTTAGGCCTTTGCTGTTCTCTGTAGCCTTGTGTTTCTGTGTTGTGAGGACACCTCAAGGTATGTAGACTGTAACACTGGATAACCTGAGACAATTTTTATGGGTAGGTTTGTTTTCTTCTGAAGATCTTTTGCTCCCACAGTCAAGAGTACTGTGCACTTTTTGCTACTTACTGGCTCCTTCCCTTGTTGTTGTTCTGGATGCTATGTTTCTATCATCAAGGATGTCTCCAGTTTTCTTCAGCATGTCCGGGGAACTTGGGCTGGTTGGTTTCAGATTTGAAGGTGGAGCTGGCTCTTTGAAAAAGGATCCTATCTGCTTGTGAACTGAATTGTCTTTATTCTCAGTCCGTTGGAAACATTTTGCATTTGAATCTTGTGAATCATCAGTTTGTAAAACAAAACCTGTCTGCCATTTCTTGTCAGTTATGTGCATTTTTGTGTTTCATGCAAATATGTCATTTATTTTAAATGTTTTTTTTATAACTTCTTATTGGTGTTCACTGGCCTGGCAGTTGTTTCCCTTCTTTTAATGTAAGTGTCTGAAATGTATTTGATGGAAATACATTCTTTTTTTGCAGTTACATTTTTTTAACCTTTTGTTCACTTTGACCCATTGACGGCTGATCCAGTAAGAATTTCGTACATGCAGCCTAGATCGAAGCAAAATATGACCGTGTTATCAGTTATTTTAACAATAAAACACTCTTCTATTGCAGTGTGAATCATTTACAAACGCTTTTAATTCACAACATATCTTTAGTATGATTTTTTGTGTTGTATTCAAACATGTTGCTACAAAAGTAATCAAAGGCAGGATAAGAGACCTGAGATACAATAATTCAACATATCGTATATTCAGGACCAATGGCAGGATTCTAGAAATACCGAGGTCATGAATAAAAAACTTTCAAACCATCTAGAAAACTATTTTTTATATTTAACTAATATTCTGCAAATTGTATCTGATCTTCCAATATGATGGTCTGAAATCTGTCAAAACCTTCACACTGCATGGTTTGCAATGCCAGTAGACAATATTCAACCACTTTATTTCTTATTCTTATTATTACCGGTAATTGAATTTCTGTGACTAAAATCATATTTCAAGCCATTTGGTCAAAAACATAAGAGTCTACAGCCATGCTAGCAGCTCTGTGAGGCTGCACAGAGATGCTTTGTAAAATGCTAATGCTAGCATGCTTACATACTGAATTTTAGCAGGTATAATGTTCACCATGGTCACAAGTTTAGTTAAGCATGCCAGCATTTGTTAATTAGCAGTAAACACAAAGAAGAGCAGAGGCTGATAAGAATGTTATTGGTTTTGGAAGTATTTGATCACAACTTAAAGGGATATGCCACCGTTTGTTGAAATAAGGCTTATCACGGTCTCCCCTAGCTATAGATAGGTGGGCCAACGCATTTTTTGTGTATGCATTGTTTTAGTCCGGTGCAAGCATGTGAGCAGACAAAAAAAACAACCTAATTACTTGCACTGAGACAAAAAAATGCGTTGGCCCACCTATCTACAGCCAGGGTAGATTGTGATCAGCCCTATTTCAACAAACGGTGGCGTATTCCTTTAAAGCCCAATGTGTGGAATATGTGTGGAATTGTCAAGCCAACCCAAATTCCTGGAAAAGAAATACAGAAGACATGACCTCAGTGTACTCAATGGTACTGTGTATACCATGTAAAAAGGCAAGAAAAAAGTGTGACATTATTCACATTTGGCACATGTGCTTAATGATATGACAAGACCTTTAGAGGCAAATCAAACATGGCATAAGTACTCAGTGAGTGGTGTTAAAGTGTCAATACTGTGTCTCCCGTCAGTACTGCAACCGTTTTTTAGCCATATACGCACTGCTGACTTGGTTCATTATGACGAGGGCATTGAGAGCAGAACAGAGTGCCAACAGGTACCAGGTGTATTCCCCGACTGCTGCAGTGAACCAAGCAGAGCTCAGGCCGAGGAGTAGGCTGGCACTGCCCAGCAGGTATGTGACGAGTCCAGACGCTGCATGGTACCGTTTGAGTTTGGCCAGGGACCAGCCTTTGGCCAGAGAGTGGTAGATGAGAGGCACAGCTGCCAAAGACTGCAGCCCCACCACACACACTGTGAGCAGGCCCAGCAGACCGTGCCACGAGGTGAAGTGGGGTTTACCATTCAGGTGTTTGTTGTAAGAGATGGCTGTCAAACCCAGGACTGCACAGGACACACTGAGGCACTGCAGGATCCAGTGAACACGACCTTTTGTCTTGTGTGGAAACCTTTTGATGGGTGAGCCATACGGGGAGAAGAGGAGTATGGCTTCTGTCATGAAGAAGGAGAACTAGTGGGAAAGGAAAAACAGTTAAATGGGTCTGCTACACACGAGTACTTTCATTGTTAATTCATCTTTTGGTCTGTAAAATATACAATTTCCCAAAACCCAAGTTGACAAATCCAAATTGCACGTTTGAGAAGGACTAGTGAATTGTTAGCATTTTTCTTATAAATGCCTTAAACTATTCACAGGTAACAAAACGGTTGCTATATGTTTCTATTGATATACCAACTGATTAACTGAATGTTTCAGCTCTAAAAATGAGAATTTAAATGTTTGAATGAACTTATTTCTGTGTAATGAATGTGTTTACACCTGAAAATATTCATTATGAAAGCTTTTAACTTACAGCTAGTGTCATAAAGAAGGGATGCCAGGAAAACCAACCTAAAATAAAACAAACAGATAAAATCAAATTAACAAATGGTATGCTATCAAGTAACTTAGCTACTACCATCATGAAGATGATTGAATAACAGCACTCACTGGTACCCGGTCGAGACAGAACTGCGATGAACACAGTGAAGACGATGCAGATAAAGTGGGTCAGCACTGCGGAAGCTGTTCTGGTAAAACCGTAGAGACGAGGCTCACTTTCAGTCTCTTTGTTGTGAACCATGTTAAAGACAATTTAAGTGGCCTTCGGCAGCTCACTTGCTACCGACCCACACCACAACTTGTCACCTAAAGTGAACTGGCAGTTTCCGCCAAAGAGAAGCGGAAGTGATGGTGAAAGTAACAAAGTAATCGTTACCTCCTCGTGCTGAAGTCTTGTGGATTAAAAGCATAGAGAATACGGGACTTTTAATAACAGAATAGTCAGGTTAGAAACTGTCAAATAGCGGTAACTTTACGTTTCTCCTCTCATCCATGATCTTCGCCAGCCAGAAATAAATACAACTTCCGGTGAGTTATTCTCAGAATAAAGCGTTGTCTTGCCAATCCATCATCTCAATAAACTACAAAAACCTCAAAACACCACCACACTGCATGTGTGTTTTTATGGTCATATTATCCCCAGTTTTTTCATTGAACCCCCCTTTTACGTGTAAATGTATGCACGGTCAAAACTGGATTAACAATCAGGCAAAGCTGGCAACTGCCCCATTGTATGTCAGTTCATTTGTCTTCATTTGATAACAGTAACGGCAAATTTGTCTGGGAATATGCCCCCATTTAAGTAATTATTAAAAGGCATGATAAGAGCCTTAAAGCCAATTTTTCATTATTACCTTTGTCTTTCTGTGTCAGCATTTACACACAGCACATTCCTAAATCTTTTGTGTTTGACTAAATTACACAAATAGGGGTAAACTGGCCTTGTTGCCCAATAGCAGGTTTATTCGTCCTTGTGTACTCTACAGATTAAAGACCTCACACACCCATTGCCCACCCACATAGTGTTTTGTGATATATTTTGTGTGATTAAACCTCATCTGAGGACTGTGTGGCCGCATTCTAGCTGTGCTTGATTTACATCAGTCTGACCCTCAAATAGTTTTGCACTTGTTGGGCAGGTAACACCTTTATCATTCGTATTACGAAATTTAGTACCTCAAGTTATTCTATCATAACTCCATCAATCTTCAACCTGAACAGAAGTCTAAGTAGCCAGAATAAATGAAAACACGTATGGGTTTGCAGGGGTGCAGGGGTGTGCAGACTCCACACAGACCTTTCATTGCCACTTAATAAGAAATAAATCATAACCAAACAGACTTTTAACAAGGAGCTTTGGAAGTCTCACTGCACTGAGCAGCATCTGCTCAGAGTTGTGACTGGCTCTCATATTTGAATGTGAAACAGAAATAGATTAATGGCCCAACAATGAGGTGGCACTTTCAGATTCCAAATGTGAACCCAAACCATCTAGATAGTGATTTTACCATCCCTCAATCAGCCCAACTAATATTATTCAGATTTGTTGTAGGTGGAAAAGAGTTGTAGCAGTGAGTCCATATCTCTTTGAATACAAATAGTTAGCTCTTTCCGAACTAGGTCACGCTTTTATTCTGAAATTTGAATTCCCGGAAATTATCTTTGTTTATTCTGGTTAATTTAACGAACCTGCTCCTGGCTGACGTGGATGTCTCCTTGAATGATTATGTATTTAAGGAAAACACACTTTTTGTTCTGTATGCATCAGCCCCGGAGCAAAGTTGCATTTACAGTTGTTGCTTACCCATTCTTTAGAATATCATTTAAATAGTTTTGCTACTCGAAAAATCACAAAACCGTGCAGTCAACGGATAGCCAAGTAAGCCTAGCCTATTAGTGAGGGTAAATTATTTCAGTTTGGTGTTGTTAGTTGATCCGTATGGCTAAGGATGGGATGTCTCGGATTTATATCACCCATTCCACATCCAGGAGTATAGTGGACACTAGTCAGCTTTTCATAGGTTATTGTGCTCCAATTACTCTCTCATTTGCTTGTGACTCCGCAGGGCCTCCACACACTGGGCATACAGAGCAAGAAAACAACAACATGCTCATTCAGGACATCCCCCCTCTTTGTTTTTCCTCTGTCTGTCTTTCACACACACATTTTATAGACACATTATGCCCACCAAACACAGTGCCAAATGGTCTCTTCATGCTTAAACATATAAAAATGAAGTCTAATTATAGATTGACAAAGTTTACTGTGTTTATGTACAGCAACAATACCACAGTATAAAAATGCTCCATTACAAGTATCTTGCATTCTAAATTTCACTGAAGTAAAAGTACATAATTATTAGCAACAAAATGTACTTGAGTACTCAGTTGATGTGCTTAGTTACTTTCCAACACGTTTAAATATGTTTTTGTTTTCAAAAAGGCTTTAACGGTGTTTTGGCTAACACCAAAACTGGTGCAGGGCACATTGACTTCATTTTATAAAATAAAGTACAAGTGCATTGTATTAGAATTACCAGTATTAGTAGCAGTAGTAGTAGAGAAAGTGCACTGTTCAGATTTACTCACACCTCTTAATGTTCCCTCTGTGTCACAATGGGATCTTGCTTTCCTCTCTCTACAAAGACTGAATGAAGAAAATAAGAGAGTGGCACTCTCAACCATGGCTTTCCAACATAGGCCCTTCTTTATCTGCCCCCATGTTTAAGCCTGGGGGCTTTTTCCTGCATTGAGTGAATTCCAAATGGCCCTTAAACATTAAACAGTCCATTCATTCCAAATGGAAATATCCATCATTTGAGAAAAGTGACTCCCTCTTTTTCAGATTGATCATTAGTGTCATTCATTTGGAAATTAAAGCACATTATAGTGACTAATTTAAATCCCTTTTTTTTTTTAAAGAAAATTCAAATATTTTTGCAGACTGTGATTTTGTTAATTAAATTGTGAATTTGTTTATTTAAATCCTAAAGAGCTTTGAAGCGCAATTTATCCAAACATTCAACTCACTCTTTAATACTAAAATATCCTTTATAAAGGGCTTATAAATTGTAACTAATGTCTTTATCAATGGTTCATAAATCATTTACTAATAGCCTACTTTATAAATTAGTTATAAGAGCAATGGTTGCCAGGTTGGGAAAAATCCCCCATTTCATGGTGCTTATCCTTTTGTATTTGGTAAAAACCATACAGTCTATGGTAAAAACACAATAATATTGGTAATGCATAAACAAATACAGTGTAATAGACCCTAAAGTCTGAAGTTATACATTAATTAATGGTTTATTAGTGATCTTCAAAGCATTAGAACATAATTTATTAACCATTAAAAAATACTTCATAAAGTGTGATTTATTAGAAAACTACAATGGACTCCATGTTTATTATAGCGTAGGCTGGGCTATAGCCTACTTTTTATTGACCCGTCCATCGTTGTACGTACATAGTACAAAGCTATAGGCTACTTCCTACTGTGAGACCACAGAGGATGTTCCTCCTGTGGTGCCTCCCTCAGGATGGTTTAATACACATACCAGATTAGACGGTAATCCCACACTCACAATGTGCATGCGCAAACTAAAGTGCGTGCGACGGACGACGGACGGTTCGGTGTTAATACAAACAACTAACTGCGTTCACTCTCCAAATCCCCTGTACGAGAATTGGTGATGATGAATTACACGAGGTAAGGTCTTTTCTTTAACGGTTTTTCTGTCAGCAAATCCGGACATTTATTCTGGTGTGTCAACTGAGTTTGTCGCCCCGTTTCAGACAGGATTTAACCGGGTTGTCCCGTTACAGGCTGAGCTGCACTTTGCAACAAATGACAAATAAAGTAGAGTCTAAACTTTATAGTTTAAGCCACGTTTGCTCAGTTTCACACGTACGTAATTTAAGAGAAAACCAGCAGAATATGCATGAATGATCCCTGGTACAATGTGTTGCCCTGTGTGGATAATTGTGCCGTGTGGTGACCCACTTGGCAGATTGAGCGCCGGGTTGTTCATATTCAAGTCACAATGCAGCTCCACAGGGAAACGAATGAAACGTTTAAAGTTTCTAATGCATCTGTGAACATTTTATTATTCTTCCTGGTGATACGCCAGAAGAATGTGTACTCAGTTGTACAGCTCAGAAAAGTAGTGTTTGCTATGTGCTATATCTGTCACAAGGGGTGGAATAAGTAATCAGATGCTTTACTTAAGTAAAAGTAGCAATACCACAATTAGTAGAGGTCCTGGGTAAGATATGTATGCACTTCATTTAGCGGAGAATATCTCAACTGTTATAGACTAATGTGACCCCATTGAACAACGTGGGATGTGTGCCAAAAATCTCTACCCGGGACGAAAGTCCTGAAAATTACCACAACAGGTGACACTATTATCACACCGGTTACAGGTGAATGGGACTTTTTCCTTCCCTTTATAGACATTTCTACCAGATTATCTTCATATTAAGATAAATACTTTTTGTATTACACTTTGTCTAAAAAATAAAATAAAATATGCAAATGAGGCAATATCTCATTAAATATGCGTACATATAAACCCTTGAAGTTACAGATTTTCTGAGGTGATAACAATGTTCACAATGACCATGATTATAAGGTTACAAAAGAGTGTAAGCATTGATGTAAAGAAAATGGCTAAAAAACAGCCATACAACTAGCAACATACAGGAATTGCCAGTTATTTATTAACCTAAACTTTAAAAGCTTACATTTCCTACCTGTTCTAAATATTGCTGTCATTACCTCCAACTTTTTTTTTTCAACAAAAGTTTTCTTGGCAGCCATAGTAGAGCACATGGCTGTCAAGCAAGATGACATGTGAGATCAAGAAAAGTAAGGAAATCTACTCTTTATTCTTTGTGTTGGAATGTACAGTACACTATTACGTGTCATTATCATATGAGTTGTAATTTTGTGTATTTAAATAATTATAATTAATTTGTATCAGTTTTATATTTAATTTGGTATGTATTGTAGCTAGCTAACTGCTAGCTGCTAGTGTTTTTTTTTTTGCAAAATGGGGAAAATGTTATCACCAGTACATCACAACTTGTGATCACATAGTCTCAGACAAGTTGATGAAATTACAGTGTCTTCATGTCATGAAGTTATTCCTCACAAAGAACAGATAAGTTAGTACATACCAATTACTCATATTTGAAACCTTATTTTACAAAATTCCAAAAGATCTGGAGAGAGTGAGAGAACAACTTATCCATCCTCCAAGAGCTCTGGCTGATATCTGCATAGCGCTGTGAGACGAGCTCACACAGTGTCTCCCAGCACTACATGTGCTGACTGGGTGCAATACAACCAGCAAAATATCAACCATACTTGCAGCTCTGAACACTGTCAGCAAACCAGACAACTCTTCTCTGATTCTCAATTTTAACTGTCCACAGCTAACAGAGAGTGCAATACAAATGGAGGAAACATTCTTGGTCAAATGTCTCAAACATCAACGGACATGGAGACATTTGACGACCTGCGCATTGCTGCGTTCGATAGTAATGCCCTTAAGATGGACTTTGAGAGGACCGCTTGCACCTCAACTAATGCAAGAAAACATATACAAAGAGCCTATTATCAACAGGAGCTTTGGGTCCAAGCACCATTTACAGACGCCACCTCGATCTTAAATGCAGATGCTTATGGTTTTGTAAGAAAGAGCAGTTTATCAGTACCTGGATTGTAATCTCAATAACCTGAAGGTTTGCCAGATCCCTGCTCGTGTGGCAAGTATGCACACAAGAATGGGTGTCCCTGTCGGGTAGCTGGTATCCGTTGTTGCAATGCAAATGCAAGGGAGGCTATAGTATACCTGGACTCTGTTGTGAAAGTTTTACCTTGCAACACAGGGAATAAACCTGTTGTTAAGTTAACGATCCAATGATAATAGCAAGGTTGGATATAAAATCTCTGTATATTAATCAAATGCTTGTTTTCTTTCTTTTAAAAAAAGTCCCTTGTTTGTATACAATTGTATTTATAATTTTCCATTCAATACAGCACAACACAGGACATCCCCTAAGTTTAATGTACAAACAATGCTGCATATTCTATAAAATAATCACCATAGCTGTATAATAAACAGTGGAGGAAATGTAGGACATTTTTTTCCTAGAAACACAGTGAAGAAGAAGTATAAAGTAGCGTAAAATAGAAATACTCAAGTAAAGTACAAGTACCTTAAATTTGTACAGTATATGAGTAAACATTCCACCACTGTTTGTCACGCACTCAGCACCTGTTGCTGTCGTACATGCGTACGTGACATTATATTTGTTTGAAAACTTAAAACCACTGTGTTCCATTGTGTTGCCAGTTATTTATGAAACAATGGATTTAAGGTTGTTTTGTTCTTTCTGGAATTAATAATTGAAATGGTACTGGCCCACTTTTATGCAGTTTTGTTTCAGTGTCACGCACAGAAAAACAGTATGAGTCCAGGATTGCAGAGGATTATACCATGTCATCTTGTCCCACATTTTATAATAATCATAGCAATCCTGGCATCAGATAACAAAGGTTAATCTCTTGTTTTTCCATTTGTAAAGCACGTCTGTAAGCATGGATGTTGATTTTATGAATGTTATTGCCTGAATTGAAACTGATTCAGATGTTTAAGATTATTTATGTGAAACTGATCCATACATGTATTAATTGTATTGTACTTGTGTATGCTTTTAAACTGTCTTGCAGCTCCTAAGGACTTAGTGGCCTCCCCTGACCTGACCTAGTGCTTTCCTCGCTCCAAATACTGTACATTTGATCAAAGCCCGACATTCACAACATCCTTATTAAGGATGCAAGGGTGCACATAATGCTGTTTCCTCTTTGGGCTGGATGTATACCCATAGCCTACTAGCTCATGGGCAGCAAGTGCTCAATTGACATGTCAGAGTCTGTATCAGCGACAGGATGTCTAAATGTGAGCTGATTGAGCTGAAGGACCTCAGTGTAAATGATCCCATTGAGCTGGCTGCTCCTGCGGCCCGCACAGCCCCACCACCTGTAAACCCGGGTCAGCCAAGCCTCTTCCATGTCGTCCGTCTGGTCGGAGACAGCGTCAGCATCGAGGCACCCCAGGGCCAGATAGAAGAGGCTGGAGTGGGTCATGACTTCCAGCCGTACAGTCACACCCATCTCACCTGGTGTGACCTGTGTGGAGAATTCATCTGGGGTCTTTATAAGCAAAGTTTACGCTGCGCCAGTAAGTAACTTGTCCATGCAAATTTGTTCAGAGTGTAAGTCTGGTAATATTTTCCCCTTGTGCCATAGACCTTTGTTGTTATTAAAAGCACATCAATGAGCCAAAATGTTGTGCTGAGCGACATGTTCCTTTAATACCATTAACATGTGCTCTGTAGTTTATTTTGAGTCAGGCCCACATTCACCGTCCTGCTGCCAGATATGCTCACTAGAGCACCAAATGTGTATTAATCCACAGCTAAAAATAGTCCCCAACAAACTCATTATTTACTCCTGTTTGTAACATTTGTTAAAACTATACATTGCAATTACATTATTTAGTAATATTTAAAAATGAAAGTAAATATTAGAAAATTGGTTTTCTTTTTATAGATTTAAGTCTTTAGTAGGAACAAATGGGCTTGGTGCTGAGAGCCACAGACAGGTTGGGAAGTATGGAGACAAGGTGGGACGAATATTTGATTTTGGGTATAAGAAAAATGTAGAATAACACTAGCCTTGTCCTTTATGTTTGACGGTTAAATGATGAGAAGATTTTTCTGCAACCCTTGACCTAAAAAGCAAAGAGTACCAGCCACTTCATCGTTATTGCATGTGACACAATGACGTACAGTACAAGGATGCCTTGAATCGTCATGTACCTGCATATGTGATTAATAGACATAGTGAACCATTGTGGTTGCTCACTTAAGGTCGTAAAGAACACTGGTATTAAAATAAATCCTTTAGCCTTATTAGAAATGGCTTAAAATGCCCTCAGATAAAAGCCTAAATCAGCTCTGTAGCCTCATAATAACTAAGTAATGTCCATCCAAAGCTCAAAGAGCTGTGACGTAGTCTTCACTTTCCAGTATCACCAGAATGCAGGATGCTCGTGTTATTTTTCTATTCATGAGAAACTTTATCACAGAGTTTGTACTAATCTGTAGGAAGCTCTGGCAAGCTTCATGTTGGAACATTTCTGTCCCAGTTCAACCAAGAAATGAACTGCTGTCGCACTTAGAAACAAACTTGACAGAGTGAAAACAGCTTATAATTAACATCCCATTAAATCTCAAACATGGGCAATTTTTATTTTGTAGATACAAACATTTTGGCATGTTGCTTACATAACATAGATAATGCATCTAGGTTAATGTGTTTGGGGTAATGTTTTTCAGCACAGTGACAGATTACTGAACAAAATTCAAAGAGGGCTCTACACAACACACGTTGACCGCTAGCCAAAATATAATTAAGAATTTTCTCTCTCTCTCTCTCTCTCTCTCTCTCTCTCTCTCTCTCTCTCTCTCTCTCTCTCTCTCTCTCTCTCTTTTCTCAGACTGCAGTTACACTTGTCACTACCGCTGCCGACCATTCATCCAGCTGGACTGCAGCACAGATAATTTGTTAACAAACAAGGAAGATTTCTCTATCGACTCCCTCGAGACAGACACAAATGTGGTGAGAAACCAAGCTACAATCACATATTTTATCAATAGTACATTTGTATAGCAAGCTGTCTTTATTGGATTGTTTTAGGCGAGTAGGTCAAAGCAGATGGAGGCCACCAGATTGTCCGCTGCTGTCCACTGAGTGTCACTGTGCCATATGTCCTCAAAGACGCTGGTTTTATTACCTCCTCATTGTCAATGCATCCATAGAGAACGTAATTTAGGAGAGAGCTAAGGGGAGGGAATAACTTAACAACTTTACAATAAAACAGCTGCCTTTATTTCAGAACCACACAAAACAAATCTAGGACCAAGACAAGTTATCAGATAGTTATCAGAAAGGATTGGTTCACCGTTTTTCAGCTCGCTCAGACAATATTAATATGAAGTCTACCATCATGTCAAATGGGGCATTCAGCAAAAATCAGAAAAGTTGATTTATCATGATTTTTAAAGCCCTCATACAGACTCATTAGGATATAATGGCCCCCATCTGAGTATCTCCACCCATGGCTTAGAACTACCTTTGCAAAGGTGCTCCATATTTTTCTCACAAGCCAATCAGAGCAGACTTTTTCAGGAGGATGGCTTAAAGACACTAAAACGGAGCGTTTCAGACAGAGGGTGAACACAGGTACGCTATATTCAAACAGACAATAGAAGAAAAATAATGTGTTTTTTTAAAACATTAAAGTATGTAAACATGTTCTTGTAGAAACCCAACATACAAGTATGCACATGAAAATTTGCATATTATATCCCCTTTAAAACACAGCATGGATATGTGGCAGAATGGTGAATTTCTCAAGAAATAAAGCTATTGGTGGAGTTGTGATATGGTTAGTTATATATGGAAACTACATTTTAATGTGAATATGTACACACACATCAGCAATAATGTTGGGTGAAACTTTTTCATTTAGGATCATTTGAGCAGCTCTCCTGTAGGGGTGGGCTGGCCGTTTAGACATCTTTATGAGGTTTTATTGTCAGGGAGGAGCAAATGGAAATGCTGAGGTCAAAAGAGCTGTTAGCAGCATCAGATCTCTCGAGGCAGAAGAAAGGACAGAGGAGAGCTAAATAAATTCTGACATATAACTTTTGGCAATGACAAAAATCTAATAAAGTTCACTGGAACCTCGGAGATGACCTGGGGAAGCACAGCAAGTACTGACACATTCTGCAGTCAGGAGGACAGTAGCTCAGAGCTGGAACCATATTTTACTGCATATACGTCTTTCTTTCACAAGGTAAGAAGATCAGCGGTGAGGCTATGGCATGATTCAAAGGCACAAAGCTGTTTTCACTTTCTGGTTAACTATATAAAATCACGTATTTATTTTCTAACCACAGACAAAAAGCTTGATTTGGTTTTACTTTTATTTCCATGCACCTGTTCTCTGTCACTTTCTCTCCATCCTCAACGCTCACTTGTGAGGACAAGCTTTCTGCTGACGTTATGTGGCCTATTTGCTGCTCTTTTCTTTTTAGGACGAACAGATCGATTGGGGTAACCGGGCATTGACTGTTAGTGAGATTCAACAGAAGGTTAAGGAGTATAATGCACAGATCAACAGCAATCTCTACATGATGGTTGTGAGTGACTAATAAAATTGTTTTCTTTGAACATTCATCCATGCACAAATGTGTACATGAACTGTATTTAAATTGTAATAAAGGTGACCTCTAGTTCACCCAGTAAGAGCGTGCGCCCCATGTAGGCTGAGTCCTATGCAGAGTCTCGGGTTTGAGTCCGACCTGCGGCCCTTTGCTGTGTGTCATCCCCCATCTCTCTCCCACCTTTCCTGTCTATCTACTGTCACTATGAAATAAAAGGAAAACCCCCCAAAAAAAATAATCTTAAAAAAATAAATAAAAAAGAGATGTGTACTTGAGACTTGGCGACTTGGACTCTAGTCGACTGTAGTCACTGTTTTGATAGTCTACATCCATGATGTTCCACTTTGGAAATCCCGCCGGATTTAAAATTGGCCGGAATTCTCCTTTAACTCTTTTCAGCCAGATGTCCGTTAGCTTGCATTTTGTTTGTGTTGGAATTTTAAACTCCAGTCAATTTGTGAGGACTATGGTTAACTGCTCCTCAGGTCTCTGCAGGGTAAATCCAGACAGCTAGCTAGACTGTCTGTCCAATCTGAGTTTTCTGTTGCTCGACTAAAACAACTTTTGAACGTACACCAATCCCGGAATGCTGTGTGGACTAGCCAGACCCTCCTCCGCAGCGCTGTGAAGGAGGGTCTGGCAAAGCAAGACTACTGTTTTGATGACTTGCAACTTGACTTGACAAAAAATAAATGACTTGAGACTCAACTTGGACTTGTAAGTAAATGACTCAAGACTTGACTTGAGGCGGGATGACTCGGATGCCTTGCGTGTATTCATACGTTTGAATGTTAGCTGTTATATATATAAAATTATATAATTTAATGTTGTCATGTTTCTGTCTAGCACCATCAAGCATGTGATTGTCATGATTGGATAACTGGTTGTCAGTCAAACTCCTTACTATGGCAACACTTAACCTCAAAAAACCCTGATGCAGCCTCGTTAATGGCTGTGTCTGTGCCACGAGAAATCAAGGGTGGAGTGTGTCTGTGTATGTTGGATTTCTATGGATGGTTATTTGAAGGTGCTGTTAGGTGCGATAGCTAAAAAAATTAACTTTAAAAAAAACAAAATGTTGATAATCTCTACCAAACACTCTATCGGTGATGACTGTGATTAATGTAGCTATTACACACTTAGTTTAACAAAAGTTATATCACTTACAGCACCTTTTTAAATAGTAGGTGGGAATAAGAAATCCAAATACCTACGCGGCTTAAGAGCTCGATCTGTCAAATAAATATAGATGCACCAAGTTGTAGAATGATACAATGTTGATGTGTCAGTATTTCACTGTTTCAAAAGTGATGGGGAGGGAATATGAAATAAATAAGTAATAATTAGTTTTGCTTTGATTACATTAATTTCACTGAATTTTAAATATAATACATTTGAAATTCATTGTCATACTTATTTTAGTAGTTATACAAACTAGCCAATCATTTTATTAGATGAGCTACTAATACCTTGTCTTTTCTCTTTATAAAGACGATAAAAAAGTGACTTGATTTGGGACTTGACTTGCCTTAACTAAGGACTCGCCTTGATTTGACATAACCTGTGACTAGACTTGCCCCCCCCAAAAAAAAAATAACTTGAGAATTCCTTGAGACCTGGACCAAATGACTCGAGACTTACTTGGGACTTGAACAAAGATGACTTGGTCACAACACTGTTAGTATTTAATAGTTTGCAGACCACTTCAATCCCATTCTTACAATATGTATTTGTCTACCTTGCAGAATAAAGACGGGTCCTACACTGGTTTCATCAAGGTTCACTTTCAGTTAGTCCGTCCAATCTCCCTCCCCCCCTCTCAGAGCCTGTGCTCAACACAGGAGGAAGATCAGCAGGGCAGAGGGATGAAACGGCGGACATCTTTCTACCTCCCCAAAGATGCTGCCAAGCACCTGCATATTAGTTCCCAAACACGTGTGCGAGAAGTCATCGAGGCATTGCTTAACAAGTTCACCGTGGTGGACAACCCGGCCAAGTTTGCCCTGTTTGAACGCGCTGAGAGACAAAGTCAAGGTAGAATCCTCAATAATGTGCAGTTACTGTAAAACAATACAGAACCATGTATTGAATTGAAAGTGCTGAATTTTATTTTGTTTAGTGTACATGCGTAAACTGCCTGATGATGAGTGCCCTCTCTACCTGCGCTTGTGTGCTGGCCCCAGTGAAAAAGTCTTGAGTCTGGTTTTGAAAGAGAATGAGACAGGGGAAGTGAATGTAAGTTTCCATCTGAGAATTAATACATATGATAAACATGTCAATATATGCTGAAAAGCAAATAAATGTACTGTATATACAGATTCTAAAGTGAAAAATTGCTCTCCTCCACAGTGGGACGCTTTTAGTTTTCCTGAGTTGTGCAACTTTTTGCGAATCCTGAAGCGTGAGGAAGAAGAGCATGTGCGGCAGATTGTGAAGCGCTACGCTCTTGCTAGAGACACGATGAAGCAGGCCATGGCAAGGATTACTACTCCTGGTAGTCTTTGAGCGATTCAACTGATCTTAGTATTTTAATATGATGAAGAAACTTCTGCCACTTTGAATACTATTGTTGATTAGCAATGTAAAAGGGAAGGAAAGAGCTCAGACAATGACATTGACAAGGCTTACTGTAGGCCCTGTTCATTTTGTGCAAGCAGAGCCATTGTTGGGAGAATATATTATCTTGGACTTAATTGGATGCAGTTCTTTCTTTTAAAAACGATGCTGCTTGACTCGATTATTTATAGTGGTAATAACTTTTAATCTTTCTGGGCATTTATCATATTTAGTTTCATTTATATTCTGTGAAGCTGTTTGAAAAATGTTGGCACTTTAATAAACCTGTAAATTGGATTTTCAGCAAGTTAAATGTGAAACAATGTGTTTACATTCTAACTATTTAATAAAGTGATGATAGTGGTCATTTTGGTGTTATTGTTTAAATTATAGCCTATATGAAGTACTACGTTTGATAGACTGTGTGTTAGACCAGAAGTCCACATTCTAATGTGCCAAAGCTGAAGTAGGCTACACTATATGGATAAAAGTATGTTGACACCTAATACATTTCATCCATATGTTACAGCTGAACATGTCATTCAAAACCATAGTAATTTATATGTTGTTGTAACAGCCAGGGAGGGGGTGTTCAGGGGTAGATAAAAGGATAATAGTACATGCCACATAAAAGTGGTGTACATCATCTGAAAACTAGGAACCTGAAAAATAATTTCAGATGCAGCTCAGCAGTGTGTGTCAAGTTGTTCTAGTCATAAATCTGAAATAAAAATGTATGAATTAATTAAAATAAACTGTGAAAGTTTATAAGGGCTTAGAACATTATAATGGAAGTATATGATGGCCATTCCCATGCTCATGTACACTATCTCACAAAAGTGAGTACACCACTCACATTTTAGTAAATATTTCATTATATCTTTTAATGGGACAACACTGAAGAAATGACACTTTGCTACAATGTAAAGTATTAAGTGTACAGCTTGTATAACAGTGTAAATGTGCAGTTCCATCAAAATAACTCAACACGCAGCCATTAGTGTCTAAACCGCTGGCAACAAAAGTGAGTACACCCCTATGTTAAATTCCCATAGAGGCAGGCAGATTTTTATTTTTAAAGGCCAGTTAATTCATGGATCCAGGATACTATGCATCTTGATAAAGTTCCCTTGGCCTTTGGAATTAAAATAGCCCCACATCATCACATACCCTTCACCATACCTAGAGATTGGCATGGGGTACTTTCCATAAGATCATCTCTCAATGCAAATCAAACCAGCTATTAGGCTAACTGAAATAAAACCATGCCAATCTCTAGGTCATTATATCTAAATTACTGAAGATTATTTATCTAAAATCTAAGTGTAAAGATATTTTGTTATAGCACCAATTGTCAACCCTACAATATCGCCGCAATATTGATATCGAGGTATTTGTCAAGAATATCGTGATATCTGATTTTCTCCATATCGCCCAGCCCTAAATACAGTTGGGCTCACTAAATCCACAAGTCTCAGTCATACCTAATTTATGCAATTCAAAGACCCCAGTATGCAGAAATATTCATACACATCATTTTAGAATGGGCGAAAATAACACATTTGCCCCAAACTGCATGAGGTTAACATAAAGTGGGCATGTACTGTAATGGGGAGACTTCTTGTTTGTGCTAGTGTATGAGGTGTCATACATATACTTTTGGCTGTAGTGTACCACACCGTTCTCTTTTAATGTATATTAATAGCAGAGACTGTATAAGTCTATGGATAATAGTTAATAGGACAGGCAGCGAGTTTACAGTATATTTTGCCTCCTGTGTTTAGCACATTCTGTCCATGTGGTGGCAGTAGCTCACCACAATCTCTTTACCCAGAGAGAGAAAAACACGGAGAAGAAGAACGTGCAACGTTAGTTGGCATAAACCAAACAGCTAGCGTTATCTTGTATAGATTTAGCAACCCACCAAGACAAATTCATCAAAGAACATTTCATACCTGCGAACACACCAAACCCCACTTTAGGTATGTTTTTAACCAGCTAAGCGGAAGCGACAAACGCCAATTATCAAAACAGCTAACGTTAGCTATTGGCAGCGGCTGTAAACCTTATTTTGTAACGTTAAACCAGATAGAAACATGTTGACCTGGCTAATGATAGTAACGTTAACAGAGTGCTAACCAACCTGTCTTTAGCTAGTGGTAATGCTAGCAGCCAGGACATAAAGAGACATAACATCCACTGTAACTAACGCAAGCAGGACCAATTTCTTAATGGTCTTGTCGGTCAAAGCTAGCTAGCTAGCCGTGTTCACCGTCCTGTCCAGATAACCTATGCTAATGCCCGAGCCCTCTAAGCAAAGCTGACTAACGTTATTCAGGATTGTCTTGTTTTCAAATAACGTTACAATTTTAACTTGATAATGATAGGACATAGAAGGGTGGTCAGGTTTGCGACCTTGACAGGCTTTGCATTATAATATACAGTGTGTTATATATTACATGTCATTTAGATGGCCTGCTATATTCTGGCATATATGGTCAAATGACTCGAATTATAACCTAACTCGACATCAGTCTGGTCTTTGTCTTCTGTTTGTCCTCTATTTTGTGTCTTATGTTAACTATAAGCAATATATAATTACTGGCTATAGAATAATGGCTAGAAGGGCAAATGCACAGGTGTTGCAGTGTAGCCTATTTGTTGTCTTTTTCATATTTAAGGTAGAGTTATGATATTTCTCTGGTATCACTTTTCTTGTCCACAGAAACCTGGTTCCCAGCGTAAGCTGAAAAAAAAGGATGTTATATTGTTTTGCTTGTGTTATGATATATGGCCTCAAATGACTTAACTCCTCCCTTTCATGTGTCACTTTTCAAAGGTTTCATATTCTGAAGGTCACATTTCATCTGGTACAGTAACACTGTAACACTACTGGCAGTCCTGTGACCCAAGAAAATAATGTGCTGCAGCTGAAGATGGGTGGTAGCGGCTCCAAATCCAAAGGATTTTGGCCTTTTTCTGGCTCAGGTA
Source organism: Perca flavescens (assembly GCF_004354835.1). Taxonomy (NCBI): domain Eukaryota; kingdom Metazoa; phylum Chordata; class Actinopteri; order Perciformes; family Percidae; genus Perca; species Perca flavescens. The sequence goes on along the minus strand of NC_041334.1, from coordinate 24,004,275 downwards.
GTACGGACGATCCAACCAAAGATGGAAACGAGCAGTCAATGGCAAGAGTTCGAAGTTTCCCAAGTGCAACACCTTTTGTGTTAACTAGACGAAGGTAAATATAGCCTCAGCAGCACGTAGCCTTCATCGTGCTTTCTTCAGAACATTCATAGACTCGTATACAGAGATCTGTTCCAATAATCACATTGCTGGCTTACAACACAAATAGCCATATTGATAATCGTCGTAGTTCCCAGTAAAAGCAGATTTTTGTTTTGTTTACTGTATTAATTTGGAGTCTCTAGTTTTATTAGTTTATTTTTTGGGGTGCTGGTCCCTTTGCGCCCAGAATATTTCAAAGAAAAATAGCTCCACATTGATATGATGGCATCTCTCAGTTCCTGCCGATGTGGCAATGCATATAGTTTTATTTTTACTTTATTAGTCATACAGTATGTAGGTTAACATGGGGCCAACGGAACAGTGACGGTACAAGGCTGTGCCAACTCCACCACTCCACTACATGCTTCAAACATCATGCCCAACCTCGCCTAAAAAGGTGTACTATTGAGCTGAAACGTGGGTATGAAGAAGGCTGTTGGAGTTAGCCAATGTGGTTAAAGTTCTTGGACAAAACTCGAGAATATTTTATGACATGATGTCAAGACCATCGAGAGACGTACCTGTGTTTGCACAGAAAACGTTCCCACACATTCACATTCAGCCTGTGTTGTTGACACTGAGCAAAATGGAGCCATAAATTCACGTTGTTTGCACAACAATTCTGACCCATCCTCTGTTGCATTATACCGTAAACCAGGATTTGTCAGATCAGTTGATGTCTATTCCTTCAGCCAATTTCCTAATAATCTGGAAAATATGGATGGATAATGTGCCCACTCTATCTTCATTCCTCTCGTTTTTATTTGACAGGAGTGGACACAAGCATAGTGTTCAGCTGCTGAACACTGCTGTTGTACTGAGCGTATTCTTCTGAGTTTTCAAAACCAGGCATTTTACCCACAGGAAGACAGCTGATTGAATGTTAAGATTTTTTTTACACTTTTTAGGTAAACTACATATTGTAATGTAAAAAATTCCAAAGAAGTTTACTGATGAAGCCAAGGCATAAGCGAACTAAGCAGCTTGTTATAGGTTTTTAAATGCTCGCACATTTGTGGGCTTGACCCCCTAAAACCAATTTTTTTTGCTGTTGTTTTGGTTGCGTATCTTTAGTGGCTTTTTTGTAATTGACTAACTCTCTTTGTGTAGCATCACATAGTAGCCTGTATGCAAAACTAGATAAGATATACTTTATTGTCCCGCAGGTAAATTTGTCTTTGGCTCTAAGCCACTGCAACACACGACAAACTCAACAAATAATCAAGTTGCAATATCTTAGTCATCCAATAAAATCATATCATATAATACTACAGCTTGGCGCGATTTAATATTTTGAGGGATTAATACATTTTTGTATCAGTTAAGCCTGCACTTTGGCAACTGTCGGCCTGAAGGCAACACCTTGAATTCTGGGTTTAAAATGTATGTTGGGTCAGTCAGAATGTTTTGTGCCTCCCTGAGCACAGATTTTTCAAGGCCAAAGATAGTGATGTTCTTTTTCCATTATGATCTTCATGGCCGTTTGAGTAAGACGTGCAAGCTTAGGCTTTAGCTGTGCTGACAGGTTACCATAACATACTTGCCATAGTGATTTACACTCCAAAATAGTTTGATAAAATCAAATCATGAGTTTACTATTTACATCATAGATCTAAGCCTTCTCAACAACAACAACAACAAAACATCCTCTGTTGTAACCTAGAACAAAACTTTTTCTACATGTACATGTGAGCAAGCTGAATGTGGACACCAAGGTATTTATATTATAAACTCGATTTATGGGGACATGAATGATGTGATATTTGAATGATTGCTGGACTATGGTCACCAATTGACTTTGGATCGATTATCATCCCCCCAGTTTTCTTTACATTCACATTAAGGTGGTGAGCATCACAATGGTCCAAAATAATGTTTGATATTCACGTCATCATGCATTGTGTGATTAAGAATTACTGATAAAATGACTCTTGTAATATTGTCAACAACCTGTAGTTTTAGTATCTTCTGAAGGTTTGGATACACACAGACATATTATGTATGTACGGATAATTAATTTGGTCTCTCTGCTGCAGCTCTATGTACTTTGATGAAGATGGCGACCTGGCCCATGAGTTCTATGAAGAGGCAATTGTGACAAAAAATGGACGTAAAAAAGCCAAGCTGAAGAGGATTCAAAAAAACCTAACACCTCAGGTGAGGAAATTATAATCCCTAAATGAATTATCCCTTACTTACCATCAGTAGTTCTCTGTATTATCAGTCCAAATAATTGCAATCTCTCTTGTGTCCTTCCAGGGAATTATAAAGCTGGACATCCCTTGCATCCATGTAGATTTCCCAGTTGTCCTCTGTGAAGCCTGATGATGTCTGAGCAGTGTCTCAGACTAGCCACTGTGTCAACTCCGTCCTGTGGTTTCCCCTACAGCTGGAAGCCTGAACCACCTTTTAAAATAACATGATCTCTTGATATATGTGATGCCCTTATGTGGACAGGCTGATGCAATGTGTGCTGAGCCTCTGCATGTGATCTGTTTTGGCTTGTGTGCGGTTAGACACAGAATAGGTCACCAATGGAGATCTAGAAGGGTGCCTATTTGGCAAAACCTGCTCAGTTTACAGATCATGGTTTGTGTGCATGTAAGTGTGAATGTGTGTGCAGACAGAGTCCTGACTTTACTGCAGCAGATTGTTTTCTGGTATGATTCATAGAACTTTAGGAGTTAGAGGAGAATGTAACCAGTTCTTCCCTCTGTCACGATCATATCTAGAGTGGGAACGTTTTGAGTGCACACTTGTTTTTTGACACCAACATGACTTGCTTTATTATGCAAAGAACAGGATTTGCTTATCGATAATAGCCTAGGGAGTTGACAATCAGTGGCCCACAAAATCTGAAGTGGATTAATGTCATATTATAATGTTGGATTGACTGGCTTCAATGACCTCAGAGCCAAACCTGTACACAGCAGCAGTGAGTCTAGTAAGAGATCCTGTTGTTTCGTTTGCTGCTTTGGCATACTATGTTTCACTTTTAATTTATTATAACTGTTTTTTTTAATTACAATATCAAATACTCAACTGTGTCATGGTCTGGTTTTTTATTTTAATGCATTATAGCTGAACATCTTATTAAAAAGCCTTTACTTTCTCACAAACTGTCAAGACAAAAGGGGAAAGACACATTTTATAATCATGGCCTTAACTCCTGCAGGCTTACATTCTACAACTGAAAAGTTACATGGTGGGTGTTTAATTTGCTGATTCTAGTTTAAAAAATAATCAGAAAATATTTCTCAAGAAGCCTTTACTACGTAGGAGTTTTTTCAATGGTTACATTCTCCCCCACCATGTACTGTATGACTGCCTGTAATGACATGACCTAAGAACTAAACTTAGTTCTGGGAAGTTAGACCTGCATGGTGGGAAATATTTACAGAATCAATGGCTTTAAATGGATTAAACTCTTGACACACACTGCTGAGTAACACTGAAATGTTGAAAAAGATGAAGGAAGTTACCGGAGGAAAAAAATCTCTTAATTATCGTCAAATATGTCTTGCTACGCCAAGTCCTTTTCTCACAATTATTTGGCAAGCTTATAAGAGCTAGTAATCAAATAACTTACAGACCGAGAATTCAGCTTTTTGGCACAGGTAAATACTAAAATGAACTGACAGGATCTGTTCACCCATGTAGTGGATTTAATGCTCCTGACCTCCACTTGTGATGAAATTAGATAGGAAATTGCAAACCGTTGGGAGGTGAAGTGTGTGCGTGTGTTTCTGCTAATGAAGCCTGGGTGAAGGTAAGAGAGGAGTCAAGTGAACCAATGCAATCTCCATGGGAAAGGGTTTTCTACAAAGCTGTCTGTGATGTTGTTCTATTCAGAGGATAAAGAGGGCTGTGCCAAAACCCACTCCACTTTATTGCCTCCATGAAATGATTTTACTCTACACAAGTCTTTTTGTATTTTTTTAACCTCTGGATGAGTATCTTTTCCAGCAGAGTCTAGGGGAGACATGGCTGCACAATTATTTTTGTTGTTTACTTAATAAAGCTGTAATAACATGCAAGGCCATGAGGTGAATTGCATTATTGAGGTTCAAAGAACCGATTTGACTCAGCAAATCACCCATACTCTGGCTTTGCTGACAAACGTCTGAGCACATTTTAGGACAGGAAATGAAATTAGGCTATTAATCACATAAACCATTATCTTTTATATATAATGTATCTCCATATTATTGTTTACCTTGTCATTAAAAAAAATGTGAGTAATTCTACTTCCTTACAAAGCTGTATGTTCGTTTTTATTTTATTTTGGAAACAGAGAAATCAAGAATAGCTTAGGTGATTGATTTCCCTATGTACTCTGGAGGACCTGTCTATTAGTCATGAGGTCTTAATGAGTATTAGAAAAAGTTAATAATGGGACAATGAGGTAAATTGTGTGAAAATACAAACTGTCAATATAAGCACCTTAATTAGTTAGGTGCAAACCAAGATCTTACAAAATATCTTTCTGAAGTAATTCAACTGTCAAAGGTACAATGACCCCATTTAGTTCAACAAAAAATTCAATTGCTGTTTTCATGATGCATGAGTCTTGGCATCTACATCAAGTCCCTATATGGTGAAGTCACTTTTTGCTTTTGCTGACCTTTGCATTTTAACCACTTTTCGACCGCATGAACTTTCCCCCAGTATTCGGAACCTTTTGAGGAACTAGCCTGTGGTAATAACTTTTAGAGGAATTTGATGATTTATTTACACACTTAACATAACAGACAAACAACCTTGTGTTTAAAAAAAAAACCTCAACATAACATAGATTTGAAATCCCTTTTTAGCTGCATGTAATGATGAACAAATTGTTACATGTTTTAACACATCAACTCAGAAATGTGTGCTAAAATCTTTATAATGGATTCTAAAGCCTTTATTGCTATAGCCCAAACTTCACGAGGATCATGAGTAAGCCATAATTGCAATAAATCCTGTTTCAGCTGTGAATTGGTTTCAAATGCTTTCAGCGGAGTCACGGTAAACATTATTTACTGTGCTATCTGCTGCTTTGGTGTTCAAACTGGTAAAAAAAGTTATGAAGTTTAATAGAAAATCTGTGTGTGCCCTGTCAATGACATCCGAACAATGTGCTTTAAACAGTAGGCCTATAGATTTGAATCTATCTCAAATGGAAGATGTCAGAGAAGCAGGCAAAAAAGAAACTCCTCAACAGAGGTGGAGCCTGCTGGAGGTTTAAATACCAGCTGGTGGTGGATTTCAACCCAGAATCAACAACTGTGTTTGTCTGCTCTGTTGAGGGGAACTCACAGACTTTGATGATGAAGCACAATAAGAAGCTTGAGCTATATGCACCCCGATCCAAACAACTGGAACAGCTTGACTGAACTACTTTCATCCGAAGATTAGAGAGGAAAAGGTTGCTGGTAAGAGACATTGTTTGGACACAGCCACAAATTACATATTTTAAAACGTATTAATGATAATTATGCTGCATCAACATAAAAACAATTTTTTTTTTCACAGTTGGACTGCATTTGTTGCTATTCCGAGCTAGCTCATATTCAAGCTAAAAATGTATAGAAAAATAACCTGAGAGCTTTTAAGTGACTTTTCTCAGAGCAGATGCAAAATATAAATCTGATTCAATTCCAAAGCACTGCCATTAGCCTACTAATGTTGTAGTCTTGCATTTCCAGACCTATTACCACAGCGCTGTGAAATAAGGTCTGGCTATATCACACATACTTTCTAGGATAGGAGAAAAAAAACGCTCTGGGTTGTTTGCATTTCTTTAAACCAGTAACACGGTAATGTGAACTTATTTGCTGGATACATAAACGTAATTTGCTCTTACCTGTGTATCGCCGTGTGTAGGCTACTTCATACCAAAACGTCCCATTTAGTAATTATGCCGTAAACATATTCTTAGTAAATCCTTACATTCATTCACCAAAAAAGAACCAACCAGACCTGCTTTTTTGCACGATTAAATTTTTTGTTTCAACGTTTGAAGATTGAACGTGCCCCAGGCAAGTACGTATCCTGGAAATGTACTTCCGTTGATCCAGACAACCAATTTTGTAACACTAAAGTATGCCTATTCTGAGCAAGATGGAAGTAGCCTGGATATTTTGTAAATGATTGTCAAGCTTGTTCAATTCATTCTATGAAATACTTATGGATGGTCACAGAAAATACAAATAAATGTTAAATAAATGTTGTAAATCTTTCCACCTGCTTTTGCTAAATGCCATATATAAAAAAGAAAAGAAAAGTGCCTTTGTGTCTATGCCCCATTCATGCATTCATTCATTCATTCATTCAATTTCGATTGTAACGTTTACACTGAATAAACTTGAACTTAGCTAAAATAGGCTTCAGGAACAAAATACAACAACCATCAAACATAACGTGTGAGGAATCTGTTTCATATTTTGCCTTATCAATTAAATTTGCCTCTGCAGCATGGATGTATGCATGCAGTCAATTAAGAGCCATTCAGAGCACAACTTGGAGAACAGACTACTTTGATCGTTATTCAAGGGGTGTAAGCGGCACTGGAATGTAATTTTACAGTCAAATTAATACCAGACAGGTTTTTGATAATTAATCACTTGTTATATAATACTCTTTTATAAGTAGAACCTCGAGCTATTTTAATAGAAACTGCAAAACAAGAATAAGTATGTCTTTCATAAATGTATAACCCCCTACTCAGGAACTAAATGCACTGAACTGTTGTTGCTCAATGTTTTACCCGTCATCATCGCTCCTTCCTTTAGCTTAGCTGGCAGATGTGTCAATCATTACATCGCTGTGGAGATAGGTCTGCAATGCGAGACTAGCCAGTCATCAACATGGATTGAACGGACTCTGACTTTTATCTTTCACATGGCAGGGCGGTGGAAAAGTAACTTATCTGACGGTTACATGCGTGGAATAAGCTCCAGTCCTCAGCTTCATCACATCAGGTCAGACTGGATAGGGAGAACAAACTAGATGTTAGCTGCTAACATAGCACGTTCGTCAGTTTCAATGAAACTTTGAGCTAATTTGGCCGTCTACGTTTACTGAGTTCGAGTACGGAAGAAGTAGTCAGAGAGAACCTAACTGTGCAGTTAAATGTTACAAGTAGATGTTTTCGATAGTTTTTTTTTTTTCTTTACATTCGCTCTGACCAACGTGAAACTTATTTGCCACCAACTGATCCTGAAGAAAAGTACTCATGTTAACGGTATCGTCAATCAAACAGGAGGTGACTGCTATTAACCATATTTGGTAATAAGCAGTTTCTTAGAGTTGAACGTAACGTCATACATGATATAGGTACTGTTTACGCTTTAACGTCACTGTGTTTATTCACTGAAACTCAGTCGACCTTTGACATCATGTTGCTTTTACTAACTTACCCAGAACTATAAAATATTACACAGAAGTCGACCTAAAGATTTCCTATTTTCACAGATTTAATATGGGTGACATCATTAGAATATTTAGAATTGTTTTGGTTTAATTGTTTTTTTTTCCCGAATTTAACAGAACTTCTTTATTTTTGTTCTCAAGAGAAAGAGGAGAGAAGGCTAGCAGTGACCATGGAGACTGGATTTCACTCTCTCTTCACCACAGCTGGCCAGCTGCCTTGGTTGCTTCTGACTCTGACATCATGGACAGTCTTGTGTTCAGCAGATATAAAGCAGACAAGATGGCCATTATATTCCCAGAAGCCAGTTCTTCTTGCCTGGAATGCCCCAACACAGGAGTGTGCCCCGCGACATCGCGTAACTTTATCTTTGGACCAGTTTGACATTGTGGCATCCCCCAATGAGGGCTTTGTCCGGCAGAACCTCACAATTTTCTATAAGGAGCGCCTTGGGTTGTATCCCTATTATGAGCGTGGTGGCACTGCAGTGAATGGAGGTCTTCCACAGCTTGCCAGCCTTACTCAGCACTATGAAAAGATGCCTGAAGGTTTGCAAAAATATATACGTGAGCCAGAGGCAAAAGGTTTGGCTGTAATTGACTGGGAGGAATGGCGACCATTGTGGATCCGAAATTGGGATGTTAAAGATATATATCGAAATAAATCTCGTGAAATGGTGGCCAAAAAGAACCCTAAGTGGACCCCAGAACAAGTGGGAACAGTTGCACAGCAGGAATTTGAGCTATCCGCTCGCAAATTCATGCTGGGGACTCTGAAACTTGCCAAGAATTTGAGGCCCAATCAACTGTGGGGCTTCTACCTGTTTCCAGATTGTTACAACCATGACTACATGAGTGGTCTGAAGAACTACACAGGCCGCTGTCCTCCTGTGGAGATGGACCGCAATGATCACCTGAACTGGTTATGGATGGAATGTACAGCGTTCTTCCCATCTATATACATAGGTTCTGTACTAGGCTCTACAAATGATGGACGCCTCTTTGTCCGAAACAGGGTAAAGGAGGCGATGCGCCTGGCATCTGTTGGGGATGGATTAGCACGGCCTGTTTTTGTTTATACCCGCCCTACTTACATCAATAAGATGACCCTCCTCACTCAGGTTAGTTGGCTAGAGCAACATTTTATGTTGTACAGGAGGCTTATACATTCATTACGTTATCTATAAGTTCTGTTATTATTTAACCATTGGATGGGAGGATGCAGTCGCCAGGAGATCACACATTGCTATGGGTAGCACTCAATGAAATCAACATTCCGTAATGCTACACAACATCATTATTGCTTGGGCTGTGCTTGAGATAACATCACTGCCTTGAGATGGTTAGATAAAATACAGGTTAACATTATACTTTGTTAAAAGTAGGGGTGGGAATCACAGAGTACCTCACGATACGGGACAGCAGATGTAAACTACCTATTAGCTAACTCTGGTGCAATTACTTTTAATTGTGCCTTGTCCCTGTAAAAATAAACAATAAAATGAAATGAATGATACGATACACCGCTCACAATACCGATAGTATCACTAAACAGAAATTCTGCGATAATCAGTATAGCACTGGACAATCCTGTAATGATACATTATAATATTGGTTTAACTATGAATACAAAATGCCTGTGAAAAGTTTTTAAGTGCAGGTTTTCTATCTTTATTCACTGCAAGTCCAAACTGTTAGAAAACTGTAGCACAGTTTTTCAGCCTGTAAATTCAAATTACGTAGCAGGGGGTTCTCTTATTTTCCCCTTAATCCATTCCTCCATTCCGTTGAAAACCTCTTCCTCTTCGGCTAGTTAACTTTTGTTCACGTTTCCCTCATTTATGTGTTGAGCGCCACCTCGAGGAGCCATGAAGTAGCGAGGAGGAAAGTCTATTTAGAGCGCCTTATTTTATTAATTAAAATAGCAATATTTGGTGCAGGTGTATCGATTCTCGTATCGCACCAAAAAGGACAATGATATATTGCTGTATCAACATTTTGTCCCACCCCTAGTTAAAAGTGTATTAGTTTAGTGACCATTTAAAATATTGACTGTAATGTTGAATGTTTAATATGTGATAATATTCCCCTCATTGTATGGTACACCACTAAACTGTTTTGTGTAAATATTTTGTAGACAGATCTGGTCTCCACCATTGGTGAGAGTGTTGCACTTGGAGCTGCAGGTGTAATTTTCTGGGGGGACACCTCCTATGCAAGCAGCAGTGTAAGTGTCATACCCTCTCTGCTCATTTGATGCTGAATAGCCTTGTGCTTATTGATTTGGGGTTAAAATAATTTTCTTTTTTTTGCCTACAGGCCAGCTGCTCCACCCTGAATGAGTATCTTCAGGGACAACTGGGCCGGTACCTTCTCAACGTGTCTACAGCAGCAGAACAGTGCAGTCAGGTGATGTGTAAATCACACGGCCGCTGTCTGCGCAAAATACCAGACAATGATGTGTACCTGCATCTCAGCCCTGTAACGCACAGCATCACCAGTCAGGGTGGCCGACTGAAGGTTACAGGCGTGCCTGGCCAAGCAGAGCTGGCTCTTTTCCGCACACACTTCCAGTGCCAATGCTACAGTGGGTACAGGGGTGAGGCCTGTGCTCAGAAAGAAAAAGGGCAGAATAGAGCCTCCTCTGTCTTAGGGACCTGGCCTCTTTGCCTTTTACTCCCACTAGGACTCCTCACTCTGCTACACTGAGGAAACTGAGAAGCCCCAAACTATTCACTGCTTCTGCCAGCCCTGAAAAGGACAGTTCAGACTTTTCAACATAAAGGTGATAAGTTACTGCACATTAGTAATGCTGATGCATTGACAACAGCAGACAGTCACTCCTGTCATTTTTTATTTATTTTTTTATTTTTATTATTTATCTCAAACAATCAAGTATTGATTCTATTTTTGAACTGAATGATATTATGGCTCTGTTTGATGTATTTGTTCAGTCCATTCCATAAGGTTGCCCCACAAACTGAAACGCACATGCTTTTAACCACAGTTCGCACAAGAGGTTGTGTGAACATACGTTGTTCTCTTAGATGATATCCCCCATCTCTTTCATTTAACATTGCGTGTATGTTACATGGTCAATTATTTTCTTTAATTTAATTTTTATTTTCTTAACTTTGAACGTAAATTGTGCAGTTTTGAATGTAACAATGTCCATACATTTCAGCAAAATGTGAATTCAAAAGCAGATGATTAGTGTGCTCATAATACCCGGTGTGATTTATTATCCCTATTGCTCTTTTTTGCAATGTACAAATATTTTGTAAGGTGCTTTTGTAGGTATTTCTCCAAACTTCCACACAATATAGCATATCTGGTAAAATAAGTGTGCAGTACAGAGTATGTAGTGTCAGAGATCTCCCAGTATGATGGGAGCTTTTTATCCTAGCACACAGACCTATCTAACAGGAATATTTTTGTCTGACGAGCTCCTGCACTGGCAGAGCTCCCACCTCATGACCGCCTCCTGGAACTAATGTTCATCCATCAATATTGCAACTGGTCATTAACTTGTAGCAAATGATGTCAAAAATCTGATCTGTTAAAGGCGTCTGTCATGCTCCATGCTGACCCTGACCTCCAGATGATGAGATGCTGTAGGGTTGGGCGAAATGGAGAAAATCAGATATCACGATATTCTTGACCAAATACCTCGATATTGATATTGCGGCGATATTCTAGGGTTGACTAATGGTGCTTAAACAAAAATATCTTCAGTTAGATTTTAGATAAATAATCATCAGTAATGTGGGCATAATGTCTAAGTGGGAAAAAGGCAAATAATAGAACAGATAGAACAGTCTGGTAAGTTCAGAAAAGTACATCACTTTACTGTAATGCAGCCTTCAAAACCAGTAGAAGGCAACACTTATGTCATATCACGATATTACCATATCCAAAATCTAAGACAATATTTAGTCTCATATCACAATATCGATATAATATTGATGTATTGCCCAGCCCTAAAATGCTGCATACCATCACTCCACATTGAATGGGACTATAGTGTAAGTAGATGATAAAATGCATTATGAAAGAAAGACTGCTTAACCTAAAAGTTTTTTATATATATTCTGCAGTTCCATACTGCTGTCCACTTCAAACATTATAGTTTGTATCTTTTGATCGATTAAGCTGTTAAATGTTAGCTTTATGAATGAAATGTAAATAGTTAATTTTGCCAGATAGTGATAAATTATGAGAAATGGAGTCTTAAATCTTTTTGGCTAATATAAACAACATGGCTGAACCTGCCTGTTTCAGTTCCAAATGGTGCCTTACCTGGGCTATGAAATGCTCTTTTTATGGTTGCCTTTGTTTACAAGTTGTGACTGTTGAGGTTTTTACAGCAGTGTTTATCTCTGCCCTTTGCTGGGCGCAGTGGTACTGCTTTATACTAAAATGAACTAAAAATGCCGACCAGTTTTAATTAACAAGGAATATATATATATATATATATATATATATATATATATATATATATATATATATACACACACACACACACACACACACACATACATATATATATATATATATATATATATATATATATATATATATATATATATATATATGTATGCTGATGAATAACAAGAAATGTTAGGACATGCCAAATATATGTTAATTCATCAATTATGTGTTACTCTAAGCACATGTCTTGTTTACAATTATTTGATATGTAAGGGATCCTTTTTGAACATGGTTGTGTTTATGTTAAAATAAAAAATAGCTAATGCTGTTATCAGATTTTCTTTTAATTGAGATATTGATATCAGCCTCAGAAATCCAGTAATGCTCTGGCTCTATAAATACTTATTAGTTTAGATTTGTTTTTGTGTAGTTTAACTTGCTTGTACAGCAGCTTGTGTCAGCGTTCCTCCCAGTGACATGGGTTGATAGCAACTACTGTACATACAACTTTATATTAGTTTATTGCCAAGTAAATATATATTTGCTATACTGAAGCTAGCTGAGCAGTTTCATATTTATACAATAGGTTCTGTATTTATTCTCCATGGCACTGCTTAGAAAAGTATTTAATCCCCCAAAATGAGTTATGATACTAGTGCGCAGGTGGTGGTTTGTGCTGTTTTTAACATACTAAATAGAATTCCAATAGAGCATTTTATTTATGCTGCAAACCCTTTTAAAATACTGCACTTTAACTACTTTTTTTGTTGAGGTGGATCTGGCTTTATTTCATGTTGATACTTAAAAGAAGATAAATCCTGTTCTCTTTTTATCCCATTTAATGTGTTATCGCATTTAATGTTGGATATTTGTTTTACTGTGAATCTTGTCAAAAAAGAAATGCTTCTATGCTTGTTATACCTCCCTTGGCTTTCAACTTAGTTGCATTATAAGAATAATTTTAGGTTGTATTTGTCATTATCTTTAAACATTATGTTGTGTTGGAGCAAAGACTCCTTAACATATTAATCAGATTTAGAAAACCAGGTCTGACATAGTGACTATAAACTAAAACACAGTTTATGGTATACAAAGGGAAGATGTCACACATGTATCATGCTAATTTTGCCCATAGTACTATAACTATTGACTGATCTGAACTATCTACTCTTATACCCACATTACAATGCATAGACAACCTAACTTAAATTCACACCATTATATGAATATCTTACTCAAGCAAGATTCCAGTCAGTCTTGAAAAGTGAAAAGCAGTTGGTGCCTGGAGGGTAAAATTAGGTTTTAGAAGCAGCTTTGTATTTGAAAACAATTCATATTCACATTTTTATATCAGATCATTTAATTGTTTAAATATTACTTTGAATGTATTTTTTTTATGTTTTCATTATTTTCTGAGGATTATATGTTACTGTGATTCCATCGATTTAACAAAACATTTTTACTCTTTCTGGAAAATATATTTAAAAAAAAAATGGAAATAAAAAAGTGGATGTGCTGTATCTGTATCAAATATATTGACGACTTGAATTGATCTGTGTTTTCTTTACAACAAAGATAGAGAAAACCAGACATAAGCTATTCAAAGCTGATACCAAAGCAAGTAAATATTAAAGATAGTTAAAAAACAAAGAATGTCATGATGCCTGAGGGTTTGAATTTGTATGTGAGACACCTTTCACAAATAGACACAGTTTATTTGGCCTTGTAAATGCCAAGTCTAAAGTTAAAGGCTATCCAGATAGATACTAAAAGTGGCATGAAATACATAAAAGTTATTTTTGGTTTGATGAATGGGATACCTTCAAAATACAAAGGGTCCCCTGCTGGAGCTGTTGATGACACCGGATAAGCGGACGAAGATGGATGGATGGATGGATACACCTAAAAGCACAAATGTGTCTTTTAAATCAACAGAGAAGGAAAGAAAGTTTTTCTTTGTGGAAAATTCTTAAAGTAGTTGTTGTAGTTAAAGTAAACTGTCGGTGTATGTTTTATCGTTAAAGCACACTAAGTATGAAAATCCAACTTATTTTCACTGGATAACATACGCACAATTTTAAAAGAAACTTTTTATCTTTGGCAGATGTATTTTCTGATAGTTTCAGCAGGAAAGTACGTATGGTGCTTAGTGTTGTTATGTGCAGCTCATAATGTGCTCCGACGAGGAACAGACGACTGAAACAGTTTATTCATCCAAATTCCTATGCATCTCTCGAGTGACAGTTTCTGTTCAGTTTTTACCTGCTTATTGGTTGGTCACTTTCTATCGAAGGAACGTTGAACGTAAAGGTAGTTTCTTGTTAGTAAAACGATGTCTCGCTGGCGTTAAGCTATTTCTCCTCTCAGTTTGAAAAGCTAACGTTAGCTACCACCAGCATCGACCCGAAGCCCCTCTCTGCAACATTTCCCATCACTAGCAACCAGCAATGCAGAAGACATGACGATAAAGCAGACACCCTCATCCACCTGTCAGTGAACGTGTCCAACAATTATCTCCTCTGTGTTGGTATGTTTTTCTCTGGTGCTGCATCCTTAATGTCTCCTATAGCGTCCCACTCTAACGTTACGGAGATTTAGCTAGTTAAAGAGCGACACATCGAGCTGATGTCTGTTTGCATATTTTAGCTAACTTCTTCCTCAGCTAACGTTTTTTTTTTACAATACTACATATTTTTCGCCCTTCATCCTGGAGGCTTAACGTTCACTTACATAACATTTCTTGTGTTTTCTTCTTGCGCTACCTCTAGTTCTAACTGTTGAAACATATTAACCTGGTTAACATTGTTCGCTGGAATGATTGAAAGTCTATATTTGTAGATGGTGTGTGTGGAAATTTGAAGGATTCACCTTGTTTGCCAAGGACCAAACTGTCTAGTGACGCTTTTACCTTTTAGGCAAATATTTCTTTCTATATCTTAGCTTCAGACACATCATTCACCTCATCAACGTAGAACTGCCCAGCAGTAAGGAAACAAAGTTTAATTTTTTTGTGTTTTCATAGTTTGGGCCATCATTCCTACGTGTTGTTCTAAATTGAACTCATCAGGTCAATTGCTGACGTCTAGAGGTGTGGCAACATTAGTGAACACAATTGCTTGTGTTCTTGTTCCTCATATTGTAACAATGCAGATGATGACTGTCAATAGTAATGTACAAAATAAATTTTAAAATACATTTAAAAAACAAAGATTGTGAAGATAAAAAAACATATGTTGAACCACAATGGTCCTGATGGATGGCAATTTATATATCCAGTGTTAAACAATTAGAAATACCTGTATGATTAGGGTCCATATGATGGGCTATCTGACAATGCACTGTCTACCCCTTTTCCTAGATCGTTCATCTTGACGAAATGAATTTCTTGCGTAATCGTCTTGTTGTTCTGGGCCTGGTGTTGTTGGCCACGGTACTGCTGTACCTGCTGCTGCCATCCATTCGCCAGGGCAGCATGGAGCCGTCCCTAGAAGCTCAAAGAATGGGGCTGATGGCCACCCCTCCTCTACCGCTTCCAACCATCAATGTGTCTATTCGCACCGGACAGCTACCTGGGGATCCTCCACTGTTCTTCAGAGAAGCTTTACCCATTGATGGAGCTGGACGTCAAATATTGCCAAGGTGAGTTGACAGGTGCAGTGACCTATTTAAAACATCTGAGCGTATAACATGCCTTGTAACCATAACCAGAGTAAACGAACCAGACAGCAAGGATGAAATATTAAATGTTTTTAGGAAGTGCAATTCTGCATACAAACACAGGTACAGTAGTGATGGTAATGTAGAAAAGTACACACACCAAGGGTTGTCGTGATGTGCTGATCACTGGAAGTAGACTTAAAAGTCTCGTGTTAGACACTTGTTTTCTTACTTTCAACAGTAGTGATGCTAACCTACAGCTCTAACATATCGTAATTGTCTGGCCTGTAATAAAATCCTGAGAAACAAAATTGTTTATCTGTGCAGGTTGCAAGTGGTCCTTCTGCATGGCCAGGCCTTCACGTCCAAAACCTGGGAAGAGCTCGGTACGATGGCCCTGCTGGCAACTAATGGATATCAGGCCTTAGCGATGGACCTTCCAGGTAGAACTTGAGTCTTGCACATAATCAGCACTAATGCTAGCGACTGTAATGATGATATCACTTAAAACTGGATTATACACAAACGTTTTATAAAATGATGTATTGTCTGATACACTAATGATCTAGATTACTTATAGAGAGCTCAATCTCTGGCTTGTGTTTCATGAGATAATAGTGCACTCTTGTGGTCGAAAATCAGAAAATGTTTTTATCATTATCAGGATGTAGTCTTTTTTTTCTTACATTGATCATAGATTAGGTCTGAACAGGGCACATTGTTATGCTAGTTTCCCATCGCTGAAATGAAAAAACTAACAAATTTAGTGTTCCTAAATTCGGCAATATATGAAAACTGACGTGTTGTCATTGTGTGAGGTGTATACATGTTTTAGTCTTTACAGAGTTTGCAGTATTGAGACCTTTTCACTTGCTGGGTTGCAATGTGTGCCTTGCTGTTGGTACACATGCACATGCATTTTCCATCCATCCATCTTCATCCGCTTATCCAGTGTCGGGTCGCGGGGGGAGCAGCTCCAGCAGGGGACCCCAAACTTCCCTTTCCCGAGCAACATTAACCAGCTCCGACTGGGGGATCCCGAGGCGTTCCCAGGCCAGGTTGGAGATCTAATCCCTCCACCTAGTCCTGGGTCTTCCCCGAGGCCTCCTCCCAGCTGGACGTGCCTGGAACACCTCCCTATGGAGGCGCCCAGGGGGCATCCTTACCAGATGCCCAAACCACCTCAACTGGCTCCTTTCGACGCGAAGGAGCAGCGGCTCTACTCCGAGCTCCTCACAGATGACTGAGCTTCTCACCCTATCTCTAAGGGAGACGCCAGCCACCCTCCTGAGGAAACTCATTTTGGCCGCTTGTACCCTGGATCTCATTCTTTCGGTCATGACCCAGCCTTCATGACCATAGGTGAGGGTAGGAACAAAAACTGACCGGTAGATCGAGAGCTTTGCCTTCTGGCTCAGCTCTCTTTTTGTCACAATGGTGCGATAAATTGAATGTAATACCGCACCCGCTGCGCCGATTCTCCGACCAATCTCCCGCTCCATTGTCCCCTCACTCGCGAACAAAACCCCAAGGTACTTGAACTCCTTCACTTGGGGTAAGGACTCATTCCCTACCTGGAGTAGGCGCTCCATCGGTTTCCTGCTGAGAACCATGGCCTCAGATTTAGAGGTGCTGATCCTCATCCCAACCGCTTCACACTCGGCTGCGAACCGATCCAGTGAGTGCTGAAGGTCGCAGGCCGATGATGCCATCAGGACCACATCATCTGCAAAGAGCAGCGATGAGATCCCCAGCCCACCGAACCGCAACCCCTCCCCACCCCAACTACGCCTCGATATCCTGTCCATAAATGCTACAAACAGGATTGGTGACAAAGCGCAGCCCTGGCGGAGACCAACCCTCACCTGAAACGAGTCCGACTTACTGCCGAGAACCCGGACACAGCTCTCACTTTGGTTGTACAGAGATTGGATGGCCCTGAGAAGAGGCCCCCTCACCCCATGCTCCCGCAGCACCTCCCACAGTATCTCCCGGGGGACCCGGTCATACGCCATCTCCAGATCCACAAAACACATGTAGACCGGTTGGGCATACTCCCAGGCTCCCTCCAGGATCCTTGCGAGAGTGAAGAGCTGGTCCGTTGTTCCACGACCAGGACGGAATCCGCATTGTTCCTCCTCAACCCGAGGTTCGACTATCGGCCGAACCCTCCTTTCCAGCACCTTGGAGTAGACTTTACCAGGGAGGCTGAGAAGTGTGATACCCCTGTAATTGGCACACACCCTCTGGTCCCCCTTTTTAAAAAGGGGAACGACCACCCCGGTCTGCCACTCCTTTGGCACCGTCCCAGACTTCCACGCAGTGTTGAAGAGTCGTGTCAACCAGGACAGCCCCTCCACACCCAGAGCCTTGAGCATTTCTGGACGGATCTCATCAATCCCCAGGGCTTTGCCACTGTGGAGTTGTTTGACTACATCAGTGACTTCCACCTGGGAAATTGACAATGATCCCCCATCATCCTCCAGCTCTGCCTCTAACATAGAGGGCGTATTAGTCGGATTCAGGAGTTCCTCAAAGTGCTCCTTCCACCGCCCTATTACCACCTCAGTTGAGGTCAACAGTGTCCCATCCTTACTGTACACAGCTTGGATGGTTCCCCGCTTCCCCCTCCTGAGGTGGCGAACAGTTTTCCAGAAGCACCTTGGTGCCAAAGAAAGTCCTTCTCCATGTCTTCTCCAAACTTCTCCCACACCCGCTGCTTTGCCTCTGTCACGGCACATGCATTTTGTTTACTTTAAATTAGTCCATGGAGCTGGGTGACCTCAGGCAATACCCAGCACGGCTCCACCCCGCATCAATCCAAACCGAGGTCTAATTAGTCAGAATCACTCAAAACACTGTGTGTACACGTTTTTAAAAGCAAACTTGTGTGACTGGATGTTGATCTGAGCACACTCATTTTGTAATTATGTTTACAATTATGTTTCACAAATTGTTCTTCTTGGAGGGTATGGAAAATCACCGGACTCGGGGTCTTTGAAGACTGATCAGAATCGAGTGGACCTCCTTTCAAGGTTCATGGAGTCTTTGGGTGTCAGGGCAGCTGTGCTCTTAAGCCCCTCCATGAGTGGACATTACTCCATCCCCTTCCTCATGAAGAACAGCGCTCAGCTGCAAGGCTTCGTTTCCATAGCACCAGTCGGTACCCGGAGTTACACTCCACAGCAGTACCAAGATATTCAGGTGAGGGAGGTAAAGATTGTGTGTATTCAAACAGAAACAACAGTAAACAAACAGTGGAGTTTAGTTAGGTAAACAAACTTCGCTGATGTTTCTCATGACATTAGGGTTGACATTTAATTTTTGGGTGAACTGTGCTTTAAATGGGGAACACAACACTGAAGCCGCCTACACATGATCAGCGGCAAAACCGCTCTGTGCTGGCCATTCCATTGTTTTCCTATGGGGAGAGCGGTGCCGCCCAACCAGGCGCAGCACTACCCTTGGGGTCCCGCATTCCTCGGTATTGCTGATGTGCGCTGCGCTCAAAGTTAAAATGATTTCAACTTTGGCCTCGTTGCCACTGACCTTTCAAGGCGCAACCAATTCCAGAACGTTCCTGCGCTGCGCTTTGCCTCTTTGCTCTGTGCTACCTTGCGGTTTTGCCGCGGCTCATGTGTAGGCGGCTTGATGCATGACCACAATAACCCACTAGGGGGCCTTGTGTATGGAACATGTCTCTTTAAATACTCGCAAAGTACAGTGATGTAAATCTACCTGACCACAGGTTTGCAGTGTGTCTGTTTGTTATTCTAAAGAAGCACAACTTTATTAAGGTTTGTGTACCATACAAGCACAATAATTACTGCATGGATGAAGGTCTTACACCAAATTTGACACAGGCCCCTCCACAAGACAGATTGTCATCATCCCAGTTGATGCGGTGCTTTAGTGGTGCAAGTTGTAAATTTTGTCCAGTCAGTAAACCAGCCGCTCAGTGAGACAATTCAATTCAATTTTATTTATAGTATCAAATCATAACAAGAGTTATCTCGAGACACTTTACAGATAGAGTAGGTCTAGACCACACTCTATAAATTCCAAAACCTCAACAATTACAGTAATTCCCTCAAGAGCAAGCATTAGCAGTGGCTATTGCGACAGTGGCGAGGAAAAACTCCCTTTTAGGAAGAAACCTCGGCAGACCCAGACTCTTCGTAGGCGGTGTCTGACGGGGCCGGTTGGGGGTGTGACATAATCAATGCACCTTTTTCACAACTGTTAAGTTAAGTATATACTCAGTGGGTGAAGAACGAATAATTTTAGGGCTACAACTAACAATTATTTTCAGTATCAGTCTGCCATTTATTTTCTTTACATTGGTTGGTCTATAAAATGTCAGAAACACTTAAAATTTCCTAAAAAGTCAAAAGTGACATCTACACATTGCTTGTTTTGTCCAACTAACAAAGATATTCACTTTACTCAGGTAAAAAAAGAAAACGTTCTGTCAATACAATCCGGTGCAACCAAGGCAGGACAAACCAACGTAAAGAGTCCTAGGACTCTGATGAAGATGTAACCTTACATCAAAACATTAGTCACTGTTATGCACCTTAAAAAATAAAACTATAACGTAAGAAGACATCTGTGTTGCACCGGCAATTTTTTGTTATTTTATATTTAGTTTATTATCTTAACATAAGACAGACAGAAAGCAACACCTCTGTTATGCAATAAGTATACAAGAGCCACCAACAATTTAGCCAGTTATAGTAGATTTACCACCCACAGGTATGTGGGCGTTGTGTATCTTTTCACAGCTGCGTGCTGTTATTGCTTTGAGTATGTGTGACTGTAAAAACAGGTTTTACTCTGTGTAGTCTCATCGTTTTCTCACTCCTATGTGCTTTTTTTTAGATTCCCACTCTAATTGTGTTTGGATCCCTCGACACAAATCTGGGTGCCCAGTCCCACAAGAACCTCATACAACTTCCACATCACTTTGTACTTAAGTTAGAAGGAGCTCGCCATGCCTGCTACATGGACAAACCCAGAGAATTTCACCAAGGCTTGATCGATTTCCTCAGCAAACTGAAGTGAGATTTGTGGCATAGCAAGAGGAAAAGAAAGATGGAAACAATAGAAAGAAGAGAAAATAGTCAGAGGAACACAAGTCCCCCCATCAATGGTTTAGTGTGGTGACAATTTTGCTAAAATGTTCTAAGATCTACATTATTCTTATGTTATCATAATCACCGCAAAGAACATTGGCATGGGAGTAGGTTTTTAATACACGGAACATGGCATGTAAAGCATTGTAGTGACATTTACAATATAGTTCCATTATAAAAGTATTTATTTATACATTTTCAATAGTGTCACCCAAAAATACTAGTTCAACTCAGCATGTTGTAAAATAGCTTCAGATTTGTATAGTGGTGAGTTTTGTTTTATGTCTTTCTTTGCTTGTAAAAACATGGAATGTGTTTGCTTCACAGTTACCATTTGTGTAGGTGACATGTAGGTTGCTGTAAATATGCAAATGTAGCAGGTGCCTGTGTTGGAATAGCTTCTATTAACTTCACATTTGACAAACCGATTTGTATATTAAGATCTGGTAACCATTCCAGTTTCCAAGAAAACATTTGCTCAACAAAAGCAAACAGAATTGATACACACTGTAATAAAATAAAATGTAGAATATGGACTATATGAAATAAAAATATAATTAGTATGTAAAATAAATAAAGTTATATGTACTATATTTGCAATTAGTTTGGACAATCATGCAAAAAACTAACTTAGAATAAGAGATGTGCATAGCTTAAAATAAAAACTAAATTTGTGTGTTTTGTATCTTTCAGTTGAGGTTATGTTGATGCATTTACATAACCAGTTTATACCACTGGCTTTTCCTTGGAGCGTTTTCTCACTTTGCAGCATTTTCCTTAAATGCTTTTTTTGTTTTGGTAGTTTTCTTATATTTGTTTGTGTTTTATCTATTTGCTGCTTATGTTTTTCTAAAGTTACAGTGCATTGAACTCTCAGGACCACTGTATATTTTACTCTTTAGAAGGCAATTTATGAAGAAAATACCTATTTAGAAAGGAAACCGAGCAAAGGAGGGAAGGTAATGACAAAAAGCAAGTCACAATTACTTGCTTGCAAAACCGTCGCACTCGCACACCTCGACATTCAAGAACTTGTCGTTGCAGCAGGGGCCAGCAGTGGGCGTGTCGTGTTGGTAAATTGGCAATGGCTCTTTATGCTCCTCAAAGCAGCATGGCTAGCTCCCATTAACAGTCCATGCTCGCTCCACGTTGCACACTTGCAGGAAGGGACGCAGTTTCAAGAATTGTATGATTAAAATTACAGAGAAATTACAAAAAAAAAAGCTGGTGTGCTTTTCTGTGTATTTTACTTGCCTGTTTGTTGCTCCATTCTAGTTGCTGAGAGGACAGTTTACTGCTTACCTAAACTATCCTGTCATGAGCAGGTTGCAGGTTGCTAGGAGACTGTCTATGGGAAAAGTCACAGCAGAGCGCTTCGTCATCATAGGCCCGGATGAGCTTCTCACCCGAGCCTAAAGGTACGATGACAACCATACAGTTGCACAACATATATTCAGTAAAATTGAATTATACCACCCAAGGCCGGATTTACCACAGGGCCGATTGGGCCGGTGACAGCCTCAAAATGTAGGTCTATCTACTACTTTTCCCACTTATTAAACACCCTGATTATTATAGATAGGCCTACCCCGATCGGCGCCAAAGCCTTCCGAATCTGCGTCCACCGACCCACCTAAATAAATATTGTTTTCTGATTTAGCTAGAGCCCAGCACCTCTGCTCTCTCCCCATATGATAGGTTGCTTTTTAAATCATGTAACGTTGTTGTATTGATAGACTGTTCATTTTTATGACAAGAAACGCGGTCTAAGCTTATCAACGCATTAAAATGCATCATATGTGGGTGTCATTCTCTAGTTGAGGGCACTTTCACGTCATATTTCACATGCATATTTTAAAAGGAGCCTATATCTTTTGCTTTTTCCGTCAGTTCACTGCAGAGAATCGGTGAAGTATAGCTTTGTTGTTTTTAATAATTTTAGAACCGATCATCGAGAGCCCCACTCTGTGCCGTGTGTGTGTGCGTGCGTGCGTGCGTGCGTGTGTGTGCTGTAGTAAAGAGAGAGATTGGGAGAAGGAAGTTTGTGTGAGGTGGACCTGCTCACCACAGACCCAAATCTTCTCAGATGTTGCTACTGTCATATGCTGCACTGTTTCTTCATGTGGCACATTATGTTTGGCACATTGTATGGGTCACTTCTTATATCATAACAAGGTAATACAATGTGTAATCAAGTGATAACTGATTAACAGTAATGTAAATGCAAGTATAAGCTCTTAACCTTGCAGTTTTGCACATATGTAAGACTCAATTTCTCCATTTCTTTGCACAAAGAAAGTGCCATTTACCGGTTTATTTAAAAAAAATAATTCCCGGGCATAACAAATCCCAATTTAACCCCTGCTTAGGCCTATTCACAAGATGTTATGTTTTTTTATTTGAATGTTATATGTATGTTACAGTATGTTGGTCTTACCAGTGAAGAAGAATTAGTTTGCTGTGTAAGACAGAACGTGGTCATTCATATCAGACAATCGGACAGCGAGCAGGCATCTTTGCAAAGCCAAAATCACCTAACTGTAGGTCTGCATATTTAATACGGGTTTTGTCACCACCAAATATAATAATTTCTGCAGATAATGTAATACAAAAATGATAAATAAATAAAGTAGGCTATACTTCTTTCTCTAAAATGTAAAGTGTGCAAATATACAAACATATAAACCATAAGATAATACTGATACATATTTTAAGGTGGAAGAAGGCAGTTGTGATTTTGATGACATGCTTTTCGAAGAACAGGTTGCTGTCCATAACTCCTGATGGTGTGGATGTGTGAGGAGGGAGACAGATTGCATTTACAGATGGTGAAGCAAAAGTTGTGCGATGTTTTGAAGCGGAATTTGGGACCGATGATTTGTCACAGTTAAGTTTGAGAAAGTTGGTTTGCATCCATGATTTAATTTCATCGGTAACAACATCGGTAATGGCGTTACATTGTCAGGTGTCATTACATATCAGGAAATTATGACATAGAATAAAATAGTTGCCATACATTAAGTTGTGCAACTTAACTTTGAGAACTACATTTCACGCTGAGAGTGAGCTGTATAGGCCTATACGTATATATAAGTTATACGCAACCTATTTTCAGAAATGTTGATGCATTTCGTTTTTTATAACATTTCAGTATTTGGTATCCATGGAAACCATTTGCCCTTTATTATTAACTATTAATAACACACACATAAAACCAAATACACTCAAAGAAATCTGTCTGCTTTGATATCTTGAGTGTCTTGTTGGCTCCACTGTCTGGAGGCAATGTTTGCTCCATCCCCCGGAGTGGGGGGTGGGATGGATCACCAGACACAACTGAGCCTCTACACTGCTTTAACAGATCACTCATCACATCATCAATGTGATATTTCAGTTTTTAATAAGTTCCTGTTTTCTCTTTGTCATTATGAGGTATTGAGTGTAGATTGATGTGGGAAAAATAATGTAATTGATTTTAGCAAAAGGCTGCAACATAACAATATGTGAAAAAGTGAAGTGGTTTGATGAATCCTGCAGCCAGGATCCAAAATCTTGTGGAAAGCCTTGAGGCTGTATGGTGGTGTATGTAGTATGGCTGTAATGTTTGGGCATCCATGTACTTTTGGTCATGTAGTAGGCCTATATTTCACTAAAGATTATCGAACCTCCATGTCTATGGTGGTTGGTGTTTTAAGCCCCCAATGTCTACTAGGTACTAGGATTAGGTAATAATAGTTAGGGTTAGGGGGTTAGGGTTAGGGTTAGGTGCCTTGAAGTCGACGGTCGCAGCGCTGCCTTGAAGTTGACTTTGGGGGCTTAAAACACCATCGAGCCATGTCTACGCTGTTAATTTGCAGTGCAAACAGGATCCTGCACGGTTGGAGTGTTGTGCGAAGATGGCATTGAAAGGAGCTGTCCGCTGTGCTAACTTGAGCAGGAGCAGGACATACCTGATGGACCAGATGATCAGGGATGGTGTGCTGACTGTGGATGAGGAGGAGAGGATTAGGACCCAGGTCAGCCTCTGGTAAAGCGGGTAATTATTGATAATTTCTAACCAATGTTTGTTTTTAAATGTTGCTGTTTTTCGTTCTGGCTTCCTTCGGTGTTGTGTTGGTTTTACCCTTATTCGAAACGGATTCACACTTTTGCCACCAAATATTTTCAAAATAAAGTGTTTGCCCAAGAAGTGATTGGTTGTAAAATATTTTTTTTGTTTACCCACCGTCATTTAAATGATCTATTAAATAATCTTTCCTCCTCCTCCTTTCTATATATATATATATATATATATATATATATATATATATATATATATATATATATATACATACTGTAAAAAAACATACAAATGCATTTAAAATGTATTGTTGCTACCATAATATAGCCTATAGAATGAAATTAAATCTGTTTTTATTTTCAAAGGTGACCCTTTTGCTTGGTCAGTTCAGTGGTGAAAAGTAACTAAGTATAGTTAGTCAAATACTGTACTTAAGTACAAATTTGAGGTACTTGTACTTTACTTGAGTATTTTTTTTCATGCTACTTGATACTTCTACCCCACTGCATTTCAGAGTAAAATAAAAAATGTTACTACCCTACAATTATTTTCACAATTGTTTAGTCATTTTTCATGCAAAAACATGTCATTGTTCCAGCTTCCAGTTTGAGGATTTACTGCTTTTCCTTGTAATTATTTTAATAATTGCAATGTATTTTTAATCATTTAAAAATGTTGGACAGGTTGGACAAAACAAACATTGTGAAAGGGACACAATTGTCTGAAATTTTACAAATCAAACAATCAATTGAATCGATTACTCAAGAAAAATAATATCAATCCAAAAGAAAGTCATTAGTTGCAGATATGTCCCATAGAAAATGGTTAAAAAACCACCTCCACCATCCACCTCAACCAAGTGTAAATCCTTCTTTACATCAATGTATGAGTTATCATAACAGGATTTATTTTTCACTTTTGATACATTTAGTACATTTTATTGATTATACTTAAATAATATATATATATACAGTACTGTGCAAAAGTCTTAGGCAGGTGTGGAAAAAATGCTGTAAACTAAGAATGCTTTCAAAAATATGTTTTTTTTTTTATCAATTTACAAAATGCAAAGTGAGCGACCAAAAAAACATCTAAATCACATCAATCATTTGGTGTTACTACCCTTTGCCTTCAAACCAGCATCAATTCTTATAGGTACATTTGCAAAAAGTCAGGGAACGTTGAGAATCATAGACGCAGTGGTCGGCCAAGGAAACTTGAAAAACACATCAAGCTTATTTCCCTTCGAAATCGGAAGATGTCCAGCAGTGCCATCAGCTCAGAACTGGCAGAAACCAGTGGGACCAGGGTACACCCATCTACTGTCTGGAGAAGTCTGGCCAGAAGTGGTCTTCATGGAAGAGTTGCAGCCAAAAAGCCATACCTCCGACATAGAAACAAGGCCAAGCCACTCAACTATACACGAAAACATAGGAACTGGGGCGCAGAAAAATGGCAGCAGGTGCTCTGGACTGATGAGTCAAAATTTGAAATATTTGGCTGTAGCAGAAGGCAGGTTGTTCGCCGAAGGGCTGGAGAGCGGTACAATAATGAGTGTCTGCAGGCAACAGTGAAGCATGGAGGTTCGTTGCAAGTTTGGGGCTGCATTTCTGCAAATGGAGTTGGAGATTTGGTCAGGATTAATGGTGTCCTCAATGCTGAGAAATACAGGCAGATACTTATCCATCATGCAGTACCATCAGGGAGGCGTATGATTGGCCCCAAATTTATTCTGCAGCAGGACAATGACCCCAAACATACAGCCAAGATCATTAAGAACTATCTTCAGCGTAAAGTCCTGGAAGTGATGACATGGCCCCACAGAGCCCTGAGTGTGTCTGGGATTACATGAAGAGACAGAAGGATTTGACATCCACAGAAGCTCTGTGGTTAGTTCTCCAAGATGTTTGGAATAAACTACCTGCCGAGTTCCTTCAAAAACTTTGTGCAAGTGTACCTAGAAGAATTGATGCTGTCTTGAAGGCAAAGGGTGGTCACACCAACTATTGATTTGATTTAGATTTCTCTTCTGTTCATTCACTGCATTTTGTTAACTGATGAAAATAAACTATTAACACTTCCATTTTTGAAAGCATTCTTAATTTACAGCATTTTTTCATACCTGCCTAAAACTTTTACTCAGTACTGTGTATATGTTATATATGTTAATGCATATACAGTACAGGCCAAAAGTTTGGACATACCTTCTCATTCAATGTGTTTCTTTATTTTCATGACTATTTACATTGTAGATTCTCACTGAAGGCATCAAAACTATGAATGAACACATATGGAATTATGTACTTAACAAAAAGTGTGAAATAATAATAATAATGTCTTATATTTTAGATTCTTCAAAGTAGCCACCCTTTGCTTTTTTTTGATAACTCTGCAAACCCTTGGTGTTCTCTCAATGAGCTTCATGAGGTAGTCACCTGAAATGGTTTTCACTTCACAGGTGTGCTTTGTTAATAAAAAAGCAAAGGGTGGCTACTTTGAGGAATCTAAAATATAAGACATGTTTTCAGTTATTTCACACTTTTTTGTTAAGTACATAATTCCAGATATGTTCATATGTTAATGCCTCAAAACAGACGACAGGTCTTTTATTTTGAAGGGCAGGAACAGTCCCGGTCAGCCGCGGTCAGCTGACACACTGTGACACAAACCTGTCTATGACACAAACTGATGCTGCTTACCTGACTGAACGGACACGGTGAGTATTGTGCAATAATAACTAACGTTAGCTTAAAAAAGAAACACAAACTGGTGCTGCTTACCTGACTGGACGGACAGGGTGAGTATTGTGGTAATAACTAACGTTAGCTAAAAAAAAATCTGCGTTGTTCGCTGTCGTGTAGCGCTAATCCCTGTTTACTACCACAGCGTTAAGTAACACAGCGGTTAAGACGCAGTCATAGCTTCTTCTACAACTAATGACGAATAAGTTAACTAGCTAGCTAGCTAACGTTAACGTTACAAAGCAAGCTAACGTTAGTTATTTTAGCATAACATTGTTTGTCCACCTAGCTTCGACAAGCAGGTAACGACGACATAACGTTGGTGGCAGCTGGCCTGGTCTTTGAGACAGCAGCTGGAGCTACCGTTAGTTAACGTCACCGCGCGTTTGCTCTGTGGGTTTACTCTGCCAGAGAAAAGACACAATGAGTAGATGTAAGATAAGCCTTTATTTAAATTCAGATGTCGCAGCAGCAACACAAAGACAGAAATAGATAAACAGAGAAATACAAATAAAATACAATATAAGAATAAATAAAGTAATAGGTAATAGTAGAAGAAAAACACAATATATGAACTATATAAGAGCAATGGTATTAAAGTTAGAAGGTAAGTGATA
The DNA here is from genome assembly GCF_004354835.1 of Perca flavescens. Lineage (NCBI taxonomy): Eukaryota > Metazoa > Chordata > Actinopteri > Perciformes > Percidae > Perca > Perca flavescens. The sequence goes on along the minus strand of NC_041334.1, from coordinate 23,976,083 downwards.
AGTTAAAGTGACAAGTTATATTCTCCCTTGTGGGATCAATAAAGGATTTTGAATCTTTGAATCTATATTTTCTCATTTGATCCTGGCATGTTGGTTATTAGGTTTGATTTGTAATGTCTTGTTTTTGTAATGGTGTTATCTGTGTGTCCTCAGAGGAGTAAATAAATCCCACCATGCTGCCTGACAAAGATGGTCCAGTTGTTGGAGGCGGGAAGAGCTTTCCTGAGGGAGAGGATCTCTCTGTGAGTCTGTTCAGAGAGTACCTCCGTCTCAAAACTGTCCACCCAGACCCTGACTACGGTGAGATAGTCAGGTTTGTTGGAGATCAGAGTCAAAACAGCTGTTTTAATAAAATGCCCCAAAAGTGCTTCACTCCATTTCACAGTATTTTTACTTCAAACAAATGTTTGTAGATGGGTTTAAAAGTAAACCTTCTAAGTCCAATGTGAGTTGTATTTGCCTGTATCACTTGTATCATCTTATGTTCTATTATGTATCAAAGTCCAATTCTAATCTGGGTCAGTTAGACATTAAATATTTCCAGTTATGTATAAGACACGTAGTCTTGAAAAGAAAGCTGAGCTGCTGAGCAAGGCTCTCACTTCACTGGTCAACCAAAACAAAGTGTGGCCTTGACCAACAGAATGGGATTGCACATAGTGGCAGCTGAGATTGTTTTGTCTGCAGTAAGTTTGGCCTCCCTCTTCATTATAGCCCTTAGCCATTTGTGTTGGCTCAGGTTCATTTTCAGGACCTTGCATGGTGGAGGGACTATATCTTCCAGCTGGCCAGGGAGCATCTGGGATCCCAGAAGAGTAAGAGCTAGTTAGGTAAAGGACCTTTTTAAGTCCGTTTTACAGTCGCTGTAGCCGAGCTTGCGCACGCCAATGTGTCGTCAAAATGACCTAGATCTCGCTGGTGCGCCAGGATTTTGAGTGCGCGACAAAGCGGAAACAGGAAGCATGAACGAGCTCGAGAGCAACCGGATGCCAGGACTCTCAGACTGCAAGTCTCTCTTGTAAACTTACTGGGTTAAGATGAGTTCTTTTATGGCGAATGAAAGGCTTGATCCGACGAAGTAGGTCATCGAATCAAATTGAAGCATTGACGTCAATGCTGCCGCCAGTTCTGCCGTTGTTTACCTTTTTCTTCTTCTTCTAGTCCGTAGAAATAGCAAAGTCGGTAGCTTTTACTCATTAGTGCCACCTTCAGGAGAAGACTGCAACTAGTGTCACGACCAACACGTGCAAGTATAAACACTTACGGCGCTACCATGATATCACACTGGCGCTCGACAGCTCGGCTGCGGCGAGTATACCCCACGTTTTAGGCTACGTTTCTCACCCTCACCCTGACCTGAAAGTGGCTCAAAATGGATTGGTGATTTAGAGCTTGATTTTCATTCTTGGTTTTCTGTGACCTTACTGAAGTCCAACAGTATTAACACAACTAGCAGCAGCAGAAATTCTTACTGTCTACTGTCCTGTGAAGGTTTCATACAATTATTAGTATTTAAACAGATGGTTCTACTCTGTTTATTCATTTATAGATGCTGCTCTTCGGTTCCTGGACAGAATAGCAGATGAGCTTGATCTACCCATGAGAAAGATTGAGGTGTGTGTCAGTGATGATAATATAATTCATGTAGCAAACATTTGTGTACATGCTGTACACTACATGCATTAGTAATACTAAAACAGTGGGCCTTATCTGCTCTTCCCTCTCCCTGTAGGTTTGTCCAGGCAGAGTTGTGTCGATTATGACATGGGAAGGGACGAACCCGACCTTGAAATCCATCTTACTGAATTCCCACACAGATGTTGTACCCGTTTACCAGGTATGCACTCTGTCTCTGTTCATGGCGTTACAATCCTGTTATTATTTCTAATAGACATGAAAAAAATAGATTTGATATCAATCTCTTCTCCAGGAACATTGGAAATACGATGCTTTCAGTGCTTTCAAAGATGCAGAGGGCAACATTTATGCCCGGGGATCACAGGACATGAAATGTGTAACTATACAGTGGGTATAAACTGCCTTGATAACTTGTTTTATTAAACAGGATTTGTACTCTAGTGTTGTGATCTTCACTTTAAATGATGTTCTGTGAGAAGCACCGGTTTTTAAAACCCACTCACTCAACCTGCATACTGTCAGTTCAGACATTTCTGATTTCTGTCATAACTCTGCCGTCTTTTCTTTTGTTCTTTGCAGGTACATCCAGGCAGTCAGAAGACTGAAGGCAGAAGGACGGAAACTGATGCGCACTGTGCACTTAATGTTTGTTCCTGGTAAGATATTTGATTGCATTCCTCCTCTATCAGCTGATAATCAAACAGCAGCAGGGGGTGGAGATGATATATGAACTTTAATCTTTTTACAATTTGTTTGAATTGTTAAATACAGTACTTTTCCATTTAGATTTGACCACTACAGCCATGTTAAATATGTGTTTAATAGTCTATATTGCTTTTAAGGCTGTTGGTACGTGTGATCTTTTTGTCTATTTACTGCACAAAGCCTTCAATTCATGTCTGCATAAGCAACATGTGCTGTTTTGCCTGCCCAATTGAAGTAGACAACCGGCACAAACCAGCACTGTGTGAGTTGGGTTTAAGAGCGCACCTATTGGTATGTGGAGTTTGGTGACTTCATGTAATTCCCAGCCTGAGGAGAGGTCTAATCAGACAGAATAATTGAAAACACCTGTGTAGGTATTCAGAGCCTTTCATTTAAATATAATCTGTTCTCCAAAACTACTACTACTAACACTACTACAGCTTAAGCAGAAGTCAAGCTACTGTATATCCTTTTATAGCATTTTGGCAAATGAAAATTAACAACTAAAATATATTTTCTTTATTTTTAGATGAAGAAGTTGGAGGTCACAAGGGAATGGAAACATTTGTGAAGCATCCGGAGTTCCAAAAATTAAACATTGGCTTTGCGCTTGATGAAGGTAAATAAATAACTGTTTGCATCATCGTTTCAAAATGTGATGAATAAGGGTCCAAACTCTGCAGGTCACTTAGTTACTTAAAGTGATGGTTCGGAGTAATTTCACCCTAGGGTCCTTTGCTCCATGACCTCGAGCCAAACGCCCCCCCGAGAAGCTTTTTTCACCTGGGTCTAACATTGGGAAAGTTAGCGTAGAGTAGCGTTATCAGCTGAATAACTTAGCGCAGGGGCTAATGGACCCACGTTTGTATCTGGTAAATAACCCCACTAATAATGCCCGAAATGATACCAAACGTCTACAGTAGTACATATAGGTTATGTACTCATAAAACGATGGATTGGAAAGTTTGTAAGTACACCAGAAGTTTATGAACACTTGCCTGCTGGCTTCTGCTCTCTGCTGTTGTTGCTGCTGCCAGCAGTAAGACGAGTGCTTAGGGACCGAAAAGAGATGCAACAAAAATATTTTTTAATTTAACTTTTTTTTTTTTAAGTAAGTGCTGTAGTATAACTAGCAGGAGACAAGTAATAACTGAGATAAGTTTGGAGACATTACCTTATTTAATCATTAAATTAATACATATTTTTGTTGTATCTCTTTTCGGTGTAGTAATTTGTAGACGGCCCTAAGCACTCGTCTTACTGCAGGTAGCAGCAGCAGCAGCACAAGCAACAGAGAGCAGAAGAGAGCAGGCAAGTGTTCATAAACTTCTGGTGTACTTACAAACTTTCCAATCCATCGTTTTATGAGTACATAACCTATTTGTACTAGTGTAGAAGTTAGGTATCATTTCGGGCATTATTAGTGGGGTCATTTACGAGATACAAACGTGGGTCCATTAGCCCCTGCGCTAATAAGCTATTCAGCTGATAACGCTACTCTACGCTAACTCTCCCAATGTTCGACCCAGGTGAAAAAAGCTTCTCGGGGGTGTTTGGCTCGAGGTCATGGTGCAAAGGACCCTAGGTTGAAATTACTCCGAACCATCACTTTAATAAGTTGAAACTGGGTGGAGTTATTGAGTTTCTACTATGACCATGGGAAATTCAGTTTTCTGTTTAGTTGGCAGTTGTCTGTTTAAAATTGTACATCTTGACACCTCAAAACACTCCTGCCAATATTGAATGATCACTTTAGGTCATGGTGCAAGGTACAGTTTATTAAACTGCAGGTTATTAGTAGCAAGAACACATTTGCTTCATGCTACATTACCAGTCACTGGTGAAATTAAGTGACTACATTTAAACCTCCTTTTTTTCCCCTTTGGTAAGACTATTTGGTTTATTGCCATCCAAGGTAAAATGAAGGATTCAAAGAAGAAAACTGTACTTCACCTATTGTTGTGGCATCCTCAACATTAATCATATTCCCATATCAAGACATCTTGTCAGGCATTATCACTTTTTTTTCCCTTCCTTTTTTAATGTTTTTTTTAACAGGAAATGTTACAATAAACACAAAGGCCTTTTTTTCTTGCATTTTCACCCCCAACCCCAGGTCCCACATATCATTTTGCAAGTATAACAACAGTGGGAATAATTTTACTCCATATCGTACTACATATGTCTGTACACATAATGCAATAAGATGAATATATAGGACACATGTACGCACATATGTGCATCTGTATACATACAGATACATATACAAAAGAAAGAAGAAATAAAATATAAATAAATAAAGGAGATAAAAAGGCATTATCACTTTCTTATGGGTTATTCATACAGACTAAACTAGGGCTGGGTGATAAGATTTTAAATCTATAAAACCATAATTTGTTACATTTGCTTAATAAAATAAATGAAATATAAAGTAGTTTGGGGCATTTATTAAAGATAGTGGAGAGAGCATAGCAAATGAGGTAGAGAGAGATGCAGCAAAGGTCCCCAGCTGGAACTGCAACTGGGAACATTGCAACTCATAGTTAGCAGCTTGACCCCTGGGGAGACCATCTTTTATTTATTCTTTTAGAGATGCTTTTATTTCCTTGTGAGAGTTTACTTGTGATGTTAATCCTAATTAATTACAGTATGACCAGATAAAGGAGGAGGTAATTGGATGGTTAAAATTTTGGTTGGATGTCTTTGAGACAATTTATAAAAAAAAGAAATTGCAATAGGAATACATTTAGGTCTGTGAGAAATCTGTAATGTCAGTAATTTGATAAACGTGTTTGTTGTCTATCCCTAGGCGAATGTTTGACGTGTCCAAAATGAAGCTGTCCGCATATTGATATTGATTCAGGGCCAGTATTTGATTTGTTCTGATGTGCACAAAGTCAGATGTTGGATGTGCAATGGTTGTTGGGGTCAAAGTCTGACAACCAAATATTTAGATGTTATTATGTTACCGCCAAATGACCCTTATTGATTTTGAAGCCAACGGCAAATGTGTGCTGAATTTCAGTCCCTGCTCGTGGAGGTTCGTAAATCCTCCTGTGGTTTAGTTGCTAATCTGTACATCATCAACTTCTGTCCTTTGCTCCAGAGTTTTCCTTTTTGTAGTTCTCTTCATGCACTAGACTCATGTTAAATGTTAAGTGTTTTATCTGTCTGCATGCGTTCTGTAGGTCTGGCCAACCCTGGCGAGGCCTTCACTGTGTTTTATGGAGAGAGGAACCCCTGGTGTAAGTATAAAACACATACAATAAAAAAACTTCCATCCATCTTATCACATTTAAGGATTTGTGATAAGGTTGATAAAATCGAACATGAATCAAGCAGAATTATTTACTCTTTCCAGGGATTACAATCCACTGCCCAGGCAGTCCAGGCCATGGGTCGAGGTTTGTGGAGAACACAGCTGCTGAGAAGCTGGTAAGTGTCAATGTTATGCAACCAGTTAATACAACTGTTTCATCATAAAACCTGTTGTTACAAGGACTAAGTAGAACAGTATCAGTGACCATACTGCCTTATACTTCTCAGCGCCATGTCATAAACTCCTTCCTGGACTTCAGACAGAAGGAGAAACACAGGTGAGCTTGAACTGTTTTTCATCTTGATTTATAGGGTTGGGTATCGTTTTTTTTTTTTTTTTTTCGATTCCGGTGCTAAATCGATACTTTTAAAACGGTGCCGGTGCCTGAACCGGTACTTTTCAATAAAGTTAAAAAAATAAAAATAAAAAATAAAGGGTAGTAAACAACAGTCAGTGACTTGTTTATTGCTAAGGCCATGGTCAAAATTAAAGATTTAATAATAACGTAATAACTATAACAATAACAATAACTTATTTCACCTGTAAATTGCTGTTGAACCCCAGATGGGAAAAGGGTATTTTACAATTACTGTCAATGCACCACGAGGCTACCAGTTTTAAGTGAATCTGTGTTGTTTAATTCCGACAATGACAGCTGCAAGTGAACGCACCGTCTGTGTTGTTTAATTCCGACAACGGCAGCTGCAAGTGAACGCACCGTCTGTGTTGTTTAATTCCGACCATATAAACATACTGTATATCTATGAATTGCGACAACGGCAGCTGCTGCGCTGCAGAGCAGACTGTTACATCCCGCTGTTGAAGTCCTCCACAGTGAAATACAGTCACACTTTACACTGTTTAACGTTAGCTGTCAGCATTTTAACCGTGATTAATCCAGCTGCTTGCTAAAGGTAGGCTAACGTTACATGCTGTCAGGTGTAGTGTAAAGTCAGGCACCGAAATGAGGCACCGAAACTTTCGTTCTTATTCGGTCTCGTTACTACCGTTTACGTCGGCACCGGTTCCCTATTGGCACCGTGTTTCGGTACCCAACCCTATTGATTTATCACGTAATGTTTATGGCGAGACATATTTTCTCTTCAATCATAACCATATTTACTGACATTGGATCTGCATGGTCCAGTTATTCTCCAAATGTGAGCTTTAAGGTTTGATTACCTACATGAAGTCCCAGTATTAAATGTCCTCTATGCTGCTTTTCATACAGTAGATACAAATTATATGCTGAAAGCATCTCTTTATGGCTGTAAACATATTGTCATTTAGACTACAGTATTCTATTTATGCAAGAGTTGCTCTGAATGGCTTTTGTGTCTGTTTATGGCTACCGAGATGTTTTAATGAACAATGTGTACGGTAAAATGCCACATTCAAAGCTTAAGAATGTAGGATGTCCTGATGTATGGACTACCCCTGTACTGTACCCTGTACATCTGCCTCCTGTGCTAAAACCCATTTAACAGAATGACACAAAAGATTAAGTGACACTCATGAAATAGTGATTATGTTATGCAGGTTGTGTGTGTGCTAGTGTGTGTAAATAGTTATTGTTTTGCTGACATGTGACATGCTTATTTTACAGGGCTGTAATTTATTTATTCCCAGGAAATTATGAACTCAGTAAAAAATACCAGTTTTAGAACATTGCCTCTATGAATATGAGCGGAAATTCTTTGTTACAAAGAACAACAGATTTGATGTAGATTTCTTTGATTAAAAGTTAATTTTCAGTGTTGGCCTTGCAAAAAATGCAATACTGCTTTAGATTTAATTACAGTGTAATTGCAGTAATGTCCTTACCACCGTGTGTGTGTGTGTGTCTGTGTGTGTGTCTGTGTGTGTTTTTCAGGCTAAATACCAGTGAGTGTTTCACTCTTGGTGATGTCACCACAGTGAATATGACCATGGTCAAAGGAGGCGTGGCCTACAATGTCATCCCAGCTGAAATGGATGTCAGCTTTGACCTAAGAATACCACCTACAGTAAACCTACAGGTGTGTGTCTGTGTGTCTGTGTGTGTCTGTGTGTGTGTGTGTGTGTGTGTGTGTGTGTGTGTGTGTGTGTGTGTGTGTGTGTGTGTGTGTGTGTGTGTGTGTGTGTGTGTGTGTGTGTGTGTGTGTGTGTGTGTGTGACTCAGACATCTGATCTACAGGCAGGATCCATGTGAAATGACCTACAGCTCAATGTTAACTCTACATTATTATAATCCTACCAGGAGTTTGAAAGACAGATCAAAGAGTGGTGTAAAGAAGCAGGAGAAGATGTCACTTACGAATTTGCTCAGGTCAGTGAGCGCCCACTCAATTATAAAATAGCTGTTGCCTTGTTCCTGTTGTCAAAGAGATTAAATTAGCCGCCATCCATTGCAGAAACATATGAACCAGAACTTGACTTGTACAGAGGAGAGTGATCCTTGGTGGAACGCCTTCAGTGCAGCCTGCAAGGCAATGTGAGTACACCATACATCTGAATGTGATTTCAACTTTTCTTTTGCACCTTAGAGTGCAGATGTCCGATCTTGTGCTTGTGCACAATTTTCTGTTGACACTGTCCACTATGAAAGTTAGTAAAAGCTATAATACATTGTAACAACTTAATTAAGACTCCATCTACACCTAAAAGTGTATCTAATTCGACAGTCCTCATCAGTGTGTATATGCATTTTCTGTTGAGTCTTGCTGAGTAATTTTACATCTGTTTACAGTAGATGAGCAATCAAACACTCAGATTTCTTAAGAATAAAATCTTCTGTCTAGTTTTCTGGCCATTATTCAGCGGCATTCTCAGGAACAGAAGGGGAGACATTTGGTCGGATACTGAATTGGCAACACTAATCTTGAAACTGTGGTGATTGTATAGATCTTCTATGTTGCTGGTTAAAGATGTGTGTGAAGCATCCACGTTAATAATACTTTTTATTGAATTGCTTCAGAGTCTTCACTACATACATTATATGAGTCTGGACAGACATGGATGTAAACTGCAACTTGACTGGTTGGCTGAGGCATACAACTGTAAGGCGGTAATTCTTTTAGTTTAGAAAGGACTGCGACGTCTGTCCTGTCAACAGTGACTTGTCTTAGTATCTGAAGAAAAGCTGGTTTTCTTTTTTCATTTAATATGTATTCTACTGTAAATGTATATAGGACATTTTGTTCATGCCTGTCTAACAAAGGCTGTAGCACTTTTAGGATATGTTTTTGAAATGATTATTCAGATAATTCTAGCAAAGGACTGTGCTGAATCTTTCCTTGTATCATGAAAACTTCAATATCAATAGTATATCAATATCTCCACTCTAGGAACATTACTCTGGAAAAGGAGATATTTCCAGCTGCCACAGATAGCCGTTTCATTCGAGCGGTGAGTATAAGAACTGGATATGACAAAAGGGAATCAATTAGACTTTTTATTCACGATTTATCATGACATATCGCTCCTGCAGTTCTGTGGCCGGTAATAGGTTTCTTTGTTGAATCTAGGTGGGTATCCCTGCTATCGGCTTTTCCCCAATGAACCGGACGCCAATTCTGCTGCACGATCACAACGAGTATCTGAACGAGCATGTTTTCCTGAAAGGCATCAGCGTGTTCGAGAGGCTCATCTCAGCTCTCACCAGTGTTCCTGCCTTTCCTGATGAGACCTAGACAGATCTTAATTTTAATCCTCTCTAAAATGTATTTCAATGATGTTTTGAATATTTTACTTGAACATTTTGCAGAGATTACCAAAGAATAATAACATGTATACCATTAGGCCAAACTGAGCACCTAGCCTTTTTTTTATTTTATTTGATGATTCTTAGGATATAGGCGCAGTAAGCTTTGCATTAGTCAGTATTATGGCAGAATTTGAACATACTTACTGCATGTCAACATTGTTGATTTAGTTTGCCTGTGTCTATGCAGTCTTAAAAATACCTTAATCACCTATTGTGTAAACAATGTCTTCTCCATATGGAAAAATCATCTTACTAAAATGTGAAGACGACTTTGATCAACTCTTAGATCAAACGTCTAGTTGCCGCTTTTTAAATTTAGCTTGATTTTGAAACTTTGATTCCACAGATATCATTTTTATTTAATAAACTGGAATTGAATAAATATATTTGTTCATTACTTCCATGTTTGGGTGTTGTGATGGAGAGTCCAGCCTACGCACCAAAATGACTTTCAGCATTATGTACCAGCTGTTAACAAAGAGCAAGTCGGAATTAAAGCTAGCTAGTATTACACAAAGTGTCCTAAAGGAAGCAGAGAGGCTGAATAGCCTACAACGTTATAAAATACATTTTAGCCATGGTAGCAACATGGCTCCATGGATGACAGTGTTGGTTGCTTCACCACCAGAGTGAAATATCTCAACTATTGGATGGATCTGCTCCCCAGAGGATGAATCTTAGTAACTGGTGATCCACTGACTTTTTCTCTACTGCCGGCAGGTTGACATTTTTGGCTTTTACTGAAATTTCTATACATCTTCCAAATGCATTACCACAAACTTTGACACAGGCGTTTATCATGAATTCTAATCACTTTGGTGACACCTTTAACTTTCATCTAGCGCCATCATCCGGGCCACATTTTTATTTCTCTTTGGTTTATAATTAAATAACTGCAAAACTACTGACATCCCGTTAACGCCAAGTTGTACTTTTAGTGCTATTTAGCAAATGTTAGCATGCTAACATGCTAAACTAAGATTTTGAACATGGAAAACATACCTGCTAAAAATCAGCATGCTAGCGTTGCCATTTTGAGAATGTTAGCATGTTAACCTTAGCATTTAGACAGCGCTGTTGAGATCATAGACTGTAACAGTCTATGGTTGAGATAGGTCTGGCAATGCCAGACTAAGACTATACTAATATTAATGCAGTCAAATATCCAATATTTAGTAAAACATGGAGTGCTCTCACTGCTTATAGCTAAACCAGTTACTACATCAAAACCCCTAAACAAAAGGTCATTTACATTTATTCGAGAGAACGTGCCTTAAATTATATAGATAAAATGGAGAATTGTTGTGAACAAGGATGTTGTGTAATGGAGGTGCAATAAGGGAAATGAGAAATTGAAAATGTCTCATCCTATGTAACGCTGTTTACATGAGGAAAAGGTCGGTCTCATCTACAGTTCAGCTCCCTTTGGAGTTGTCGTCCAATTAACAGTGTATGGCTCTCCAAGGGGGACTGGCAGGAAGACTGTGCAGTCAGTAATTAGTCTTCTCTCTCCCTAGGACATGACAGCAGTATTAGCACATGAGGCCGTCAGGGAGACGACTAAAAGCTGAACCCACATCGTTCCTCCCAGAGGAGGCAGGAATAAGTGCAGTCATCCTGTTGGGTGAGCTGTCGAGCATCTCAATGCCTGGCTGCGGAAAACAGAGGTGCTGTTAAACAGTTCATCAAAGAAAAAGTCACTGTTTCAGGAGGGCTTTTCATGAATTTGGTACAAGCATCTCCACTGCAAAATTGCAACCAGGTCCTGGTTTTAGGCCAATGTGATTAAATATGCATGTGATTTCTCAGGAAATAAAATTCCCTTGACAGTTGCTCCCTCTTACTCTCGCTGCCTCGGTCAGGGGTCAGGATCACATTCAATAACAGCAACTCTGAGGCAAGGGGAGGTGGGGATTCAAGTCTCGGTCAAGGACGCCTGAGCAGGGGGCTTACCCACATGGAGAGATTTATTCAGACTCCTGCAGTCTCCACATATACCCTACTGTGGTCTCATCCACATCAATATTATAATTTACAAACAAACAGCTCTCAAAGACATATGGCAACAAAGGTCTGACTTGTGCCTAAAATTGCTGTGACTATTAGGGATGTGAAATAAAACAGATCATATACATAGAAGTGTCAGAAACAATCCAAATCCACAAAAATCAATCTCCATGTGATGTCACTGAACTTACAGCAGCTTTATTTTACATCTTCAGCATTACAGTGTTGAGTCTCAGCTCCCTGGTTTTCTTGCTTCTGGGTAGAGCTGTTTATGTTCACAGATGCTACAGTGTATGAAGGAAGAAACATGCATATTGTAAATCTTCAGCTGAATGGCATTTCTCTCTACTGTGCTCTCCTGCTGTGCAACTACAACTGTCATCTGGAGGTAATTACAACCAACGATTCTCCCTGAAGGGGGAATTAATTGTAGTCTGTCAGAGATTGCAGTTCCATCATCACTATACTGTGGTCAGTATGTTGTCCTGTTACACAATTTTTCGTCATTGTTTTAGTTAAGATTTTTTTCACATAATCTGAAAGTTTACAGCAGAAAAACAGATAAAGATAGAGAAATAGATTGCCATGGATAGCCTAAATAGGTCAATAATTAAGTACATTAGTTGACTTCAATAATTAAATGGGTTGTGAAAGAACTAAAAACATTTATATTTTTCTATTGCCTCCTTAGCCGTTGAATAAATGGCATTCTCATGTTCACACTTGTTTTTATTTTCAACTCCTCTGTTTCCTATGTTTTTTTTGTCCTACTACATGTTTTATTTATTTTTTATTTATTGTTTATTTTTCATGCAACATTTCTCAATTTCTTTTTTGCATAGCATGTCTAAAATGTCTGACGAATGCAGTATGTGTTAGGTTATTTTGAGGTCTCCCATTGCCAGATGTATCTCTTAGCTCCATTTGTGTTGTTCCTGCACAGCAGTGAGATCATTGGGTACAACGATCAGAGCCACTATTATTATTAGTCGAGTTGAGTGATATTATAAATATTCAACCAAATGTTGTCTACCACTTTCAGCACCCTTGCAATTGCTCTAATCTGGATTATGTACTGATGTTTGACTATAACAGGCTGGACATGAGAGACATACTTAGACATGTCCTTATTATTAAATATTTTATAATATAATAATATGTAGGCAAAATCAGAATCAGAAAGGGTTTTATTGCCAAGTACGTTTTTTAACACGTACAAGGAATTTTTTTTGGTGTTGTTGGTGCACATCACACATTCTCTAAATGGAATATTAAACAATATAAGTAAAAATAAATAAAATAAAAAGAGCATTACAGCAGAGAGAGTACAGTGGCTCTTCGGCCAGGGGTGGGGTGTGGAGAGAGTCAGGGTAGTTTCCGGGCCTTGTAAATAAGGCTAGTGGCAGATGGGAAAAAACTGTTCATGTGGCGTGAGGTTTTGGTCCTGATGGACCTCAGCCTCCTGCCAAAGGGGCGTGTCTCAAAGAGTTTGTGGCCGGGGTGGGAATCCCGGCACGCTTCAGAGTCAAAATGAGAAATAGATAAAGATATTTCACACGAATAACGTTCACAATGCCTCTGTTCCATTTGAGTCAACCTGCTCAACACCAGCGCCTAAGCACTGTCGCAGCTAAATGGATGTTATTGATGTTATTAGTTACACCTGTGTTTAACAAGTCAAAATGTCTACTGATTAAATGTATGCTAGGAATAGTAAGGAGGGGACGAATGGAAAGGCCTAGTAAAAGGTAGGAGAGAAAAAGTAAATTATTTTTAAATGATAGGAAAATAAAGGAAGAAATCAATTTGATATTTTTATATAATGCTATTTTTTTATGCAGGCCTTCGTTTATTTTAATATTTTTCTTTCAGCACTTTGATTTTGGGCTATTCACTATTAATTTGACATTTTGACAGTTTTTAATTTTAATCTCCTTAAATAATTTAACACAATCTGTATTTATATGTAATAATGCAAAAGGGTAGGTGTGCGCACTTTTCATCCTATATTTAGGCCAGATGCAGGTAAACCAATTCATCTACACACTCCCAGAACCATACTGGACTGAAAAGCAATGTACAGGTATATGCACTTATGTATTCACTAATACTTTTTTACCCTATATTGCCACATTTTTCACATCTGGGTCTCCATAATTTAGTCCTTTACATGCTCACCTCTGGGGAGTACATGGTGGAGTACATGGTGGAATAACCTGTTAGAGCCACAGGAGAAGAATTTGCTGTTGGGTCCCCTGTTGACACCCTACCTACCACATGTGTACTTGTCGCCTCCAAGTTCCCATTTACTGTACAATGCCCACAGCAGACTATTCATAGCAGTTTCAATAGGTCTTTTTTTTTTTACAGCAGGCATGTTGACATGTCACTGTAGGAGAAGCCCAAATGGAACAACAACAATGCCTGCTTTCAGTTTTAGGTGTCCCAGTTTCATGGCCCTAGTGTTATACTGGCTTTCTGGACACTTAAATGGATCATTAATGTTTTAAGTCACACCAGTTAAAATCTGAAAAAAAGTCATATGTCCGAAATTCACACTACTTCATACTAATTTTATGCCGTATGTACCACTAATTGTCATGGATTACCATTTTAGCGGGTATAATAATTTACTATTTTATACAAACAGGAAATTATCAGTATGTGCAACATCATACTTCAATAAATTTATACTTTAGTATATTTTATTTTGTCATGATTTCAATGTGAACACATTATACTTCTGCTTAGAATTTGTGTGTGGTATAATTTGTTATGACAGTTGTAGCTACTTTAGTACACAATTATTCAAATTAGGTGGTGAGACTAGACTTTTGGGTCCTTTGGGGATGTGGTTCCCCAAAACTGGCAAAATGGTCTAAAGGTTTATCAGACAAGTCAAAAATAATGAATACTGAATACATCAATAAATAATATTTGTTGACTGGAGATTAAATATAAAATGTGGTAATGAAAGATAAATAGAAGAATTAAATGAAATAAAACGTTTTAATGTATTTTATCAACTGATATGAGAAGTTTAAGGTAAAAGAATGAAGCTTTACATTTATTTTTACACCAATTGTTTACTTATCAATATTATTTATTGATTCAGTTATATTTTTGATTTGTCTGGTAAGCTTTTACTGCATTTTGTTCAGTTACACATCCAACAGGGGCCCCAACTAGACAGAGCTTTTTTTTGTAGGGTCACAAAGCAAGGAGGTTTGATAGCCTATCACTGCATTGCATTTTATAAGCTTATCATATGATTTTAATTCCAAATCTTAGGTTTGTAGTTTGTAAGTAACAATATCAATGAAAATTACTAAACCAGCTGACTTCTGACATCTGGCATTCGGGTTCGGGGCACGGTGTGTAGGCCTAATGCAGCCTTGAGGGGTTGTGAAAGCATATTTATCTTTATTTTGTTGCATTCACGGACCCTTTAGTAGGCTATTTTAAACTGTTGCATCCTCCTGTCTTACAGTACACCACACAGAAGAACAGCGGTCAGTCTTGTATAAAGACTAAATGTATGCCGATGACAAATCCCACGTGGCTCTGCAGAGATAAATAAAGCCTAAACTAGATTATTCTTCTGCTCCTCTGTTGCCTGGTGAGCGTGAACGCGCCTGTCTCCACTCTCTACGCGCTGCTGATGAGATAGATAGATAGAGAGAGAGAGAGAGAGAGAGAGAGAGAGAGAGAGAGAGAGAGAGAGAGAGAGAGAGAGAGCAGTCGTGAACGCGCCGGCCTGTGTGTGTTGGTGGTGGTGTATATGTAGGAGCAGGAGGAGAGACTCTGCAGTGTCTTGGCAGCTGCGTTAGTGCATCTCCCACCGTCCGCGATGCCTCCGCGGCCAATGCCTGCCTCCTCCGCGTCCACTTGACAACAGAAACCGATATGAACTCGTTGGGAAACTGAGCCGGGACTCACACTTCACACTCGCTAGCTAGCTATATGCCCCGTTCCCCGGAGCGCTTCATCCAAGCACAGAAACACCGTGACGAGTATTGTTAATGGAAAATGGCGATAGGCAAAGGGTCTTGCAGCATCGTCTGCTTGGTATCTATCCAGATTATCTTGATTTCCAGCGCATCGTGGCCTGGAGCAGCGGGTCTCACATTCCCCCAGCAATACACGTAAGTGACGCTTACCCTGATTGAAAACATACCGGGGCTTTTGATGGGAGACAACTTCGGGCTTGTCCACTCAGCTCTGGTGTCAAGAGATACTTCACTCATCCTGTTTTATGTTCTGCTGTTATATAATTTGACAGTTTTGGCGATTACATCCATGTAAACGTTGAAGCTCATTGCTGTGTAAGGTGTAGTTCACTGTCTGGCTGGGCATACATAGGAAAGCTCATATCTATGGGAAAGCTATTCAGATCATTTACAGGGATATATTTATATGTGAAAAATCACATCAGTGTCTCAGTTAAACAGAATACCTCAATGTTGTTGTTGTTGTTGTTTTTTTTTTATCAAGTTGGCCTTTTTTATCAGATTAAATGTTTGTTGTTTTTCAACAATAATGTAGCCTCTCCATTATTAATGATAAGTTATGCCTAAATTGTCTCACTCAACGCTATAGATATATTGTCCTATTGCCTCAAATCAGATTCATGTTAATGTAATGTGATTGTTAATGTAATGCCAAATGAATCTCATTACTCGTTTTTTCTTTAACAAAAACAATGGCAACGATATAGAGATCTTTTCCCTGTGACACCTGTGATGCCATGAAGTTATAGGTGAGGCTGGCCATTGCTTTTATTAGTTAAAGCAGTCAGAGGCTCATGTATTAAACAGGCAACATTAAGTGTGCAGTTATTGTGAAACTGAAAAGGCCTTTCCCCCCCCAGCTTTCCCCTGGCTGTTCTTGTGCGCCAGTACTAGAATTTTCCATGCAGGCTTTCAAGTTTCTTTATTTTGTGAAACACTCGCTTCTCTTGCAACCTGAGAAAATCAACAGTGCAGTAACAACTTCTAGTAGTACAGCATGTTCAGTAGCAGTATAGGCCTACCATGTTGCATAGAAGAAGAAAGGTGTGGTTTTACTGTGAATTTCAGCTGAGAATGGCTTTAAAATGAGCATTTTATCTCTATTTTAATCAATCCAATGCTTAGTTCTTAATTATTAACCTTTTAACTCGTTGCTGTTAAGTACAGCTGGCACTTAACTTGAGACTACAGTTATCTGGGCCCACCTCCAGGCTCTGCAATCAGGCTGCTCTGGAGGGAGGAACAGGCCAGATGGTCCACTCATCTTCGGGGCTCACAGTGAGGGCTTTCTGGCCAATCACAACTGGCGATTCGAGGTGTATTTACCAATTAGGAAAGGGGTCTATGAATCAGGGAGGTGTGTGAATGTGAGTGTTTTATGATGAATTCAAGTAGGGTATAGCCGTTGTTTTCTCCACCTCCTCCTCCTTTCCGTTGATTTTTCTGCTGAGTGCTTTGAAACGGCTACATAGCCCTCTGCCCTGGGTCTCTTCATGTAAGCTAAATGAAGCAGAATCTCTACGCTGTCAAACAGCATCGCTTTCCAATTAAGAATTAATACTGCAGCAGTGAGGATTTATTCCCTTCGCCCTCTCTCACTTCGCCCTTTTCACTCCCGCCCCTTTAGTCTTGACTCTGTCCGTTGCATTCTGTCTCTGCATAAAGATAGGTAGGTAGATAGATAGATAGATAGATAGATAGATAGCAACCTTGTCACCTACAGAATATGTTTATATACTACTTAATTGCTCTTCAAGTAAGTTGTGGAAGAGTAATTACTACCTTGATCAGATTCACTGGCAATGCTTTTTCTTTTCTAATTTAGGATGTGTGACGTTCAGACACAGAGCAGGACTATGACACCGGAGGTTGGAGTTTTCCACACTTAGTTCATGTTCTATACAATGTTATATCAAGATAATGTTTGCTTGCTTTTAGCTTGAAATGAAAGCGTTAAAGGTCCAATGTGTAGGAATTTCTCCCATCTAGCGTTGAGATCATATATCGCAATCAACTCTCTCGCACCAGGCTGTTCAATGTACGTATTACAGCTATGGTAGCCTTCACGCTTCAAAAAGCCGCTCTCTTGCTCTTTTCAATATCCTTTTTCTTTTTCTGGGCGAAGAAGAAGTTTACTCCTGTTCCTGACATTTGGATTTTGAATACGTGTGGTCCATGTTTCCTTCTTCAAACTTGCCGGGGCCGGGAAGCTAAGATACCCATTAGCAGCATTAGCAGCACCTGTGAGTTTATCATGTGACAGCGAAAGGTGGAGCAGTATGTCCTGTATGTCCCTTACCGGTTAACGTATTTCAAGATGACGCATGAATCTGGAGAGTCTACCCCAGTTCATGCGAATGCAAATGTAAAATTTCAAGACAAACGGAATACTTGGAATTGATGGTGGAGGTACATATTCATGAAAAAGGACAAGTTTGTGAACGGGCAACACAGATTTTGATAATGAACAACTAAACACGTTACACACTGGACCTTTTAAAGAAAACATTTGAGAACCAATGGATTGGCCTCCAACCCTCTCACTGTTTTCGCTATTGGGGCTTAGCGTTGCCCAGAACGGTTGTGATTGGTTTAAAGAAATACAAACAAGCCAGAGCCCTATCCCAGAATAGATATGTGGTGTAGCCAGACCTCTACAGACAGCGCTGACAGTGCTGTGGCGGTCTGGCTATGCAAAGCTTAGTAAAAAAGTAGAAAACAGCACATAAAAGAAAAGGGAACGTTCCCAATGGGAACTCTTCAAAGGTCTTGTTTTGTGGGGTCAACAGACCAAAACCCAAATGTAATCAATTTACAATGATCCAAAACAGAGAGGAGAAGCTGATCCTCAAATTTCTTTCCACTTTTGCTTTAACTTTTAGGACATTTTGTTGGCTGCTGTCAATTAGTTTCCCCATGATCAACTAACCAATAAATCTACTAATTGTTTTAGCATTACTTGTTTTTGGTAGCCTGACAAGCCAGACCCACATCAAGATTTTGGGTCTGGGAACTCCCCATTGACAGGGCTCAATCCGAGGGGCGGGATAAACGGTTGTCTTTCAAATTCCCTCTGCACGCAATAGGATAGCGCTACAACCAGGCAGAGCAAGAAGAAGGTAGCGAAGCTAGTTGATAGATTAAACTTTTGCCGTATCCGGTCGGCAAAACTCCGAACACATCTTCCTTTTTTAAGAATGATTTCTGTGCCGTTCTTTGTTCTTTTCTCAAAGAAAAGATTAACTCCAAGTCTTCCAGAAGTCCGCTGTTCCCAGCAGCAGCAGCAGCCATAAGCCCGCCCACCGACTCTATACACGATGTGATTGGCCTGACCAAAATTTGTTTTTTCCAGCTCGCAAGCCAACGGAGAGTGCCTAGACCCCCCTGGCTGCAAATTAAATTTGCTGCCGCTAGGGTACGTCTACATTTCTAGGCTATGTTTTTGGTTGAATATTCAAAAAGTCTTTCAGTTTAAACCAGTGTTGGCTTTTTATCAAAAATTTAACCCAAATGTAGTCTTGCATATACTGACCTATCTCCACAGCACTGTGTCAGTGCTGGAGTATGGTCTGGCTACACCGCTTATCTATTTGGGGATAAGGAAAAAACGTTCTGGCTTGTTTGTTTCTTTAAACCAATCACAACCGTCCTGGGCTGCAGCAACGGTGCCCATGTAAAATAGATAGCAGAGATAGCGGAAGGGGAGGGACATCTGACACGTGAAAGATGCACTGGATGTCAGGCTTTATCCCAGCAAGGCACATCTGTTGAGCCAGACTAACCCAAACATGGTCTTTCCCTTCCCCTAGCTAAATGCTTTGAGTTGCATAATTATAACTATAAAAATGTTAATCATACTTTAGTTGTACGGAAATAGATGAAATTACACATACTGGCTATTGCAAATTAGTTGTATATAAACAGAATATTTAGAAGACTATAGTGCTAGATAGATAGATAGATAGATAGATAGATAGATAGATAGATAGATAGATAGATAGATAAATAGATAGATAGATAGATAGATAGATAATGTAGATAGATATGTACATAAAGCTGTAAATGTCTCCTTTCTCTG